>NW_017616893.1:1007500-1607500 GCF_001879475.1 Ipomoea nil
TTGACGTATTGTTTACCTTGTGGTTGCTAGTGGAATATATTACTCCTAAATGTGAAGGTCTTTACCTTTAGGTTTTTTAGTTGTGTACATTATGATAAAGACGGGTAAGCCCAAGAAATCCTTACAATGACACTAATGATTACATTGGTATACTATTTGAATATTTTTCTGACTCATATGCCTCTTAATTTTCAAAAATCTGTTACAGATTTCCCCAAATAACCGATAAATGGCCCTTTTTTGTTTATTCCCAACTAAAAGAAATCATTCTAGATGCATAAGACTTTATCATGAATGTGTTTTTGCCACAAATCTTTATATCTCGTCACATGTGATTCATCGAATAGGTTAAGCTAATCTTGAATGCAAATTGGTGGTGGATTAATTGATGGTTTTAAATGTTCCATATTGTAATTTCAGTCCATAAATGTAGATGCATTATACAGTTTTCCTTTGAAACATCATGGATTCCTATGTTATGCAAGTTCTTCAGAGTTCACTAAAGTGAGTTTGAGAATTATTAAATCACCTAGCCTTTGGCACTTTCTGCTATGGGATTATCTCTTTCCTATGCAGATATTGTAAAAGGGCAAAGGCTGTCTTTAAAGAATTGAAGCAGAAAGCTTATGTTGTTGAGCTTGATGAGAGAGGTATGTTCTCAGTTCTCACTGTGCTGTGCTTTTTCTCTGTCTCCTATTTAATTGCTTCACTGGTCTCGTATCTTTTTCAAACAAGTATCTGCATTCTTTATTCTTTTACTGCTTAATGATCCAGGGAAAGGGATAACCTAGCCTTGCAGCCTTGAGAATTTGTCGACCTCATTTTTTTTCTTTTACCATTTATGATCTTATGATTATGAAATGCTGTATTCTCAATGGTAATGTAACTCTTTTTTAACAAGTATCTGGCTTTTCTAATTTTACTGCTTAAAGATTTTGGAAGGGACCGGGACATAACCTAGCTTAGCAACAATGAGAACTTGTGGACCTCTTTTTCTACCAATTAAGATGAAATCCTGGATTCTCAGTGGTGATGTAACAAGTTTTAGACAAGTATCTGGCTTTTTTATTTTACTTTTTAAAGATTGAGGAATGAACAGGGAAATAACCTAGCCTAGCAAACATGAGAACTTGTGGGACTCTTCTTTTAAAATTTAAGATTTTCAGAGAAACTGGATTCTAAGTAGCCTGATCAAGCTGCTGATTATTGCTCTTGCTCACTCTATTTAATTTCATTCAAGTATACTGTTTTGGAACTTTCCTAAAAGTTTGTGTTTCATTTTTATTTTTACTTGGGACCTGTTTGGTATCATTCTCCATCAGTTTTTAATGATTTTAGGGGAAAGGGTCAAATATGCCCTTGGACTATATGGAATTGTGCAATTGTGATCTTGAGCTCCAAAAAACTCCAATTGAACCCTCAACCCTCGCAAAAAAGTGCAATTGGCACATTTTTGTACGTAAAACTTATGGCAGCAATAGGTTAATGTTGATTTGGCATTGATGTATCTCTCTCTCTCACACACACACACACTCTCTCTCTCTCTCTCTCTCTCTCTTTGTTTGTATTTTTTTTTTTTTGGGGTTTGAAAAAACTGTGGTTTTTAAAAATTATTTTAAAAACTTTGTCCATAAGTCATGGAGATGGAGTCTTTGAATATGGACAACGACAACTTGGGCATATTTGTCCAATTGAATCTGGACAAAGATGCCCAATGCGTCTTTGGCTTTGGATGTACAAGCTATGGACAATGACCATGGCGTCATTGTGCCTCGTGGAATATTCATTACCATGGTTTCTTCTTCAATGAAGAAGATGATTTTTTAAAAAAGTTATTATTATTATTATTATTATTATTATTATTATTATTATTATTATTATTAGAGATAAGTGTCAAGTACAGTCTTGAACTATTTTAAAAAGTGCAATTAAACCATCAAACTCCAATAGCTTCCCAAAGCTTATTCGCAATTGATGACTAATTGCTTCCCAAAGCTTATTCGCAATCAAGGTTATCAAGGCGGACTTTCTAGGCGAGATGACTAGGCGACTGCCTAGGCAATGAGTAATATATATATATATAACAATTAGTACTAAATATGCAATACTTTAAACATTGTAATCAAAGCAAGTTCAAAAATCATAAAGTCAAGAATCAACATCACACAATACTACAATACTATATATCCAATGTCTCAATTCTCAAACTCCCAAATCTTTGAGGATTTTTTTGTCTTATTCATCCCTCAAACCTCCCAATGATGAAGTATTGCGACGCCGGGAATATTGTTGTATAGGTGCACTCGTGCCTTCACCCGCACGAGCTCTTGTACAGTTGTACGAAGATTGCTTCCCTCCAAATTGGTTGAAGCACCCGGCGCTTCATCAACAAGACTCCAAGTAAGGTCATCATCGGCATGAACATTATCATTACTACCATCCACCCATTCATTTTCCCATTCAAAATCTTCAAGAATTAATGGATTGAAGTTGGTTCCTTGTTCACGCCGCTTTTGAAACCGACTAACAATCTTCCGGTTATACTTCACATAAACCAAATTATTCAACCGTTTATGTTCTAATCAGTTTATCTTAGAAAATAAAAAATAATTACTACTTTAGTAACTTAGAAAAAAATAACACTATTAGTTAGTAACTACTAGTTAGTACTAAGTACTTACGAACTCAAATGTGCTCCAGTTACGCTCACAGCCGGCAAATGAACAACAAAAGGAAATAATGCGCATTGCTAATCTTTGGAGCTCAAAATGGTTGCCTCCAAAAGCTATCCACCAATCAACTAAAATATTAATACATATCATATTTAGTAAGTTATTTTATCAAAAGTATAAAATTAGAAATTGTTTAAACTTTTAAGTTTAAACTTGTTGTAATTTAAATAATACTTACGTGGAGTTTTGGTTTTGTGTTGTTTGATGGCTAATTGCTTCCCAAAACTTCCTCGCAAATAATCATAGTCATCAACTTGATTGCTTATTTTGAGTTATGTTTCTTCATCTCGAACCATCTTACCAAGCACATCATTAAACATGCCCGTTGCTTAGAAGCATATTCAAAATCACTTTCTTTCAAATCAAAGTAGTGGGTAGGGTTTAAAAACAATGCTGCTCCATATAAATCAACTCCCATTTGATCTTGCCAGCGTCCCTCCACAATATCCATCAACCTTGACGGCAACCTCGGTTGGCTTGCAAATGCTTCATTCAATTTCTTCTTTGCAGTTGTCATAGCCATGGCAACCTCGGGCATAGCTCGGATCTCATCACCATCAACGATTCTCAATACAACAAGAATCGGTTGAGAAGCATTTATGCAATCTTCCACCCAAGTCCAGAATTGAGTAGAAAACACAGAGTCATATATTTTCTTTCCAGCTTGTGTGTTTGATAGTTTAGAAGTAGTCCAATGCTCACTAACAAACAAACTTTTTAAAGCTTTCTGGTGTTTGTACAAACTTTGCAATGTAAGGAAGGCTGTGACAAATCTAGTAATTTCAAGTCTAGATCCTTACCACCTTTGAACTCCCTCATAGCATTTAGGATCCTTCCATGCCTATAAATGAAAGTAGTGATGCGCCTAGCACTTTCAATTTTTTGCTTAAACTTTACCAACTTGTCAATATCTTTTAACATGAGGTCCAAGTAATGTGCCGCGCAGGGAGTCTAAAGCAGTGTAGGTATCTTTGCTTCCAACAACCTACCTGTTGCCTTGTAATTAGCACCATGCCTGTCACAATTTGAACAACATTTTCATTTACTATTTCTTGAATCTTGGTCTCAAGTAACCTAGCCAACATGTTGGCATCATGAGATTCGATTGATGCATCAAACTCCAAGAAAAAGGTCTCCTTCGGACTGTTGACATGGAAGTTTATCAAATGCCTATTTCTTTTGTGAGTCCATCCCTCTGTCATCAAAGTGCACCCATACTTCCTCCAAGCAACCTTATGTTTGTCTTTCAATCTGTTTCTTTTTTTTGCTTTCTCTAAGAGTGTGACCGCAAATCATGATAGCTAGGAGGTTTCCACCCGGGTCCTAATTGTGCAATGGACTCTAACATTATCTCAAAACTCCAAGCATTTGCGACATTCTAGGGAATGCCACACTCATAGAAACAGTTTGCAACATGCATTGTTGTTCTCTCTTTCTCTTCTTTAGTTCTTGTACAATCTTCAAGGGTTCTTTGATAACCCTTGCTATGCCTTTCTTCCACTACTTCTTCAGGGGTTTTCCTAACCATTGCAGCAATTGTTTTTTGTGCCGGTTGTGCAAACCTCAAAGCTAATTGCCTCCTTTTGCAACTAGTCCCCGAACTTGAATGACTAATTGAGTTGTGGATGATGGTGGTCTTGGTTGGGTTGGTTCCATTGACACTTCTTGTGAACCTTCATCCCCATTATTGTCATCCAAATTTAGTTGCTTGTTCCTTAAATTTTTGAATATATATTCTTAAGAATGAATTCAAGGAACAAGCAGCTGATTTTGGATGACAATGATGATGTCAATGATGGGATGAATGTTCACAAGAAGTGTCAATGGAACCAACTCAACCAAGACAATCATCATCCCACAACTCAATTAGTTATCCAAGTTCGGGGACTAGTAGCAAAAGGAAGCAGTCCGTTTTGAGGTTTGCACAACCGGCACCAAAATCGATTGTTGCAATGATTAGGAAAACCTCAGAAGAAGTTGTGAAAGAAAGACATAGCAAGGGTTATCAAAGCACCCTTGAAGATTGTACAAGAAGAGAAAGACAGAGCAGCAATGCATATTGCATATTGTTTCTATGAGTGGCATTCCCTTTATGTTGCAAATGCTAGGAGTTTTGAGATAATGCTAGAATCCGTTGCACAAATAGGAATTGGGTGGAAACCTCCTAGCTTTCATGATTTGTGGGTCACACTCCTAGAGAAAGGAAAAAGGAAACGGACTTGTTGAAAGAAAAACATAAGGTTGCTTGGAAGCGATATAGGTGTACATTGATGTCAGATGGATGGACTGACAGAAGAAATAGACACTTGATAAACTTCATTGTCAATAGTCTGGAGGTGACCTTTTTCTTGGATTCTGTTGATGCATCGAGCGAATCTCTCATGATGCTAACATGTTGGCTGGTTACTTGAGACCAAGATTGAAGGAATATGCAAGGAAAATGTTGTTCAAATTGTAATAGACAATGGTGCTAATTACAAGGCAGCAAGTAGGTTGTTGGAGGAGAAGATACCTACGCTGTTTTGGATTCCCTGCACGGCACATTAATTGGACCTCATGTCGGAAGATATTGGCAAGTTGGTAGAGTTCAAACAAAAGATTGAAAGTGTTAGGCGCATCACTACCTTCATTTATAGGCATGGAAGGATTTTAAATGCTATGAGAGAGTTCACATGTGGTAAAGATCTTGTGAGACTTGGAGTTACTAGATTTGACACAGCCTTCCTTACCTTGTAAAGTTTCTACAAACACCAGAAAGCTTTAACAAGCTTGTTTGTTAGTGACCATTGGAGTGGTTCTAAACTATCAAACACACAAGCTGGAAAGAAGGTATATGACTGTGTTTTTTACTCGATTCTGGACTGGGGTGGAAGATTGCATCAAGGCATCTCAACTGATTCTTGTTGTATTGAAAATCGTTGATGGTGATGAGATTCCAGCTATGCCCGAGGTTGCCATGGCTATGGCGATTGCAAAGAAGAAATTGAATGAAGCATTTGCAAGCCAACCGAGGTTGATGGATATTGTGGAGGGGCGCTGGCAAGATCAAATGGAAGTTAAGTTATATGGAGCAACATTGGTTTAAACCTTCCCACTATTTTGATTTGAAAGCAAGTGATATTTCAAGTGCTCGTAAGCAACGAGCACTCTTTGAGTTCATCTGTCGGCTGTGAGTGTAACTGGTGCACATTTGAGTTCGTAAGTACTTAGTAATAACTAATAGTGTTATTTTTTTAAGTAATTATTTTCTATGATTTAAATTCACACAAAGAAAAGAAACCAATTAGAACATAAACGGTTGAATGATTTGGTTTATGTGAAGTATAACTGGAAGATTGTTAGTCGATTTCAAAAGCGGCATGAAGAAGGAGCCAACTTCAACCCATTAATTCTTAAAGATTTTCAATGGGAAAATGAATAGGTGAATGGTAATAATGATAATGTTCATACCGGGGATGACCTTACTTGAAGTCTTGTTGATGAAGTGCTTGGTGCTTAAACCAATTTTGAGGGAAGCAATCTCCTACAAGAGCTCATGCAGGTGAAGACACGTGTGCACCTATTCAATATTTCCCAGTGTTGCAATACTTCATCATGGAAAGGTTTGAGGGACGAAGTAGAAGATGTGGATTCTTTTCCAAATGATGATATGAAGATATTGATGATGAAGATGCTGAGGGAATTGGGAGTGATGACCATAATGTTGGTGGTGAAGGGAAGGGATTGAATTAATGGATGATTGAGATTTGAGAGTTTGAGACATTGGATATTTGATATTTAGTATTGTACTATTGTTTGATGTTGGGTCATGATTTTTGAACTTGCTTTGATTTTAATGTTTAAGTTATTGCATATTTAGTACTAATTGTTTTATATGGGAAGATATATATATATATATATATATATATATATATATATATATATATATATATATATATATATTACTCATTGCCTAGGCGGTCGACGACATCTCGCCTAAAAAGTTGCGTTGATAAGCTTGGATTTGATAGTTTGAGACTGAATATTTGACAATTGATATTTAGTATTGTATTATTGTTTGATGTTGGTTTATGGTTTATGAACTTGGTTTGATTTTAAAGTGAATTATTGCATATTTAGTACTTATTGTTATATATATATGATCAAATGAGAACCCCTCTCATGAAAACTTGCGAACCAGCATGAATGCATACAAACTATTCCAGGTAGATTGTGTGCATTGTGCACTGGAATATAGATTGTGTGCATTGGAGGAGGGGTTCTCATTAGAACATCACCATGTATATATTACTCATTGCCTAGGCGTTGCCTAGTCGACTAGGTGGTCGGTGGTATCTCGCATAGCCGACTATTTTATACTTGTATTACAATGTTACATACTAGGCATTTTTATTTTTTATTTTGGTAGAGTACATACTAGGCATTTGGTTTGCGTAGTTGACATTCCAAGAGAATGTCGTGTACTCGCCACTTGAACTTTTTTCCTCTCTTGGTGGAATTTAATTTTATCACTTCTCTTAGGTTGTTTGAGATTATGAGTAGTTTGGAGATTAATTAAAATTTGAATTGTCTGGTAAGGTGATTATAAAATGTTTCCTTTGCAACTTGGTTACTGACATTTTCTGGGGAAAACTTCCCTGGTTTTTAGGTGCCCAAAATAATTCTCAGATGGGAATTTCTTAATGTTGAAATATATCTTACATTCTAGTGTTGCATGTGTTTATAGGAGACTGACCTTTAAGAATCTTTTTCACAGATGATGGATGGCTTATTCAAAATGCCGTAAGTGAGGTGGTTGGAAGGCGTACGGTGCCACAGGTTTTCATTAATGGAAAGCACATCGGAGGATCTGATGGTAAGTTACTGTCACATGTCCAAACCACTTTGCTTATCAAATTACTCATTGGGCTAATCGATATTTACATTTACTACTACTATTCACAGATACTATCGAGGCCTATGAAAGCGGAAAATTGGCTAAACTCCTAGGTCTTAATGTAAGCAAGGATGATCTTTGAACCTAATGCAATTAAATGGCAGCACAAGATAAATACTTCGGCTTTTGTTACTGCAGAGTAGTATCAGTTATCCATAACAAAGAAAAAAGGACCAGTTTTTGGTTTCAACTAATGTAAGATGTTCTCCTTTAGTGGCAAACAAATGAACATCTAGAAAACCTAGCCTGAATTCTTTAAAATGTAATGTGGTGGGTTTTTGTTCTAGTACTCAGGACTCAGATGTGGTTAAGTTTTGTGCTGAAGGTTCCTTTAGTTAAAAGAATTGAAATGTTGACCTTTCAGTGGTGATTGGTCATTATGGATGAGAATAAATCCTTGTCAAACCTAGAGGTGTGGTTTAGTTCCAATATTAATATCTTGGATCAGGTTCACATAGTAAAATGAATCCTTGATACAAATTTATTTTTAGTATATTGTAGGTTCACTTTAAGTGTGCTACATGTAATTTGTAACTAAAAATAAACGTGAAGAAAATGAAAATCATTTTTCGGGAAAAAAAATCTCATTTTCTAGTGTTTGGTTGAAAGCTAGAAAATTATATTTTTTCTATTTGGGTTTATTTTTAAAAACATGAACACAGATCTATTACTAAGTTATTTTTTTATAAAGTATTAATTATTTGATAATGATTTTAATTATTATTATTATTTATATTAATTAAAATTAAAATAAAAGTGTAAATAAATAAATAAAAATTTATAATAGTTATAAAATTAATTAATTATTAATTAATTAATTAATTAATTAATAATGATTATAACAAAAATGTGTAAGTAAAATGTTTTTTGAATTTTAACTGATTATAATAAAAATAAATACATAAATTTACAAGTAGTAATAATGCATAAATCATCATAGAATTTGAAAGTACATGCAGTAGAAATATTTACTTAAAGCGAGAAAAAGATGTCTGACGAAAATCTTTCCGTCCCTGAGTCACCGGAAGCCAGCGACAGGCCGCCGGACGTTCAAGACCCCATTGAACGGAGCTTGCTATTTACCAAGGAAGATGGACCACTGCATCAATGCATGGACGCCACCACCCTACTGGAATTTGTACCAGAAACTCTTCAGCCCGCGGCAACAGCTTCTGCTCCGACAACCGTTAACTACAAGGAATGCCTACACAATAACCCACACTTCAAGATCGCAGACCTACGAGAGGAAATTGCATCGGATGATGAAGAATCGGTTGATCTGGTGAATCCAGACTGCCCCAGAATCAAAATCACAAAAGAAGACAAAGAGAGAATTCGGCGACCATGGCGGCGCACACTGATCCTTAAGCTGCTAGGGAGGACGGGTGGTGCGTGATAGCTGGTTAGCCCCGGTTTCTGGTGCTCCTATGTATGTCCTGGCCACTAAACTGAACAGACTTGCTAAGGCCCTCAGTGTTTGGAGTAAAGAGGTCTTTGGAAACATTTTTGCCTGCCTGAAAGAGTATGAGGACCGAGTACAAGCCCTTGAGAGGGCTCTCCAGCAACACCCTGATGATGATCACGTTTTATTGGAATATAAGGAAGGGGTTGCACTCTTACAAAAGCAAGTCATGATTGAGGAAGAGTTTTCGCAACAAAAGGCGCGCATCACCGAGGTACAGGAGGGTGAGAGGAACTCTCATTATTTTCACTCTCTTGTAAAAGAGCGCAGGCGGAAACTCTTCATACACAGAGTTAGAGATGATACAGGACAGTGGATTGAGGATAGGGAGGGTATTGCTGCACAGGCAGTATCTTTCTTTGAGCACATGTTTACTGCCGAGATTGGGGGCTTTGATACTGCTTATGTTGAATTTGCAGGGGGCCTGGCTCTCAGTGGGTGATTATAATGCGGTTACGAGCAGGGACGAGACCTCAAGAGGCTCAAGCCTGCCTAATTCGCGATGCTCAAGTTTTAACGAATGGCTATCGAAGGAAGGTCTGATGGATCTTGGTTACTCAGGATCAAAGTTCACTTGGTGTAGGGGTCTCAATTCAGCATCGTTTAAAGCTGCACGGCTGGATCGTGCTGTTTGCAACATTAATTGGAAAATTCAATTCCCAGATGCGGAGGTTATCCATATGCCTATAGTAAGTTCAAATCATGCTCCGCTGCTTATTAGAACCAGGGCTCTGAATCCACATGTCGGAGTGAAGAAGTTCAAATATAATGCTGTGTGGGCTTCTCACCCTAAATTCTTGAAATTTGTTGGGGAAAATGGGAGAAAGGATGTCGATCTGGGTCAGAATAAGGATCTACTAGCATCTAAGTTTCAAGATTGGAATAGAAATACATTTGGGAACATTTTCCATCGCAAAAAACGAGTGCTGACAAGATTGGAAGGAATGCAGCGCAGCCTAGCCAACAATGTTAGATCGGACCTCATCAAACTTGATAGGAAATTACGGAAAGAGTTAGAAGAGATCCTCTGCCAAGAAGAAATGCTTTGGTTCCAGAGATCCCGTGAGGACTGGATTACGTCTGGTGATCGCAACACGAGGTTTTATCACGCTGCCACGGCTGCCAAAAAAAGGGGGTTCCAGAATCAACAAACTTCAAGATGATCATGGGGTTTGGCTCTTGGATGATGAGTCAATCATGAACCATATTTTCAACCATTTTGTTATACAATTTACAGAAGATGCTACTACAATGGCACACATTAGTAGCTCAAATTTGTTTCCTTGCCTCAACGAAGCTGATTGGAGGAACAGACCCTTCTCACCTTTGGAGATTAAGGAGGCTATGTTTGACGTGGCGGCTTTTAAATCCCCGGGGCCGGATGGATACCATGCAAGTTTTTATCAACAGGCTTGGGCAATTGTTGGCAGCAGTATCACCAAGTTTGCACTGGAATTCTTCGAAACTGGTATAATCCCAGAAGGGTATAATGATACATTGATCTCACTCATACCCAAGATCCCAAGCCCGGAGACAGTGAAGTATCTACGGCCCATCGGCCTTTGCAACACCTCCTATAAGCTCTTAACAAAAGCAATGGTTTCTAGGCTAAAAGGTATCATACAGAAGCTAATTGAACCGTACCAGTCAAGCTTTGTCTCAGGAAGACTAATAACAGATAATGTACTAGCTTACCAGGAGATTCTTCATTCGTTAAGAAATAAAAAAGGGGCCGGCGGCTGGATGGTTATCAAGATAAATCTGGAAAAAGCCTATGATCGGCTTCGCTGGAGTTATATTCGCAGCACTCTAGAAGCATCAGGATTCAATGACAAATGGGTAAGAAACATTATGGAGTGTGTAACCACATCCCGATTAGCAGTTACCTTGAATGGTGAACAATCTAACTGGTTTAAGCCCACCAGAGGTATACGCCAAGGAGATCCTTTGTCTCCTCTACTTTTCGTACTCTGCATTGAACAGTTTAGCCACATGGTTTGCCAGAAAGTGTCTTCTGGGGAGTGGAAAGGCATACGCAGCTCCAGAAATGGACCCCTGGTCTCACATATGATGTTCGCAGACGACTTAGTCTTGTTTGGAGAAGCATCGGAACAACAAGCGAGGGTAATTAAATCATGTTTAGCTCAGTTCTGTAATGAGTCCGGCCAGAAGGTAAACTTCATGAAGTCATCCATCCTATTTTCAAGAAACACCAGCCATCACAATCGACAAGCAGTTATTAATACACTGGGAATCCCGGCTATTAATGACCTTGGAAATATCTGGGAGTCCCATCCCTGAATGGCAGGATGAAAAGAGAAACGTTTACAGGGTTGATTGAAAACATGCAGAACAAGCTTTCGGGATGGCGAAGGAACACCCTATCTCTTGCTGGAAGACGTACGCTGGCTCAATTCGTGTTATCAGCAATGCCTATATACATAATGCAAACCACCTTGCTCCCTCATGGGGTAATCAAAGCCATTGAGAAGACGGTTCGTAACTTCCTTTGGGGTGGAACTGGAGAAGAAAGAAAATGCAACCTAGTGGCTTGGGATACGGTCACCAGGAGTAAGGATTAAGGAGGCCTTGGCATTTGGGACCTTGGTGCCATGAACCTAGCTTTACTTACCAAACTAGGTTGGAGGATGCAGCTTGGCGAAGAGTGCCCTTGGAGTGACATAATGAAAGCAAAATACTCAGTTCAGAGCTTAGATCCTGCAACCTGGATCCCTAAAGCATCATCCTCAAATGCATGGAAAGGCATACTAAAGTCTGCTCCAACTCTCATTAAGGGCACAAGGAAACTAGTGAAAAATGGCAGATCCTCCCTTTTCTAGCTAGACTCATGGTTGGGCCATTGCCCACTCAGGGAGCTTCTGCTTACCAGCTTGCCTCTACCAGAACTATACAAGCACATTGCAGATTATTGGGACAATCAGATGGGATGGAACTGGACATCCCCTATCGCTTTGCTTCCGCATGACATCAAGAACCAACTGGCAGCAGTAAGATTAATTGATGAGCAAGAGGACACGCTTGGCTGGGGCAGTGAAGCGGATAAGTTCACTGTGGCCTCAGCATACTCTATTATCAAGAACAACCAGGACACCAACACCCTGAGACCATGGAACAATATATGGAGGCTCAAAGTACCTAGCCGAATTCATACATTTCTCTGGTTAGTATGGCATGACAGAATTATGTCCAATGAGAATAGAGCAAAGAGAGGATTTACTGATTGTAATTTGTGTGAAGTCTGCAACACGGCTGTTGAATCATCTGAGCACATATTGCGTTGGTGCCCGGAGGCCAGGAGGGTCTAGAATCGTATCATGCCGAACATGATTCAAACCACCAGCAGTAGTAGCTTCTCAGACTGGCTAGCCAATGGCATCAGGAATGCCCCGAATCACCAGCAACACAATAAGAGTGTCTTGTTCGCACTAACGCTTTGGTGGTTGTGGAAATGGCGAAACGAGAGTGTATTCAATGGCAAAAGGCTGGGAGATAGCCACAAACAATACTGGATACTTTCACAATCGACAGAAATTAATAAGGCTTTTGAGAAAGCCAAAAAGCCAGGAATACAGTCTGCTCCGAAAGACTGGAGGCTGATCAGATAGATAATACCGTCGAAGGGGTGGATTAAAATCAACACAGACGGAAGCTGTGATCCTCTCACGAACCGGGCTAGTTGTGGAGGACTGGCTCGCAATGACAATGGCGATTGGTTAAAAGGTTTCAACTACAATATTGGTAGCTGCTCAGCAGAAATGGCGGAAGCGTGGGCTCTGTTAAAAGGAGTTCTACTTGCAAAGCTGTTAACTAAAGGCCAAGTATGCTTTGAGAGTGATTCAAAGACTATTGTGGACGCGATAAGCCAGAATATAAACATAGGAAACAATACGGACAACATTGTGAACGCTTGTAGACAGGAGCTGAGCAGCCTTGAAGCGTGGCATATCACTTTTGTTCCAAGGGATGCCAACCAGGCTACAGACTGGTTAGCTAAGAACAGATTGGCCATAGCCAATTAACCCTCTTTGATTCTCCCCCTGACGAGCTAATACGTTTCTTAGAGTTTGATAAGTTTGGTGTCCCTGTTTGGCACCACGAGACTGTATAGTTGTCTGTTTCTTTGCGGGTATTCCCCTTCCCGTTGATCCAAAAAAAATGTATAAATCATCATAATTATTTAATCAAAATAAATATTAATTGTTATTTAAAAAAAAAAAAAACTAACTATAAATTTAGGTAAAATGCACCACTTGAAGAAAGTCCTACAACACATGGTCACACTCCCTTTTCAATTTTTTGTCCACTTGAATTCTCAAACGTCTTGGTTTTTTTTTTTCTTTTTGGGAAGTGGGGATTTGGGAAATGTATGAGGAATGTAGATGGATGAATAGGGAATCCACCACACCAAGTTTTAGGGTGATAAGGCATATTGGAGATGCTGCAAGGAGATGAGAGTATGAGACCCTTGATAAGTATTTTTTTATATATATATAAAATCATCTTAAAAGGCAAAAGATGATGTGGATTGTCTCGAGTACAACCACACAATTCAAACAATCAAAATTCATTATGCCTGCTAAATAACTTGTAGTCTAGATAAGAGGTTACATGTTCAAATTTCAATAGAGATATTGACTTTTTGTGCTTTAATAGATTGAGAAAGTTTATATATACGTATATTATATTGTAATAAAAGTAGTACTAAAAAAAAAAGTTGAAGGAGTTAAAAGGCACTCTCTAATATGCACAACTGAAAACTGCATGCCAAGAGTCTCAAAATTAAATAAGCTAGATAAGAAAGTAATAATGTATTTGGAAATTATAACTAAATTCTAATTATGTAGTTGTCTTCCAGATCGTTATGTTGTGCATCCGTATGCAAAAACGACGTCGTTTTGACGTCTAACTTTAAAAAAAAAAAAAAAAAAAAATTCAGAATTGCATAACTACACCTCCATAATTTCATCACCTCCATAATTTCATAACTATACATCCAGAATTACATAACTACACATCCATAATTTCATAACTATAAACCCAGAATTGCATAACTACACATCCATAACTTCATAACTATACGTCCAAAATTACATAACTACACATCCATAACTTCATAACTACATATCCAGAATTGCATAACTATACATCCAGAATTTCATAACTAAAAATCCAGAATGAATGAACTAAAAAATGAATAACATAATGTTGTTGCTGAGAATCAAAACTGATTTTTTTATTTTAAAAGTGGGACGTACATTTTGATACAAAATGACGTCGTTTTTGCATCCGTATGCACCATAATTTGCCCTGTCTTCCTATCAACGTTCGATGGGACTTGTCAGAAATTATTATCCAATAGATTTTGGGCCAACATGATGACCCATTGAACTTGGAAAATTCCCTCGCCAAGCTAGCTAGTCCAACATCTCATGTTCGACTTCAATATTTGATTTGACTTATGTGATTATGTTCATGGCCTCTAATTGTTTCAGTAGGTAGTATTGAAGAAAAGATATCAATGTTCAAAATTTGACAGAGACAATGTGAGAATTATGTATAAAGTAGACAGATTTTTTGTACGCATTAACATTTGATTCTGTTTACTGAATTACTAAGTTACTTTGATTTACATCATTCTAAATACTAATACTCTATGAGGCCGGGTATGGAGAATCCTTGGAATTGAAAATTTAACCTTTTGGGAAAAGATAATTGATCACATAACATCCCCGGCCCTCTTGAAACTCATCACTTGATTCTTTGACATATTCCAAAAGAACATGAACCAACCCATTCAAATGATTGGATCTTCTTTGATTGGAAGTGAATCTCCATGTTTGTCGTTGTCCTCAACATTCACCTAACAATTTCGTTGTGTATCCTTAGTTATCTTTACTTTTATCCATTTATTATTCCATCAAACTATAACTATGATCCATTGAGCAGCATTATTCCAAAATGTTAGAAAATCCAAATTATCATATGAGATGTCATGTGTATTCCTCTCTTTCAAAGATAACTATAAATGTGTGATGGTTAATATAGGGAAAATAATGATTTTATTAGTCCATTAATTATACTCATATTGTATATATGCTCAATTTATGAATTATTATCATACACAAATTTTTCATTTAATTATCAATTATGTGTAGATGGCCGAGATACATGGCGACTGGTGGGCAGGTTCTTGACCACCAAGATTGTGAAGGTGGAGTTTATGAGTCAAGTAATGACCTCGATTTGACAACCGGTAATGGGGGTGCAGGTTACTGAGATACAACCTAATCTCTTCCTCTTCGCCTTTTACCATGAAACGGACATGCAGTTGGTACTAGATGGCGGTCTGTGGTCCTTTGAGAATAATACCTTGGTTTGCAAGCAAGTTTCGGATGGAGTTAACCCGGTGAGGGTTCCTCTTGATACGGTTGACATGTGGGTATAGGTGCACGACCTTCCGCTAGGGTATACCTCGAACGGAACTTTGGAGCAAAAAGGGGGTTTCCTGGGCTCTTTTCTGAAGGCTGATGATAGGTTTTCTATGCCCCGTGGAAAACTTTCTACCGTATTAGGGTTTCTATACCTATGGCGAAACCTCTAAAGCGGCGTATGAAACTGTTAAAACGTGACAAGACAACGTGTTGGGTGAATTTTAAGTATGAGAGGCTTCACAATTTCTGCTTCTTCTGTAGTTTGCTAAGCCATTTACACAAATATTGCTGGGGTGCTCGGAATGCAGGCTTACCGGTTGATCAGTATCAGTTTAGCGATGAGCTATGTGCTGGATCGAGACGGGGACCGCGTAAGTTTGGCACCTCCCTGGCTTCTGGACAAGGATGGCAAACCCGTGCAGTCGGATGCCGTTGTTACTGTGACGGATGTTCGCACTGTAGCACCGGTTATGCCGTCGGAGGTTGGCCGTCAGGAGGAGGATATGGTGATAACGGCTATGTCGAAACGCAGGCGGGAGGGTTTGAGTGGTACCGTGCGACAGAATGGTGGGGGTGACAGGGGGGATATTGCTATGACTAACGTGTCAAAAAACTTGCTTCCGACGGGCTCTGGTTCCCAGACCTGCCCATCTCAATGAGTACCCTCAGCTGGAACTGTCGTGGCATGGGCAATCCACGAATAGTTCGTGAAGTAGAGGACCTTGTGTCCCGTAAGAAGCCTGATTTTGTTTTTCTTATGAAAACTAAAGTTGACCGGACACATGCTGAACGTCTTCATGTCAAACTTGATTTCGATGGTATTTTCTATGTTAATCGTGTTGGTTTGAGTGGTGGACTAGCTTTGTTGTGGAGAAAGAATAATACGGCAAGGCTTATAAGTTTCTCGAGGAATCATATTGATGTGGAGGTCAGTATGACTGGTTTCCCGAACTGGCGGATGACCTGTTATTATGGTTATCTAGAACGCACTAGACGTATGGAATCATGGGAATTATTGAAATCTTTGGCATCGCAATCTGGTCTCCATTGGATTATTGTGGGTGATTTTAATGATCTCATGTTCCAGTACGAGAAAAGAGGGGGTAACACTCATCCGAATAATCTCCTTCGCGGTTTTGGGGAGGTTATTGAACAATGTAGTTTGGCTCAGCTACCCATGTGTGGATATCAATTTACATGGGAGAAAGGAAAAAAGCACGGCTGGATGGATTGAGGAGAGGTTGGATAAGGTGCTTGCTACTAATGAGTGGTGTGGCATTGTAACTGGGGCAAGAGTGTTTAATTTGCTAACAAGAACATCTGATCATTCTGCCATACTCCTAGCAATTAACGATACTATGGTGAGGGGGGGGGGGTGTAGGAAGAAAGAGGTTCCGTTTTGAGATGGCATGGCTATATGATGAGGGGTGTAGGGATGTGGTGGCTAAATCATGGGATGAAGGAATAAGCGAGGGCACACTTAACTGTATCATACACTGTGGAAATCGTTTCAGCAAGTGGGGCGGTGGCTAATATCAAAAGTTTGGCGAGAAAATAGACAACCTCTATAGGGAACAACTGCACTTACGGGGGCGCACTGATCTCGCCTCTCTGGCTGAATTCCAGCGTTTGGAAGAGGCACTGAGCCACGTGGAAGCACATGAAGATGTGTATTGGAGACAGAGGGCCAAGCAACACTGGCTCAAAGGTGCTGATGCTAACACAAAGTTTTACCACAGGTATGCCTCTCACCGAAAAAAAAGAATACTTTATCTAAACTTATGAATGATTGTGGGGAGTGGGTGGAAAAGGAGGATATGAAGAATGTTATTTTGGAAACATCTTTTGCACCAGTAAATAATCCTATGAGTGGGGAGTCTTTGTTTGATAATGTGGTCCCACGAGTCACCCAGGAACTGAATGAATCATTATTACGACCCTTTGAGATTAATGAAGTTAAGGATGCTCTCTTTGCGATGTTTCCTGATAAAGCGCCTAGCCTTGATGGTATGAACTCGGGTTTCTATCAACACTTTTGGGTCATAGTGGGAGGGGATATTTCGAATTTTATTGTAAATTGTCTGAATTTGCGTTGTTTCCCCTCTGGTTTAAATGATACTGATGTGGTGCTGATCCCAATAAAGAATAACCCTGAATTGGTCTTAAATCTTAGACCTATAGCTTTGAATAATGTGATCTATAGGGTTATGGCTAAAATGATTACACAAAGAATGAAGCCTCTAATGGAAAATATTATCTCGAATTCACAAAGTGATTTTATACCTGGAAGGTTAATTACTGATAATATCTTGATTGCTGCAGAGGTGGGACATTATTTGAATAGAAAGCAGTGTGGGGCTATTGGGTGGAGTGCTCTCAAGTTAGATATGGCTAAAGCCTACGATCGTATGGAATGACTATTCTTACGGGTGATGCTCCATTAGGGAAGACAACGGGGCAGGGTACTCCCCGTCCCCGCCCCCGAATCCCTATCCCCGGCAGGGAATTGAAAATAGTCCCCATCCCCAACCCTGCGGAGAATTAGGTGGGGACGGGGATTCCCCATCCCCGTCAACTCTTAGTTAAAATTTTAAATTTTATTATATATATATATATATATATATATATATATATATATATATATATATATATATATATTAATCAGGGACGGGGCGGGGCGGGGAGGGGTATCCCCGTCCCTGTCCCCGTCCCCGACGGGGAATTGCTTACATTCCCCGTCCCCGTCCCCGTTCCCCCAAAATTTTCCTTATCCCCGTCCTCGTCGGGGCGGGGATTGGGGATCCCCGTCGAGGACGGGGCACATTGCCATCGCTACTTAGCACTGGGTTTTGATGATAGATGGGTGGAACTTATTATGCTATGTGTGTCTATAGTGTCATATAGCTTTCTGATTAATGGCCCCCACAGTGAATCAGTCACGCCCACTCATGGCTTAAGACCGGGAGATCCACTATCCCCCTATTTATTATCATTTGTGCTAAAGGCCTCTCTCTACTACAGCAGGTTGAGGGTAAGGGACTGATACATGGATACAGAGTTGCTAGAGGTGCTCCTCCTATCTCTAATTTATTTTTAGTTGATGATAGCCTGTTATTCTTCAAAGCAAATGTGCAGGAAGCCACTAAAATTAAAAATTGTTTATCAGTTTATGAAAACTTATCTGGACAAGTGGTCAATTATCATAAGTCTAGTATTTGCTACAATAAAAATACATGTGAGGAGGATAGGGGTGAGATTGCATGGATTTTGGGGGGGTGACTCGTGCTCCCGATTTTGGGAAATATCTGGGATTGCCATCTTTCATTGGAAGGAATAAGAAAGCGATTTTTGCTTATATTGAAGATAAGATCAGACAGAGAATTGGATCTTGGAATAAAAAATTATTACCACAGGCTGGAAAGGAAATTTTATTGAAAAGTGTAGCGCAAGCTATGCCTACTTTCTCAATAAGTGTCTTCTTACTACCTATATCTGTATGCAAGGCCATTGAGCGACTCACAAACCGTTATTGGTGGGTTTAGGAACCGATCGTGGTATTCACTGGAAGGAATGAGATAAATTGTGTATTCCTAAGAAATATGGTGGCCTCGGGTTTAAAGAATTGAGAGCATTTAATTTGGCACTGTTGGGTAAGCAGGCATGGCGCTTACTTACTAACACTGACTCATTGGTGTCTCGTGTTTACAAGGCCAGGTATTATCCTAAGGACTCCTTCTCTGAAGCATGTTTAGGAGGTAATCCAAGCTATTGCTGGCGTAGTATTATGGCGGCTAAAAACCTAATATGTAATGGAGTGAGACGGCGTATTGGGAATGGAAATTCTACCTTAATCTGGGAACACCCCTAGCTCCACGATGACCAAGATCCTATGATTCAGACTGAGATGCCACCCTAGTTGGCCGAAGCTAAAGTGATGGGCTTAATCAACCAGGCTACAGGGTCATGGGATTATCATTTGCTTAGAGATATCTTCCAACCAAGTGATGTGCCTAGAATATTGAAAATACTGATTTCGATGGAGTATGATGACATGTGGTACTGGCACGTGGATCCTAAGGGATGTTACACCGTTAAAAACGGTTACATAGTTATTATTGGGAATTATGATGGCAATAGTGAGGGGGCATTTGATAAATGGGTTACTCTATGGAAACTAAAAATTCCACACAAATGGAAAATCTTTCTTTCTGTGGAGAGCTATTAGTGATATATTCCCCACCAAGAACAACTTGCTTATAAAGAGGGTAGAAGTTGATCCGATATGTGCCATGTGTGGGATCATCAATGAGGACATTATGCATTCATTAGTGTTGTGTGGCTATGCAAATTCCATATGGTCTCAATCCAACCTTCCACTCCCAAATATTGTGACAAATATTTTTCATGAATGGTTTAGTGCAATATTAAATATTCTAGACTCTTGATAGAATAATCTACGCAGCTGCAATCTTATATCACCTATGGAGAGCACGAAACAGAGCGGTTTGGGACGCATCTCTACCATTACCGAAAAAGTTGGTGGCAATGGCCGGTGCTACCATGCAAGCTTGGCGCCGAGTACACAGCGGAATTGCAGCCCATGCAGCTGCCGGACATGTCATTGATACCACTGCCACCCAGCAAGTGCCTCCAGCGTCATTACTGCCACACGAGATTGCTGCCAACGCCTAGCCGGCGAACCCGAACACGCCACTGCCTCCCGACACCACCGACGCCGTCCAGCCAACGGACCATGCACTGCCACAACTGTCCGTTGTGCTTCACGCAGAGACACGACCGAGGAAATGCTACGTCGATGCTGGATACCACCATGCGGCGAATTTGGCTACGGTTGGGGCAATACTTATGGATGCGGATGGTGGGTATATTTAAGCCCTTTGTGCACCACTACCGAGCTGTTTCTCCCCGCTGATGGCCGAGGCATATGTGTGTAAAGAAGCTTTGTCATGGTTATGAGCACGTGGAGAACGATCTATAGAAATATACACTAATTGTCAGACACTTCAGAGCTACCTAACTTCAACAGAAGCCCCACATCGTTCGTATACTGGCTATGCCATTGATGGATGCAGAGCATGCATATCTACTTTTACTTCCTGTTCAGTTATCTTTATCCCTAGATCGCAGAATTACTTAGCACATATGTTAGCTTCTACTGCTTTTCAATTTACTACAGCTATGTATTGGGACGATGTCCCGCCTGACACTATCTCAGTTTATCTATAAATACAACCACATTGGTTGACCTTCAAAAAAAATGTGTAGAGTGACAATTTTAATCCACCACTTACAAATTATGTTAATATTAATAATACATTTTAAATCTCCAAATTATTGAGGGACACCTTAGTTAATTATTTTTTATTTATATCATTTTGTGTTAAATAATTAATTAATCGTTGAGGTTGACATGCAATTTTTTTTTTTTTTTGGGGGGGGGGGGGGGTCATTGGAGTGTAGCTGAAACTTCAAAATTGTTTTGGTTTCCAAGTTTACTAAATATTCCGAATTTAAGTACTTTGTTGTTTTCATGTCAATACGTTGGAATGAGTCTTCAATGTATAGGTACTTCCAATTCATGCCATTTCTATTTTCTTAATAAATAAAAAAAAAAAAAAAAAGAAGAACTATCATAATTACATTTTCAATTTTTTCTTTGCAACAAGACATCACAAAAAACAAACATATTAGATCTCACACACACACACATATAAATAGTTTGCTCACATAAAGAAATGTTAATATAAAAATTGATATTATACATATTATAATTCATAAATCAATTTCTATCATTTGAGCATCATTTTGCATAAATATTCTTCAAGAATCTATGTAAGAAACAAAAAACATTACAAATAAGACATATTGATTATATATTATACTATTTTAGAAATATAAAACCAAGCATATAAATATCACCATAGATTGATTATTTAGAAAGATAACCATTTCCTAACTAGTAAATTCGCATTTAATCTTGAAATTAAAGATAAGTAAATACATGTTTATAAATCTTAGAAAACTAAGAATTCTTCATTATGAATGAAAAAAAAATGCATATATAAAGATTTAGTTGAGAAAACTTTATGTAATGACTAACATGTTCTTCAATAATTTAGAAATTTAAGGTTCAACGTTAATTTTAATAGAATTTATTAGTAATATATTGAAACGATCACTTTACACATAATTAAAGGAGAACATATATATATATATATATATATATATATATATATATATATATATATAATAGAATTTATTAGTAAAAAAAACATAATTAATAAAGCTAGCCATATTAACTACTTGAGAAATTTGTTGACAAAGAGAGTATTCGAATCACACAACAAATTGAAGTGAGTACTACATCACAATGCCATTGTTTGATAATCAGCAGTTAACAATTAGCGTTAGCGGATTTGACCAGCGAATTATATCAACGGTTGGTAAAAAGATATTTGAAAATATTAGCCGTTTAGATTAACATGTAAAATGACCTAAGGTATACATAATAATAATAATAATAATAATAATAATAATAATAATAATAATAATAATAATAATAATAATAATAATTGTTATAAAAAAATAAAAAGTATAATTATGTCAATCATATTAACTACTTGGGAGATTTATTGACAAGAAGAGTATTAAAATCACACAACAAATTGAAGTGAAACTATCTCGCAATTTTATTGTTTGGCAATCAGCAGTTAGCTCTTCAATATTAGTATATATTTAATATTTTATGCTCTAATTTTTATTTGCTCTCCCTTATTTTCCGTATTTAGTTTCAACCATACCCATACAATTATTTTATTGACAATTATAATCAATCTTGACTATATTATCTTGCATTTATAAACTTAGAATTATATATTTAAATACGCAAATTCAACATTCAATTATCTATGCATGAATAATTTCAACATAATCTTATATTTATATATTTTATAGTACTTATTTAAAAAAAAATATATATTAGACATTATCTCAATCGCGCAATGCGCGTAAAAAAACTAGTGTATATATATATATATATATATATATATATATATATATATATATTGACTGAGTCTAAAAAATATAGCTATAATTAATGGATTGAAATCGACATTTTCCCGTAAATAAACTAAATATATAATATATTAATAATTGTTTGGATGTTACATTATTAAGTTATTAACAACTGGGATATAAAATATTTTCTTTTAAGATAATACCCTATTTTAATAAAGAATATGAAAAGTTCAACTACTTTTTCTATGTTCATTTACTACCTCACAAGTCCCAACCAACTATTTTCTTCTCTTCTCCCAACCAACTATTTTCCTACCGACCGTGTGGCATATTCCTCGTCAAATATTTCCTAGTGGTCCAATAACTCCAGCTTGCAACTTTCCAACCTTCTTTATTTCCCACAAACAATATTTATTTTATTTTCAATGTGCTTCAAGAACTCAATTAAAACTAACATGTTAATTAATGAATATCATGCTATGCAAAAATGTGGAGGTGGTCCCCGTTCGATTTGGTTGAATTCGGTTAATGGTTTCGAATTGATGGTTAACGGTTCACAAATAGTATAAAATGTAACCTTAACTATTAATATATAATTTTTTGGCGGTGTATGAAATGTCAATTTCAATTCATGAATCTTAGGTTAACCAAATTATTATTATTATACATTTTAAAATTTAACATGTTTTTTTTTAACAAAAATGCAATGGTGTGCATATATATATATATATATATATATATATAAAACAGTTTGGAACTGTGAACCATCCAGTTCGATTCATGAATTGACAACTCACAGTTCACAAAAATGTAAACTTTAATTTTAACCACAGTTATTAAATTCGAACCTTAACAGGGCGTTTGGTTGGAGGCATTTTAAATTCTCTTCCCACTTAATTCCCACATAATTCCAAAGGCCATTAAATTCCGTAGTTTGGTTGGAGGGAATTGCAATTCCCTCATTTTCATGGAATTAAAATCCCATGTCCCCCCCCCCCCCCCCCCTGGTATTTTAATTCCTGGGAAAAAAAAGATAGTGATGAGTCAAAATTACCCCTTCATTTTTTAACCTAAAATTAATGTCTAACAACAATAATGGACATTTTTTACTTTATACTACTTATTCTCTTTCAATTCCCATGTATACCAAACATTGGAATTGAAATTCCCATTAATTCTATTCCTATCAACCAAACACTGGAATTTAAATTCCCACTTTATTCCCAGTAATTCAACTCCCATGGAATTACAATTCATTTCCCACGTAATTTCCCCCTCCAACCAAACGCCATGTAATTGTAATCTTTTTATGTTGTTATGGTTCAAGTTTGATTAGTTCAAATAGTGTACAATTCGATTTTGACCCTTCCGTTGAACCAAACCATGGCCACCTCTACCAAAATAGAGAGAAAAAGAGTCGGAGTTAGGGTTAAATTCTATTAGAATAACAATGAAGAATATACTTTAAAATTTGATGCCTAGAAGTACATAGATTATATTATTATAAATTTGTAGTAGACATTTTTGGATGCTTTTTTTTTTTTTTTGGGATATTCTTGACTATTTTATTTTATGTTAGTGGAAAACCAAAGCAAAGCAATCAACATTAATTAATTAATACGTGATAAAAGAATCAGAAATACAAGGAGTGGATTGATATTCCAAGTCTTTGAGCCACACTGAAATCCAGTAGCTCTATTAAAGACTTGAGTTACATAATTCGATAAGTGCCTAACATGACGAAGAGCAATATCATTAATGGATTGAAGAAATCAATGCCTTCTTTAAAAACAATGCATGCATACCAAAATATCAAGAATTCAAGAGTCCTTGACATATAATATGTTAACTTTAATAAATAATTATGTGTATGCAATTAATAAATTATGTATATGTAGCTAACATATTATGTGTCTTAAATTTATGAAATTTTTTTTTGTGAAACTGTATGTTCGTGAGACGAGTCGGGTTAGGAGAATTTAGGTCTTAATACGTTATTTTATGCAAATTGCTTATTATAGTTTATATATATATATATATATATATATATATATATATATATAAATAATTACATTTATACTATAAAGTATTATATATAAGGAGTATTGATGATATTTGTATTTTGTTATGTTATTATTTTATTCACTGCAAAATGTGTATTACGTTTATGCTATAAAGTACTCCGTATTATATATAAGACTTAAAGTATTTATTATATATGCAATTCTGTTATTTTATTTTTTTGCAAATTGTCTATTACATTTTTGCTATAAAGTACTACATTTATGCTATAAAGTATTATTATTATATATAAAGCAAGTATTGATTATATTTGCAATTATGCTATGTTATTGATTTATTTCCTACAAATTTTCTATTATGGTTTTTCTATAAAGTACCATATCTATGCTATAAAGTATTATATATTCACAATTCTCCTATATAAGCTTCGAATGCTCCTAACCCAACTCTCAAGTGGAAAACGCCCTAGTCTGGTGTGTTAAAACTTAATGTCGACGTCGTCAACGATAAAATATCTAGAGCTACTGGTTTGTGGCTTATCCAACGTGATTCTGAGGGCCAATTCATAGCAGCATTGGAAATGAACATGAAAGTGTGCCGTCATGCAAAAATGGCCGAAGCTTTAGGAGTGCGGGAAGCTCTAAAATAACTAAAGGGGTTAGGAGTGGAAGAGGCACAAGTAGAATATTATGCATTATTGGTCATTGGGGAGGCATAAGAAGTGAAGGTTGCGACACATCTTTTGATTTTTATTTTGGAACATATTAGAGCCCTAACTAATAATTTTTATAATATTAGCTTTGTATTTGCTAAACAATCTGCAAATAAAATTTTACCCATTCACTAACTAAAAGAGCTGTATTTATAGTTGACCGTAAAGAAGGGAGGTCTGCCCCTCCAGCCTTACTTTTTCCAAGGTTACTTCTTACACTAAAAAAAAAAAAAAAAAAACAAAACAAAACAAATAAATAAAATACTCCGTAACTTTAGTAGGACTCCCCTATAGAAATTAAAAAACCTTGAAATTATCAAATAAGAAAAGCTTTGCTTGGTAAAGAACTTTATATTACTTAGTTGAGAAAACACATTTACCAAAATCATATTATGGCAGTCAAAGCCATTGTTCAGACTCATCAAAGGTATTACACAAAGTATACTTACTATGCCTAAAATTAATGCTTAAATTATTTTGCATTACTTGTTTACAAATATAAATTACATGAACTGCATTTCCCTTGAATATAATAATAAAGAAAAGAATCATTGTACGAACACTTAATTTGGTGAAGTAGACTGGCAGATTTCCTTCAAAAGTGGCCTTGATATATAGGCCATTGCATAACTTAACATTCCTTTGGTTCCTTTCTCTCCCAATTATCAGGGGCAGGTAGAAGCTATTACCATACATCGCGCAGATACCTTCCGCTCATCTGCAGATTCTTCACCATACTCTCGGCCTTGGAGCTGTCGAGTGATCCCTGAAATTGAAATCAACCAAATTGTTAGGTCGGAATGAAGGGATGTTTTCTTTCTGTTAAGAGTCCCACATTGAAAAAAATAAGAGAAAATATGGGTTTATAAGACCATTGGTCCCAAAAATAAACCCTCGGGGACACCTTTGGCACAAGGGGTAGAGATACGAACACAATTTGCACGTGGCTAAATAATAGAAGGATAACCAGCTTGGTTGGCGTGATGGCTGTGCAGTCTCATCCCTTAGGAAAAGTCGAGAGTTCAAAACCCTCTAAACCAATATGGCCAGCACTTAACCGTTCAATTAGGCTAGCCCAGTGCGAACGGCTATATATCAAATCAACTTTGAGAACAATAGAGTTAAGAGGAAAAGGGTCATACCTGCTCTTGGAAAATAGTATGGAGAGTTCGGTGAACATCTCTAGCCATGCCTTTGGCATCACCGCATACATAGAGGTATGCTCCTTGAGAAATCAAGTTCCAGATATCCGCTGCCTGAGCACACACACGAACAAATTAATATCATCAAGTCGACAAAAATTAATCTTCACCACACATATAGTGATGACTATAAATGCAAAAACACATACTTTTTGGCTCATCTTATGTTGAACATATTCCTTGGTAGGCCCTTCACGCGAGAAAGCAATAATTAGCTCAGAAAGTGCACCAGTCTCGACAAAGTTGTTCAATTCATCCTCATAGATATAGTCCTGCAAATTACATTATAGATTAGATTGTACTATACACAACTAAACTAAATCACCGCTTAAAATCAATCACAGACTCCTCACCATTTTGCGGTTCCTGCATCCAAAAAACAACAAAGCCGGACCAAGTTCTGCACCTTCTTCCTTCAGTGCCAACCTTTCCTGTAAAACAATGCACATCTCATAATTACGCTTGATAAAGTGCAAAATATTTATAGGAAACAGGAAAATACATCATCAATAACAATAAGAATATCGTTTATCTAACCTGAAGAAAGCCCCTGAATGGAGCTAATCCAGTTCCCGGACCAATCATTATAATGGGTACTTTAGTTTCAGCAGGTAGTCTGAAGTTAGATTGCCTAACAAACACGGGTGCCCAGCTGCAGTCAGGGCTTTCCTCCAAAGGAACCGCATTCTGGATGGGCAAAAATTGTCTCGAGTGAGTTGATACAGAACACACTGAAATAATGCTTCTTTATTGTCTATAGACTCCAAGAAATTTGCAGATTGTGAATATTCAGCCATAAAATTCAAATAGAACGCAAGAAAATACCTTTATCCATGTTGAACAGATCCCCTTGTGGATGCGGCCAGTAGGAATTTTGTCATATACTAAGGCACAAGTGACATGGATTCGTGTAGGGGCCATTCTACATAATATAGATGTTGATTATAAGAACAAATCCGGAGTAATTTTTCGAGTAAAATGAGAACAAATATAGGGTTGAGTTTAACTAAAAAGTTGAAATATTTATTTGAACTTTTTACCTTGGAGAGGACGAGATAGAATAAAATCTCGGCTGCAGACGTGGAGCAACTCCTGCAAAGAAAACTCCGAGTGGAGGCTTGGCTGAAGGAAATGCAGCCATTACTTCAAGAAGGCTTCTCTGGCTCGCAACTACCCATTGTGCATATTCCTCCTGAAATGGAGACAGATTTTCAATAAGAAAAATGATCCCAGGGAGCATAGTAGAAGTTATAACGAGACGAAGTCCTTACCTTTCCAGCCGGGGATGCAAGATGCCTCAAGCGATCAGCTTCAGATGGATCAGAAGCATAGGCCGCCAAAGCAAGCAAAGCAGACTGTAAACCCAAAATACAATCACTTCAATTCACAGATATTGCTCTGAAAATCTATTCTAATAGCCAATCAGCTCGAGGAAATGACCTACCTTTTTAGGTGAGCCCAAGAGATCGGCATATTTAGTCAGTGCCGTTCTTAATGTACAAGGAGGGAAGGGAGGCGGCAATGAGCCAAGTGGTGTGCCATCCTCTTTATCGGTGTGAATGGAAAAGAACGTATTAGGTGGTATGTTCAGTAATCTTTCGGCTTCCTCCACTGTTTCAATTAAATTTTCACAATATACGCCAACATGGTCCCCAGTTTCATACCTGTTCAAAACATTTGTATTTGTGAGAAGATTCTTAAAAGCTCTCACCAATAATGTCGGAAGTACTTTTAGTATCAATAGTTCTAAATAGCCACTTACGATAGTCCAGTTCCCGAAATGTCAAACTCCAGATGAGTACAAGAGCGATCAGATTCTGTAGTATGAAGTTCCCTTCTCACGGCTACATTAGCTCTGAAAACCCAAAACACGAATGTGCAAGAACATAAAAAGATTAGGAGCCAAAGTCACTTAACTGGGCTATAATGCACATGAGTCAAACAGCACTAAAAGATTAAATCCAATCAATTAGCTAGTCTAACCCACAGACTTATAAACCCATATATTCTCTCTTATTTTTTCGAATTAAGCCTCTTTCGAACCTGCAGGGATGCTGGGCATCATAAACACCATGACCATTTGCCAGGCCATTAGCAAGTCCGTTTACTTTGATCGATTCATCCTGGTCACTCAACACAACTCTATATTCCAAAACCGCAGCAGTATAGGGAGTAGCACTCGTTGCACCATCTTCATCACGGAGTAAATTATCCAACTCAGGCCACACATTCTCTCGCCTACAAGTTCAAATTGGAAATACACATTTAGCAACATATAATAACGGTAATCAATCTCATCAATTTTAAAGTAAGTCCATGTGCTATACCATGCAGAAAAGTCATCTTCAATGCATTGATCATCGTCTCCCATACCCACCGGCACTAGTCGTTGCCCACCTGCAATGAACAAAATGGAGCACGTAATGTACCAAAATATAAAAGATATCAAAGCAAATCCCGTTACTAGAGAGTGCATATTGAAGAAACTACTGAAAAGTATTGAAGTAAATATATATACCTTGCTCGGCAAGAACATCATCAACTACTTTGGCAATCTGTGACCAAATAAATCAGGGGAAAAAGAAAACACTTTTACTAAGCAAAAAAGACCATAACCAATATGTTCAAATATACTATAAATACCGATAAAATGGTATGTGAATTTGATACCAAATGAACATATCAGACCTTGTTGAAATGCTCATACTGCCGATTCCCAAGACCAAATACACCATACCGAAGATCTTTAAGCCATACACCCCTCTCTTTTCCCTGTACAAACCGAGAAATGTAATCATTAAGCTACAAACCAGCATAAACTAAAATTCATTGATTTTCCAGATCATTCAAAAAGGCAAAAGCAATTTTTTACCTCAGAAAACCATTTATAAAATCTTGCAGCATTATCAGTTGGCTCACCATCTCCATACCTGAAATCGAGCAAAAACCAACCAAGTTCAATCATCACTGTTGGGCACATAAAGGGACCAAGTCCATCAATTTAGTGGCTATAAAAAATGTCATGGCAGTCTATAATGAAATAAAGTTGTATCTTCGCTACAAACTACAATTTTGAGCCAAATTACAGGTTCAAGCCCCCCGGAGAGAGAATTGTTGATCGGAGGCCGATAAAGGGACCATCAGGCCAAATCCATAAGGAAATAAAGTTACCAAGACAATATTAAAATATAGATCAACATAGGAATGGATCCCTTCTCAATTCTCATCATCAAATTTAGAGAATATGGAAATTATGATTACTAGGACAACTTACGTGGCCAAAAAGAAAAAGACCAGACTTTCTTTCTTCAGTTTCTCCTCGTATTCATCATCATCAACCGCATAATCATCCTATAGAAATGAGCCATATCATTAATTCATGCAATAAAAAAAGGAACAATAATAATAATAATTAAAAACTAAAAATTAAATCACTCACCAAATCAACCACCTTAACATTGGCCTTCTCATATCTTGCTTTTGCTTCTTCAGCAAGTGCCTGAATGACAATATTGCCCTCAAGATCAGTGAAGAATTTAACAAGACTTTTATTGTGAATTCACTTGTCAATAAGGCGGAAACTTGAAGGATTCTTTGATTTTGACATTTCGATCAAAAAAAGTTGAACTTTTTTTTTGTTTTTTGTTCTAAAAGTTATTAGTTCACAAACCTTAGCGAAGCCTTCAGCTGTGCCGGTCTGGGTTCCGAAGAAGATGGTGATCTTCTTCCTCCCATCCTCCCCCGTCTCCTCCTCCGCCGCCTTGGGCACTTCTGGATTCGGCGGCTCCACCGCCTTCTTCGCCGACGAGGACGCGCGCCGCCACACCAGCACGAAGACGCAGCCTATCAGCACCGCCACCGACGTGGTGAGCATCGCCATCAGCTCCTTGTTGTCCATCAGCATCGCCACCGGCGACGCGGACTCCGACGACGCGTTGGACTGGTCGAAGATCCTCCCACCCTTGAAGATCGCTGCCATGAAATCGAACGGCGAGAGCTTCTCCGAGGTGGGTTCCATCTCCGATCACTCAACAATCAAGAAATGGGTTTTCTTTTCTTGAGTCCCCTGGCTATGGACTTGGAGGGAAGTAGGTGAAAATGGGTGGGAGAACTTAGGTGAGATTTGGAGAGACTCTTAGTTGAAGAAATGGAAGAGAGAAATATATATATTTATATATACACACAGAGACACATGGGGAGAACTGAAGGGGCGCAAGGCGCAACGCCTACCAAACCAGACTTGACTATTAAAACTCACCTAACACTAGTTACTAGTAATAAAATAAATCAATCATTAAATTAAAAAAAAAAAAAAAAGAATTAAGAATATGCTGTATTTTGTTAATTTAATTTTGTGTGAGACTCTCCAAATTCGATGTATAATACTTTTTTATTAATGTATTTTGTTAATTTTATTTTGGGTGAGACTCTCCGAATTCGATGTATAATACTTTTATTAATGTATTTATAAAAAATATTATACTTACACAAAATTTATTCTTTAACTTTTCATCCTTTATTTTTTACATTGTTGTTGTTTTTTATGTGATCCCAACTTCGTCGAATTAATCCTAACTCCACATAATCTCGTTCCTAGAGTCACTGTGGAGGTAAATCACGTGTCGCGCAATCAGTCCATTAATAAAATTTGAGTCTTCATTTGCACACAAGGATCGTTATATCGTGGACCGCGGTGCACGTGCACCACGGCCAAAATGGCGCCGTTTCTTTAAGTAAAGAAACGGTAACGGAACGCGCATTTTTCTGTATGTTAATTACCAATTGACACTATAATATATCTAAATCAACACTGCCTCACGTATTATTTTTATATTATTAAATGAAACTGCAGTTATATCAAAGTTATACAGTAGTTGTGGTGAAATGAAACTGCAGTGTATATAAAATGAAACAGAATAACATTTCACACATTTGAGTGTATATTGTACAATGAAACTGTAATTATATCAAAATGATCATGTAGTTGTGTTTTAATAAAACTTAGTGTATATAAAATAAAACTAAATAATATTTTCACATATTTGAGTCTATAAATATCGAATGAAACTGTAGTTGTGTTAAACTGAAACTGCAGTGTATACAAAATGAAACTGAATAACAAAGTTACTTTTTTGCGGAAGGGTGCAGAACGACGGGAAACGGATGCCGTTTCTTTTCATTAAACAAAACGAGGTCGTTTTGATACGCGGCGCATAATTAATTATGTACCGCGGTGCACGATATAATTTGCCGCAAAGGATATCTTCCAGCATCTTAAGTGTTTTTATGTTTTTCACATACATCCTTGCATTGGCATCCTTTATTTTTTATATTGTTATTGTTTTTTATGTAATCACAACTTCGTTGGACTAATTCTAAGTTTACAAAATTCCGTTCCTAGAGTCATTGCAGTGGTTAATTGCGAGTCGCGCAATTCCCTTAGTCTTTATATACACATAAATCAAATACAGACCTTCTAAGCATCATTAAGCCTTATTTTGTTTTTCACATACATCCTTCCCTTGCCATGCTTTATTTTTTATATTGTTAGGTTGTTTTTTTCTTCGGATTATTTGTAGTGTACCCATTTTGAAGTCAATTCAAAAGTGTGCCATCATTTCCATTTTGCCCATGACCGCTCTTAAATGAATCAATTTTCTTATTTTATTTATTTTTTCTTTTGGGCTGCTCATAAACGTGCTCAAACTTAAGCCACTCATCTTTGTAAATAAATATTTTTTATACCATGATTTATCGTATTAAAATAATTATAGATTTATAAAGAGTCATGCAATATTTTATATAAAAATTTATTGTTAATATGTATTACTGACATGCAATTATAGTATTGGATAATTTTTTTACTGTAATTGTTATTGTGTAGACTTTTTATTGAGTTATAGTAGAGTTTTTTTTTTTTTTGGTTGGGAGTTATAGTAGAGTTGATTAAGAGGAAATTTCAATTTTGGTCATATGACTATAGGGGTTTTGTTAATTTCAGTCACTGACTTTTAAAAGTGTCAATTTAGTATTATAACTATGCGATTTTTGTCAATTTTGGTCACTCCGGTCAAATTGCCGGCCAAATTTCACCGGAAAATTTTAATAGTTAAAATAATGAGGATATTTTGGTCATTTCAAGCCTCTTTTCTTCTTCTCCGGCGAGTCAATCCTTTTCTCTCCCGTTTCCGGCGTTCTTTCTCCATGTAAACCATATCTTTAATATCATCAAGCCTTCTTTCCACATCATCTTAGTTCATTGCATTCGCTAGAAACGGGAGAGGAAGGGATGGACTCGCCTGCGAAGAAGAAAAGAGACGTGAAATTGCCAGAATACCCTCATTATTTTAACAATTAAAATTTTCCGGCAAAATTTGGCCGGCAATTTGACCAGAGTGACCAAAATTGACAAAAATTGAATAGTTAAGGTACTAAATTGACACTTTTAAAAGTCAAGGACTGAAATTAACAATACCCCTATAGTCATATGACCAAAATTGAAATTTTCTCAGTTAATTAACACTTTAATAGGTAATTAATAAAAAAATTTGTTTCTTTTTTAGTAACTACAAAATCATGTGAGAATATTATGATACAATTTTAGTAGTTTTTTTTTTCCATAATTGAATCACATAAAAAATTATGTAAAACTATCTTATATGAGACATATCTCAAATATGCAATACTTTTTAGTGCAAAAATGTAATATTTTTATAGGTCAATAAATTTTACATATTCACTTATTCCAAAAGGCTAAATCCCCAACCCTAAGTGCCCCCACACTCCGACCCGACAGAGCATGTGGGAGGATGTAAATCACAGTGACTCAATGGGTTAGTAGGCAGGGCCAAATGCCGGTGCGCACAAGGAAATTTTACATATTCACTCAAAGTTAGGGGTGTTCGATCGGTTAATCCAGGGCCGTTCCAATAAAAATGGAGGTCCTGTACAATATCGTAATTTGGGCCCCTTTTCAAGTATTTCATATATATAAATAATAGTTGTTCAATTGTATAAATACGTTGCACTACTCTAAAGGAATCCCTTGTTTTGCCACAACTATTTGCAATATCATGCACTCAAAGTCAAGTTAAGACTGTGACTACAAGTACAAGTATAAAATGCTCTACAATTTACATCCAAGAGTTTTTTTTGTACACCTTGAACCACTCCTCCAGACCCTGATTAAACTACTTAATGAAGAACTTCAGTCTTTGAAATTCGAAACTTGTATACAGTAAGTATACTACCGGCCGACGACCTCCACTCAGACCACTTCTAGAAAATCAAAGAATCTAAGCCCCCACCACCGAGGTTCAAACCTATGAACATCCATTTGGAATGGTAACCGGGTTGACAATCCTCATATAATATATATGTATATAAGTATATAATTTTATTATTTTTTTTACAATTATGCCCCCAAATTTGGGGCCCAATTGTAAAAAAAATGATGGCCTATTTTGTAAATGGATGTTAGCTGATAGCTGAATGGGTTAGAAGGTAGACTAATTGATAACATTAGTTGATTGTAGAAAAATATTTGGTAAATTAACTGATAGTTGTTTGGTATAATTTATTTTTCTCAAAAAGCTAATTGAAAAAATTGCTTTGAGCATCTTTTTGAATTTTAGCTTTTTGGAATTACAGAAAATTGATTAACCAAACACTTATATTAATTTTTTAACCATGTCAAATAGTTAAAAATAATCAAATAAGCCAAAATTAATAGATAAGCTAACTATCTTACCAAACATGACCAATATAAATAACTCATATAATATATTATATATGTATATAAGTATATAATTTTTTTTTTTTTTAACAATTGGCCCCCAAATTTGGGGGCCAATTGTTTAAAAAAAGAAAATAAAATATTAATATATGCACATACTATACAGCAGGCAGTGCGCTGCCTGCTGTATAGTATATGTATATACATGTTCTCTACTTGGGGCCCCAAATTTTGGGGGCCCTGTGCAAGTGCCCTGGGCAGTCATGCCCAGAGACGGCTCTGGGTTAATCGAACCGATTTAACCGAAGTTTTTAAACATTTAACCGTTAACCGAACTAAAGTTTGTGTTACCGAATTAATCGAACCAATTTTTTTCGGTTAATCAAACTTTTTAAGGTAAAATTTAAAATCCTAAAAATAACACCTAAAATAATAAATTCAATCAAAATAATACATATCATAATAAATTCATAACAAAATATACAAAAACAATACCGTAACAACATTATAAACATATTACATTTAAATATTTAATACATTATATATATATATATATATATATATATATATATATTAAAAAATTCGATTAACCATTCGGTTAACGGACACTTTCAAACCGAATTAACCGTTAACCGAACTTTGGAAAAACCTTTAACCATTAACCGAACTGAAAAAGTTCAGTTAAAAAACGATTAATTGAACTTTGTCGGTTCGATCGATTAACCGAAAATTATCTGAAGTTTGCACACCCCTACTCAAAGTACGTATTTCTTGTTCTTAAAAAGTAGTAGTGCAGCTGTAGTAATTTTTTAATATATATATATATATATATATATATATATATATGTGTGTGTGTGTGTGTGTGTGTGTGTGTGTGTGTGTGTGTGTGTGTGTGTGTGTGTGTGTGTGTGTGTGTGTGTGTGTGTGTGTGTGTGTGTGTGTGTGTGTGTGTGTGTGTGTGTGTGGTAGGATTCCGGTGAGAACATGTGCTTAGGTGAGAACATGAGAACACATCATGTGCATCCATCTAATATTTTTTTTTTTTAATGATATAGATTAGATTAAGGGTGCGTTTGGAAACTCGGAAAATGACTTCCCAAAAATGTTTTCCAAATTTTCAGTGTTTGGCAGGATGGGGGAAAATGAGGTCAATGGAAAATGATTCATTAGTCAAAGGAAAATATGTATGTTTTGGGGGAAAATGACTTCCCTTTTTTTTTTTTGGTAAGTCATTTTTCAACTCTTCCTCCTCTAGCCTCTTCCTCCTCACATCCCTTCCTCTACTTCTCCTTTCACACTCTATAGATAGATACTGTATGTAATATATATATATATATATATATATATATATATATATATATATATGGGTAATCACATGTGGCCATGTTATTAGGTGTGGTCATATGGTCAATTATAGGCCATTAGATTAGATAGATCCAATGAATCATATTAATCAAGATTTTTTCAGTATTTTCGCGCACATTCTCTTACCCAGCGAACTGCAAGGGTAAACTCGTCATAAAACACCAGAATAGGGAAAATCACATTGTTGTGTGTTTTATTACACTATTGGTGTATGTTGACAACATTGTTGGTGTATTTTGGAACCCGCGCGCTATAAATGACCACTGTAATTACCATAACACTCCCACTTACCAAAACGCGCGAAAATCCTCAGAATTATCACTGTCGTTAGATTAAACTGATTCAACGACACAGATACAACCACACGACCACACCTAATGACATGTGTGTGTATATATATATATATATATATATATATATATATATATATATATATATATATATATATGAGAGTGGAAGCGATGATTCATTCAGTAACAGAATCGGGAATACAATAATACTCTCAAGAGAGAGAGCTAATTAATAGGCTAAAGACTAGGACATTATTCTATGTTACATAATATACACAAGATAATATAATAATAATACCATAGTCTAATACTCCCCCTCAAGCGCAAGGCTGGTGGCACACCACATTGAGCTTGTCATGAAGAATTCCAAAACGCGCGGCTGGAAGCGGTTTGGTGAAGATTTTTGCGAGCTGATCCTTAGTTGACACAAAATGAACCTGAAACTAGGGCTGGACACTTCGGGTTTCGGTTCGGTTTTTTTCGGTTTTAAAAAAATTAAACCATTCGGTTTAAAATAGAGTTCGGTTTCGGTTTGAAAAGTTCGGTTCGGTTCGGTTTCGGTATTCGGTTCGGTTTTGGTGAAAGTCTACTATTTGAACGTTTCTTTTTTTGCCTGACCGATTGTTCAGTTGGCTCACTTGGAGTGCCACTTGAAGTGTTTTGTTGATGACAAGATGAAGAATCATTCATCTATAGTTAATATTTGAAAAATAAAAATTATTAAAACACCAAATGTTGGGACTTACAACTTGGAGTTGAGATTTGAGGACTTGAGGAGTTAAAATTATTAATTATTATAATATTTATATATAATACTAACATTTTATACGCATGATGCACGAAAATTTATGTCTAACATTAAAAAATTGATAAATGCAAATAATTACAAATTATAGTTCAAATTATATTTCGTAATTCCTTAAAGTAGTAAATTTTAATCATCGTATTTGAAAATTATAGGGATGAATAAAATTTATATTTTACTATTAATAGAAATTTAATTAAAATATAATCAACAATTAAAGTAAGTATATAATGATTTTAATAAAATGATAATTAAAGAATAGGAAAAAGATATCATAGTTAATTTATATATATATATATATATATATATATATATATATATGTATGTATGATAATAATGATAGAATTATGAAACTTTTAGAATTAAATAACAACGGTGTAATAACAGTATAATGATATTTTAGTTTAACAAGAATGTAGTACGGACAATTTTACTAATTATATTTGAAGTGTGCAACATTTAATGAAAAATGTATACCTTTATTAGCATACAAATGTGAATATAAACATGAATGTGGCTGTAGCTTAGTGGGTAAAGCTTTAAGTTTATAAAGCTCTAAGTTTATAACCAAATGAGTAAGGGTTCAAATCTCACCTTTAACATTTAATTAATACAATATATATCTATTATTATTAAAAAGAAAAAAAAAAAAGCAGAAAACCGACCGGTTTTTCAGTTCGGATTTAACCCGAACCAAACCGAACCGATCGGTTTCCTCAAACCAAGGACCGATCGGTTCTTCGGTTTGAGGCCGAACTGAACCGGTTCGGTTCGGTTAAATGCCCAACCCTACCTGAAACCCACCGGAGGAGACTTTATCCCGTACAAAGTGATAGTCAACTTCTACGTGGGTTACCACATAGGTACATGGCACCAAGGTTGTCACACCATAGTGACGTGGGTTACCACATAGGTACATGGCACCAAGGTTGTCACACCATAGTGTGGGTGGTGTAGAAGCACTCAAGCGCAACTCCCGTAACAGAGATACTACCCAGGTGACCTCCGTGCACACATCTGCAAGGCCTTTGTATTTGGCTTCTGTCGACGAGCGTGCCACTGTTCGTTGCTTCCTAGAGACCTACGAGACAAGGTTGGACCCCAAGAACATGGCATAGCCACTGGTGGACTTCCGGTTGACCCAGTCAGAATCTGAGTAAGCATGGATGTCAGATGACCTGGATGGAGAGATGCGGAGGCCGTAGTCTAGAGTCCCTTTTATGTAGCGGAGAACACGCTTAAGTAGCCCCTAGTTCTCCTCTGTAGGAGTGTGCATAAACTGGCAAAGTCGGTTGACAGCATAGGACAGATCCAGATGAGTGATGGTGAGGTACTACAGAGCCCCAGCTAGACGCCGATAGTGCGTGGGGTTGTGAAACGGATTGGTGGACTAACTCACTGGTTGAGTGACAGCGGCCGGTGTAGCTAAAGGTTTACAGTCGGTCATGCCTGCTCGCTGCAAAATGTCACGCATGTAACGCCGTTGTGTGAGAATCATGCCTTTCGGGACGACAAGAGTCTATATGCCAAGGAAGAAGGAGGGTTTGCCAAGATCCCGAATTTTGAACGCCGCTGATAGTCAGAGTGAAGTAGAGAATCAATCAAGGCAGTGTCGTCGCCTAGCATGATAATGTCGTCCACGTAGACGAGTAAGAAAACTCGTGAATCCCCAGCTAAGTAGTGGAACAGGGACACATCTGTTTTGGAAGCGACAAATCCTGTTACAAATAAAAAATCATGCAAACGGTTGAACTAGGCCCGAGGCGCCTGTTTCAGCCCATACAACGAACGCTGCAAGTGGCAGACATGATCAGGATGATCGGGATCTTCATATCCCGGAGGTTGCCTCATGTAGACAGTCTATAATAGATGGCCGTTCAGGAAGGCATTGTGGACATCCAGCTGCCGGAGTGTCCACCCGCGTGATACGACAAAAGATATCAATATCTGGACTGTGGTCGACTTGACCACCGGACTGAACGTCTCGAAGAAGTCCTCACCAGCGACCTGGTTGAAGCAATCATTATTGTGTGGACCATGGTCCATACAAATTGTGTGTACCATATTTTGTATACTATAAAATAATGTACCTTCAGTACAAAAATAATGTACATTCAACACAAAAATAATGTACATTATATTCAGGAAATGTACATTATTTTTGTACTAAGTGTACATTATATTGTATAATGTACATTCAATATAAAAATAATGTATATTCAGTACAAAAATAATGTACTTTTTGTCATGGTCCACATAACATCGTATGGACCATGGTCCACACAATAATTTGCCCTGGTTGAAGCCCTTGGCCACTAACCTGGCCTTATAGCGCTCGACTGTACCGTCGGCTTTGCGCTTAGTGCGAAAAGCCCATTTACACCCCACGACATTCATGTTCGGTGTAGCAGGAACCAGCTGCCAAGTATTATTATGCAGTAAGGCATTAAACTCTTGGTCCATAGTGTCCCGCCATTGCGGATGCCCAACTGCCTGTGAGTAACAGGTAGGGTCAGCAGTAGAAGCAGTGAGAACGTGAAACTGCTCCCCGGTGCCTTGTGTCATACGCCGCAGCCGCATGACATGAGCCCGGCACGAGTTGGTGCACGAGGAATGATAGGAGAAGGTGCCGCGGGAATTATACAACTGCTATTCTAGAGCACGGGACTAGAGCCCCATGATGGTGCGGGCACATCCGATTGTGCTACATTCTGCTTAAAATTGCCTGTTTCAAAGGGGAAGTTAGATTCATCAAAGCGGACATGGCGACAGACATAGGTTTTCCCGGTGTTTAGGCACATGCAGCGGTAACCCCTAAAGGATGGTGGGTAACCTAAGAAGACACACGGGCTTGACCGATACTCGATTTTATGACGGTTATATGGGCGTAGGTAAGAAAAACAGAGACACCTGAACACACGTAGGTACGTGTATGTAGGCGGCGTCTTATATAGGCGATAAAATGGAGTGTCAAACTGGAGTGAGGCTGACGGAAGACGATTTATGAGATAAGTGGTTGTCTCAAAAACGTGGTCCCAATAGCGTTGCGGGACAAACGCTTGGGCCATTAATGCCAATCCAGTTTCGACAATATGCCGATTCCGGCGTTCCACACGGCCATTTTGCTCGTGTGTGTAGGCACATGACTGTCGGTGCACGATCCCTAATGTGGAAAATAGTTTATGTAATTTCTGGTATTCCCCTCCCAAATCGGACTGAATAGACTTGATAGAATGCGAAAACGTACGTTCTACCGTCGCCCGAAAAAGATCGAATATTTTATATATGATGAATAATATTTATGTTATTATTTTTAATAAACTTTGTTAGAATTAGTAAGAAAATATTTACTTAATTTTGTATTTTCTCTTATTTTAATAAGCATTGTTAAATTAAAGTTTGTGTTTTATCATCATCATCATCATCATCATCATCATCATCATCATCATCATCATCATCATCATCATCATCATCATCATTATTATTACTATTATTATTCGCCAAATAAAAGTCGTGAATAGCAGCACTCCAGACTCAAGACGCGAACACCACAACAATACCGCGAAAGACGGAACACCGAGAACGAACGACGCGGACAACACAAACGGTAGAGGCTCCGGTCTATTATCATCATCATCATCATCATCATCATCATCATCATCATCATCATCATCATCATTATTATTATTATTATTATTATTATTCGCCAAATAAAAGTCGTGAATAGCAGCACTCCAGACTCAAGACGCGAACACCACAACAATACCGCGAAAGACGAAACACCGAGAACGAACGACGCGGACAACACAAACGGTAGAGGCTCCGGTCTTGTGAACGTCTGATTGTTCGGAAGCTTCAATGGCAGTTCTTGATTCAAAGCATTCTGCGGAAGCTCGGACCACAACTTGGAGCGAAATCTCGTGAAAGAATCGAAGGTCCGGAACAGTATAAAAGGGGGGCAAAATCGAAGAGAGGGGATCATCATTTTCATCACCGAAATTCATCACCTTTCACCAAAAACTTGCTTCAAATACGTCCGTTCGGGCGGAAATTAAATTCGGAAACTCCGGGCAATAATCTGATCCGGTGGCTCGTGAATTCCGGCGGTGCTATCCATTGGCGATCTTGGAAGCATTAATCCGACAGCAAAATTCTGGCGAAAGACTTTTTCGAGCAATCTGGTTCTTTTCTCTTTAAAACTTAATTCTTTAATGTGCCTTGTTTTTCTCTTCCTAAATTTCTGAATTGTAAGCAGCTTAATCCTTGGTTCCTTTTTCATTTTCTCTATCTCTTAATTTGTTGTGATTAGAATTCTTTCAATTCCGAAAACTTTAAACTGTGTTGCAATACTTAATGTTTTATGCTAATTGCATTTATCAATATACTGTTAATTATGCTTAGTTGGTAATGTTGTTTTGGTGAAACATTGAACCATTGATGCCAGTTATCATTTCTTTCTTGATTATAAAGGACTTTCAATTTCTTTGTTCTAAGAATATAATGAAAAAGCCATGATCCAACAATAACTGCTTTATCTTGATTTATTATTTAATTGTTTAGTTTTTCCTTCTCTTTAATTCATAGTCTCTCTTCGCATTACTTTGCCAAATTCCAAATTGTGAGTACTGCTTTTAATACTGCATTTTTCCAACTCTTAGCTCTTGAAGCATTGATTTTAATTGTTTTGCACTTGAATTGATTCGTACGATTGATTTTTGTTTCTAGCACGTTAAATTATCGAGTTAATTAACTTTAAGATTATAAATTTCATATTATCAATTCCTCTTGGGTTCGACCCTTGCTATTGCACCATATTACTTCAGTGATTCGTGCACTTGCGAGGACATTATATTAAAATTGTCCAACAATTTTTGGCGCCGTTGCCGGGGAATTGTTTATTTTTCAATTTATTTTCTATATTCTTCCTCGTCTTTCTTATTGTGCATTTTGTTTATTTTATTTATTTTCCTTTGCTCAATACTACTTATAACATCTATTTCTAATTTGCTTTTTGCTTTACTTATCTTGATTGTCTTGTTTCTTTATTTGCTGGCTTATTTCATTTAGTCAATTTATTAATATATTTATTTTTGCTATTTTATTTGTTCATTCATTTATCTATTTATTTCATGCATGGTCGCCGCTCTTTAACCCCTGAACTATTGCCTTTAGACGACCACATCAATAGAAAAAAGAAAAATAGTTTACCTTTAGAACCACAAGAAACAACCACAACCATGGCTGAACTTCCTCCACCCAACCCCAACCCTAACCTCGTTCCCAACCCTAGGCCCGTTCCTAGGTTGATGAAAAACTTTGGTAAGCCCCAAGTAGGAACTTCACCTTCTTGTATAGTGCTTACCAATGCAGCCAGGAATTATGAGTTGAAAACGATCCATTACAATCAGTTGTCATCTTTTCATCGTTGAGCAACCAAGGATGCCCTTACCTTCGTCCGGGATTTTTACGCGGTAGTCCAAAACTTTCCATTGAATGACCTGCCAGAAGATAAACTAAGGAAGAGGTGTTTCCCGTACACTTTGAAAGATGCAGCAAAACAATGGTTCATGTCTCTCACACCTGGATCCCTTCGGACATGGCCGGAGGTTTACAATAAGTTCATAGGTAAGTTTTATTCTCATGCTAAAACTTCTGAATTACGGAGAAAAATTACGAATTTCTCGCAAGCTGAAGGCGAACCGTTCCATGAGGCATGGGAAATGTTCAAAATGTTGCTCATTCAATGCCCCCACCATGGCTACCCATTGGAGCTGCAAAATCAAACTTTTTATGATGGTTTGACCCAAACCAGCCAATCAATTGTTGATAATGCGGCTGGAGGTTCCATGGGAGAAAAAACTGCGGAGGAGACCTTAGCATTGTATGAAATGCTAGGAGCGAACTCCCAACAAAAAAGCGTAAGGGGACAGACATCAGGTATGTATGAAGTTAATTTAGTTACTGATTTGAAGATTCAAATGTCTGCGATGGATGAAAAAATGAATATAACTTGTGTTCTATGCTGGCTACGAAACAAAATACTGCATATATGATTGGAGAAAATGATAGTTTTGAACAGGCCAATGCGATGAACAATTTTAATCAAAGGCCTAGAAACGACCCGTATTCTAACTCTTATAATCCGGGTTGGAGGAATCACCCTAACTTTTCTTGGGGTAATAATCAAACTAATTTTCAACATATTGCTCCACCTCAACCAAAAAAAACCATCTTTAGAGGATACATTGCAAAATTATATACAGGTTTGCAATAAACGGTCGGAGGCAGATGAGAAACGGTTCCAACAAAATGAGGCTTCACTTGCAAGAAATGAGGTTTCCCTAAGAAAATTGGAAGTTCAAGTGGGGCAACTCGCAGAAGCTATGCAAGGCCATGTGCCAGGTAAGTTACCTAGTCAACCTGAAGAAGCTAAAGTTTTGACTGTTTTAAGAAGTGGTAAAGTTATTGAAAAAAGTGTGAAAGCAAATACCACTTCTAAACCAGTTGAAATAGTTGAAAAGTTGCATGTTGATGATAATAATAAGGATGAACCCCAACTGCATAAATCTGATAATCCTTATGTGCCCCCTAAGTCTTATGTTCCCCCAGTTCCATTTCCTGGTAGATTGCAAAATTCAAAATTTGATAAATCATTTGCTGAAATTTATGATTTGTTGTCAAAAGTGAACGTGAATTTGCCTTTGTTAGACATGATTAAAAATATGACTGCTTATGCTAAGTTTTTGAAAGAACTAAACACCAGAAAGCGTAGGTATGCACATAATGAAAAAGTTTTCATGTCTAAAACTGTGAGTGCTGTTTTACAAACTGACTTGCCCCCAAAATTAGAAGATCCCGGTAGTTTCATAATAACTATTACTGTGGGGAATTCTAAGAAAGAAAAGGCAATGCTTGATTTAGGGGCCAGCAATAACTTGATGCCATATTCTGTCTACTTGCAATTAGGTCTAGATAAATTGAAATCTACTACAATGTCCTTCGAGCTTGCTGATCGCTCTGTTAGATATCCTAGGGGCATTGTAGAAGATGTTTTGGTCCAAGTTGATAAATTAATAATTCCTGCTGATTTTGTTGTGTTAGACATAAATAAAAAGTGTAATCATGAGCAGGACATGCCTATTTTGCTGGGCCGACCTTTCATGGCTATAGCAAAAACAATGATTGATGTCCAGAATGGAAAATTAACTATGACTGTGCTTGACGAAACTGTTGAGTTTTCCATTCTGAAATCAATGAGATTTCCTGGAAACGATAATAGTCATTGTTTTGCTGTAGATGTTTTAGATTCAATAATTTCTGCTGAGTTGTTAGATGAATATCTGTTGAAGGTCGAAGAGATTGAGGCTGATGAAGTGGAATCCAGCCAAAGCACAATAAAAGAGGGGAGTGGTGAAGGAGGTTCAGTTACAGGCTGTTTGAAGCAAATTAAGGAAAAACTCCATCCTTCAATTGAAGCTGAAGTTCCACCCAAGCTTGAACTAAAACCCCTTCCTAATTCTTTAAAATATGTTTTTTTTTTAGGTCCAAATAATACTTATCCTGTAATAATTGCTTCTAACCTTTCACATGAGCAAGAAACAAGCCTACTAGTGGTATTAAAAAAATATAAAAGTGCAATTGGTTGAACAGTAGACGATATTAAAGGAATAAGTCCAACGGTTTGTATGCACCGGATCCTACTTGATGAAGGGGCAACTCCTGTCCGCCAACCTCAACGTAGGTTAAATCCAAATATGAAGGAGGTTGTACGTGCAGAAGTCCTAAAGTTGCTTGACTCAGGTATTATTTACCCAATTTCTGATAGTAAGTGGGTAAGTCCAGTTCATGTAGTGCCAAAAAAATCTGGGATCACTGTGGTTACTAATGACAAAAATGAATTAATCCCAACTAGAATAGTAACGGGGTGGCGAATGTGCATAGATTATAGAAAATTAAATGTCGCCACTAAAAAAGATCATTTTCCTTTACCCTTTATTGACCAAATGTTAGAAAGATTAGCTGGACATGCTTATTATTGTTTCCTTGATGGCTTTCAAGGTTATTTTCAAATTCCTATTACACCTGAAGATCAAGAAAAAACGACATTTACATGTCCTTTTGGCACTTTTGCTTATCGCAGAATGTCATTTGGGTTATGTAATGCACCTGCGACTTTTCAAAGGTGTATGATGTCCATATTTTCTGATATGATTGAAAGATATGTTGAAGTATTTATGGATGATTTTTCTCTGTTTGGTGATTCTTTTGATGATTGCCTTGCTCATTTAGCTTCTGTGCTTGAAAGATGTGTTAAAATGAACTTAACCCTGAGTTGGGAAAAAAGTAATTTCATGGTTAAAGAGGGCATTGTTCTGGGGCATATAATTTCTGACAGGGGCGTAGAGGTTGATAAAGCTAAAATTGAAGTTATTTCTAAATTACCGCCCCCCACATCTGTGAAAGAAGTACGCAGTTTTCTTGGTCATGCAGGTTTTTACAGGCGATTCATAAAAGATTTTTCAAAAATTTGCAGGCCTTTATGCAACTTGCTGGGAAAAGATGTTGTTTTCAAATTTGATGATGATTGCCTTTCCGCTTTTAAGTTTTTGAAAGAAAAATTAACTGCGGCTCCCATTCTTGCGGCACCTAATTGGGAGTTTCCTTTTGAAATAATGTGTGATGCATCTAATTATGCTGTAGGTGCTGTGTTAGGACAGAGAATTAATAAAATGCCTTATGTGATTCATTATGCAAGTAGAACTTTGGATAGTGCTCAGGCTAACTATACAACTACTGAAAAGGAGTTGTTGGCTATAGTCTTTGCATTAGAAAAATTTCGTTCTTACTTAATCGGTTCTAAGGTGATTGTTTATTCTGATCATTCTGCTCTGAAATTTTTGTTGGCTAAAAAAGATGCAAAACCTAGACTAATAAGATGGATTTTGTTGTTGCAAGAATTTGATTTAACAATCAAGGATAAAAAAGGGTGCGAGAATGTGGTAGCTGACCATTTGTCTCGTTTACCCGAAGTAGCTAATAATTGTCATGATTTTAATATTCCTATCAATGACAGGTTTCCGGGTGAACAGTTGCTCTCCTTACATAATAAAGAGCCTTGGTATGCAGATATTGTGAATTATTTAGTCTCGGGTCAATTTCACCCAGGCTTAAATTCACAAAGAAAACAACATTTTCTCTCCAAAGCAAAACATTTCTTTTGGGATGAACCTTACTTGTTTAAAATTTGTCCTGATCAAATAATTAGAAGATGTATCCCTGAGTTTGAACAGCAAAATATTTTGAATCACAGTCACACTTTAAATTGCGGAGGAAATTTTAGTGGGAAGAAAACTGCATTAAAAGTTTTGCAATCTGGTTTTTATTGGCCTACTTTGTTCAAGGATGCATTTGAATTTTGTGCTAAGTGTGATAGGTGCTAGAGGACTGGTAATATAAGTAAGCGTCATGAAATGCCCCTTTCGAATATTTTGGTTGTTGATCTCTTTGATGTTTGGGGAATTGATTTCATTGGGCCTTTTCCTACATCCTTTGGTTTTAATTACATTCTTGTGGCTGTTGATTATGTGTCAAAATGGGTTGAAGCTGTAGCCACACGGACAAATGACAGTAAGGTTGTTTTGAAATTCTTAAAAGATATTTTTGCCAGGTTTGGGACACCCAAAGCTATTATTAGCGATGAAGGCACCCACTTCTGTAATAAACTTTTTGCAGGTCTTCTAAAAAAATATGGCATTACGCATAAAGTGGCTACTCCGTACCATCCACAAACCTCTGGCCAAGTCGAGGTGAGTAACAGACAAATCAAGGGAATTTTGGAAAAAACAGTGAATCCTTCCCAGAAGGATTGGGCCATCAAGCTGAATGATGCGCTGTGGGCTTACAGAACAGCCTACAAAACCCCGATTGGTATGAGTCCGTACAGGTTAGTATTTGGCAAGGCTTGTCATTTACCAGTAGAGTTAGAACACAAAGCCTATTGGGCTATTAAATTCCTAAATTTTGATTTGCAGAGAGCTGGTGGAATAAGAATATTGCATTTGAATGAATTAGATGAAATAAGGAATGAAGCCTATGAAAACTCAAAAATCTATAAAGAGAGAACTAAAGTTTATCATGATAAGTTTATTTTGAGGAAAAATTTTGAACCTGGGATGAAAGTTTTGTTATTTAATTCTCGTTTAAGATTGTTCCCAGATAAGTTAAAATCTAGATGGACAGGGCCTTTTGTGGTACGGGAGGTGTTTTCTCATGGTGCCTGTGAGATTGAAAATCCAAAAACAGGTGAAAAATTTAAGGTAAATGGGCAAAGACTAAAGCAGTACCTTGAGGGTGACCCCTCAACCCAGATTGTTGAACGGGTAGAGTTGCACGACTCTGAATGCCCATGTCTAGCTACTGACAATAACTGAAGCGCTATTGGGAGGCAACCCAATTCTCTTTCCCTGTCTCCTTTCTTTTCGTGTTGTTTGTGTTCCTCTTATAAGTGTTGTTCTCCATATTGCGGACAATGTTTGAAATAAGTGTGGGGAGGGAACTATTTTACTATTTGTCAAAACTATTTTACTTTAAAAAAAAAAACAATTAGAATAGTTATCATTCTGTTGAAAAAAATTACTTTTAAAAATAAATTAGTACCCAATGAGCCTTTTGAATAGCCTATGATGAAAATAATGCATGTATTTGTCAAACTCTTAGTATGTATATTGCATGTGGCTAGTTGTTAATTACTTTGTGAAAACAAAATCAAATAAAAAAAATTTTGAATCACAAATACCCTGCTGTGTTTTATACATTTTCTTTAATAGTTTATATGTTGATTTTACTTTATATTACCTTTTTCAAATTCTTAAACAATTCTTGAGTGCTATAAATTGTGGTGTAGTGTGTTGGTTCAAGGATCATCTTTATGGCATAAGTGAGGAAAAAAAAGAGAGATTTAAAAAATATATTTAAAAATAAATGAGAGTGTTTTATTTATTTATTTATTTTATTTTATTTTATTTACTTTAATCTCTGTGATTCTACTCCGCTGAATCAGCCACCTACACATGTATAATAAATAAATCAATAAGTGTTGTGGTCTGGTTTATGAGTACACAAAAAAATTGAAAACTCAAACAAGTCTGGCGTAAAATGGCGAGGTTTTTGGGAAAGTTCTTTTTGAAAAAAGTCAAAAAAAAAAAAAAAAAAAAAAAACGAGTGAACTCGGGAAGAGACAAGCAATTGTTTTTTTTTTCTTTAATTTCAATAAATGCCTTGATCCTAGTTTCCTTCATATTTTACATTTGCACTATGATAGAATGTTTTTGAATTTGGTTTAGGTTGTATTTTGTGAAATTGTCATATTTATTCTATTGAGTTTTTGTATGTCTCCTATAAGGGGTGTCAGCACACAAGCACAAGTTTTATATTTATTTTAGTTGCTAAAGTTTTAAGTTCTAGTCAAATGTTTTGTACATTCTTTGAGTTGACACTGATTTTGCATTGATGAGGCAAATAAATTTGAAAGGCTATTTGGGTAAAGCTCAGTGTAATACTTGATTTCTTTTTCTTTAATCTTTTCTTTTCTTTCTAATAATGTCTTTGTTTGAGGACAAACAAATAAATAAGTGTGGGGAGATTTGATGAACAATATTTATGTTATTATTTTTAATAAACTTTGTTAGAATTAGTAAGAAAATATTTACTTAATTTTGTATTTTCTCTTATTTTAATAAGCATTGTTAAATTAAAGTTTGTGTTTTATTATTATTATTATTATTATTATTATTATTATTATTATTATTATTATTATTATTATTATTATTATTATTATTATTATTATGTTATACGTTACGTTTGTTTCCATCCCCAAATAAAAGTTGTGAATAGCAGCACTCCAGACTCAGGACGCGAACACCACAACAATACCGCGAAAGACGGAATACCGAGAACGAACGACGCGGAAAACACAAACGGTAGAGGCTCCGGTCTTGTGAACGTCCGATTGTTCGGAAGCTTCAATGGCAGTTCTCGATTCAAAGCATTCTGCGGAAGCTCGGACCACAACTTGGAGCGAAATCTCGTGAAAGAATCGAAGGTCCGGAACAGTATAAAAGGGGGGCAAAATCGAAGAGAGGGGATCATCATTTTCATCACCGAAATTCATCACCTTTCACCAAAAACTTGCTTCAAATACGTCCATCCGGGCGGAAATTAACTTCGGAAACTCCGGCCAATAATCTGATCCGGTGGCTCGTGAATTCCGGCGGTGCTATCCATTGGCGATCTTGGAAGCATTAATCCGACAGCAAAATTCTGGCGAAAGACTTTTTCGAGCAATCTGGTTCTTTTCTCTTTAAAACTTAATTCTTTAATGTGCCTTGTTTTTCTCTTCCTAAATTTCTGAATTGTAAGCAACTTAATCCTTGGTTCCTTTTTCATTTTCTCTATCTATTAATTTGTTGTGATTAGAATTCTTTCAATTCCGAAAACTTTAAACTGTGTTGCAATACTTAATGTTTTATGCTAATTGCATTTATCAATATACTGTTAATTATGCTTAGTTGGTAATGTTGTTTTGGTGAAACATTGAACCATTGATGCCAGTTATCATTTCTTTCTTGATTATAAAGGACTGTCAATTTCTTTGTTCTAAGAATATAATGAAAAAGCCATGATCCAACAATAACTGCTTTATCTTGATTTATTATTTAATTGTTTAGTTTTTCCTTCTCTTTAATTCATAGTCTCTCTTCGCATTACTTTGCCAAATTCCAAATTGTGAGTACTGCTTTTAATACTGCATTTTTCCAACTCTTAGCTCTTGAAGCATTGATTTTAATTGTTTTGCACTTGAATTGATTCGTACGATTGATTTTTGTTTCTAGCACGTTAAATTATCGAGTTAATTAACTTTAAGATTATAAATTTCATATTATCAATTCCTCTTGGGTTCGACCCTTGCTATTGCACCATATTACTTCAGTGATGCGTGCACTTGCGAGGACATTATATTAAAATTGTCCAACAATATATGTCCGTTTTTAATCATAGAGGGTAATACCAACAGAAGCGGGTATTATCGTTCATGAAGAGTACAAAATACCGGGATCCATCCGCCAAAATAACTGGTGTGGGGCCCCATATATCAGTAAAAATAAGATCGAGTATATTATGACTTGACGTAGAAACCCTATCTAAAGGAAAACGTGCCGATTTTCCAAGTTGACACGGGGAACATAATTTAGGAATTACAATATTATTGGACGCAACCCGGCAATCCCGTAAGACACGGTGGAGGGCTTGACCATGTGGGTGACCGAGACGCTTATGCCAGACCATGGAAGAGGCATGCGCCGAGACGAACGCATAGTGATTATTAGGAATTGACAGCGAATAAAGACCCTCCGAGCTTGGACCTTTAAGAAGTATCGCCTGAGTGTTGCAGTCCTTCACAACAAAAAAGGTGGGGTGAAATTCAAAATAACAATTATTATCCCGAGTGAATCTATTAACAGAGAGTAATGACACTGATAACTCAGGAACATGTAAAACATTGGACATTTTTAAAGACTTATTGACCGAAGGAATTACTGCATGACTCACACGCGAGATCGCCAAACTTGTGCCATTACCCACTCGTAGGACGTCATCGCCGTGGTAGTCCTCGGAATGCGTGATTACACACGGAGTCCAGAGTAGCATGTGTGGACGCACCAGTGTCCGGTAGCCACGATGTGACCGTCGACGGCGTCTGTGGCGATCCATCACCCGCGACGGCCACGTGAGCCTGCGACGGCGGCGGCTCCGAGTAACTACGGTAACAAAAAGCGGCAGAGTGACCCTGAGAACCGCATATCTAGCAGCGCAATCCGCCGTTCCGTCCACGTCCACCCCGGCCGCCGCGCTGATTGCCGCCTCGTCCTCCTTCACCAGGAGACTACCGGCCACCGTCTCCGCGTTGGCGTCTGCCTCGACCCGCGTACAACGCCGAGGGGACACTGCTCGCCGTCGCCGGTTGGTAGGTCGGGAAATCGTCAGCGTGGATGAGCTGCTGCGCCTGGAGGTAGTCGGCCAGTTGGGGTATGACACCGGTGTGCCGGTGATAGCCAGGGAGGAAGCCATGGCCTGGAACTCCGGCCACAACCCCCAGAAAATGTAGAGATTCTGTTCCGTTGGCGTCAAGCTCCTTCCGGCGAGCGCGAGGTCCTCGACCAGGTGTTGCGCACGGCCTAAGTATTCCGCGGTGGAGCTGTCACCTTGACGAAGCGTCTGAATCTGCCCCAGCAGATTGAGACATCGGACTTGCGTCGACAAGCCGAGAGCCGTCTCTGCCGCCATCCACACGCCACGCGCGGTTGTCTGTCCGAGAGCAAGATACATGACCTCCTCCGAGAGGTAGGAAATTAGTAGTGAGAGGATAGAGGCGTCTTGCTGCACCCACACGCCATACGCCAGGTTTACTGTGGAGGAGGAGGCGTCGTCCGCATTCTCACCGGCGGGAAGCTCCAGGAGCGGCGACGGACATGGACGCGAGCCATCGACGAAGCCGAGCAGTCCTTGGCCTCGTAGGAAAGGGATGACCTGCGTTCGCCAATACAAATAGTTGCGATGTGTGAGTTTGAGTGACACAAAGTGGTGTGCACTCGTAAGGGTGTTGTAACCGGTGTTTGGGGGGGAGATGGTGGTGGCGGTGAGGTTGCGATCGGAACTATTCGACATTGTCGACGGGAAGGGAGAGAGAGAAGGGATGGGAGGATTGTGACTGGCTAACTGATACCAGATGAGAGTGGAAGCGATGATTCATTCAGTAGCAGAATGGGGAATACAATAATACTCTCAGGAGAGAGAGTTAACTAATAAGCTAAAGACTAGGACATTATTCTATGTTACATAATATACACAAGATAATATAATAATAATACCATAGTCTAATATATATATATATATATATATATATATATATATATATATATATATATATATATATATATATATATATATATATAGTAGATGCTATACGTTTTTTTTTTGAAAGCCAGATGCTATACGTATATATATAGATATTCAAAATTATCATCGAGGCTTAGTGCTATTTATAAAAGAATTTTATCAAAAGTATCAAACAATTAAAATGTTGAAGTATGAAATTCTATTTATTTTCCTGGTCATTTTCTAGAAAATGAACCAAACACACAAAGAGAGTTTTCTGTTGCGCAGCCAAACACCGGAAAGGAAAACGTTGTCTGGAAAATGACTCATTTTCCATAAGTCATTTTTCAGGTTTCCAAACGGACCCTAAGTGTGTGCGAACGCGCATTAAATGTGTGCAAACACATTTGATCGCGTTTGCACACATTTAATGCGCGTTCGCACACACTTAATCTAATTTAGACCATTAAAAATATTAGATAGATGCACACGATTTGTTCTCACGTTCGCACCTAAGTAGATGTTCTCATATGATCTTATATATATATATATATATATATATATATATATATATATATATATATATATATATATATATATATATAGAGAGAGAGAGAGAGAGAGAGAGAGAGAGAGAGAGAGAGAGAGAGAGAGAGAGATAGAGAGTTGAATTCAGGTGCGGCCGCACCGATAGTTATGCAAATATACACCATCAACATTAGGAAATGCACAATAAAAAAATGAACAAATTAGGTACGCAACACCAAAATCACACCATTAGGTATGAATAAAAGCACCACACAGTGTTCGGAAATGCACCATTAGGGGTGAGGAGTTATATGGTGTTTTTCTTTTTTGGTGTTTTGTGTATTTTTTGGTGTATTTTTGCATTTCATTGTTGTGTATTTTTCTACACTATTGGTGTATTCTTCAAACGGCCGCACGGGAGGGCGCGATCGCATTTGAGCAGACTTCTATAAATCTATAAATCTATATATAGTGTGTAATATCTTTATATATACATACATACATACATACATACATACATACATACATACATACATATATATATATATATATATATATATAATAATAATAATAATAATAATAATAATAATAATAATAATAAAAGTGCTTGGAAAGGTTTCCCCCCAAAACTTAGGGGCATATTTGTCAAACTTTGTGAGTCTCCAATTTTGATTTCCAAAAAGTATAACGGAACTTTGACTCACAATTATTTTATTTAAAATCATTGCTAATTTATTTAGTTTCCAATTTTTATTTCTAAAATTTATGACGATTAATTGATTACAGAAATATTATTTTGGAATAACATATGATACGGTTAATTGATTATAGAAATATTATTTTGACAAAGAAAATATGTTGGCAATCCTATCCATAATTACTTACCTATTGATTACAGAAATATCATTTTAGAATAAAATATGATGTCAATCCTCTGTATAATTACTTACCTTAAATCATCTTCAATATGTTGGCAATCCTACTACGTTATTACGTTACTACTATAATAATAAGCTAACAGTCAAATGCCTTAATTGCTTACCTTAATAATAATAATAATAATAATAATAATAATAATAATAATAATAACAATAATAACAATAATAACAATAATAACAATAATAATAATAATAATAATAATAATAATAATAATAATAATAATAATAATAATAATAATGATGTTATTACCTTATTTACTTTACTTTCGTTACTAATATATAAGACAATCATTCCCAGAAATATTCACCGTGCCTCCACCACCACAATTATTCACCATGTGTCCACCATTGTATCTGTTATTGTTTTAGCCATAGTCAAATAATCTGCACGTAATGGCCCCAACTTTTGTTCAACTCAATGCCATAAACGCCTACAGTACTGCGTGGGCAATAAGGGTACGGTTGATTCGACTGTACAAGGTCAATAACAATCGAGGAGCTTATACCACAACAACCTTAGAATCTGTTCTAAAAGAAGCAGAGGTATTATTTATTATTATTTACTGTTAAATGTTTAATTTACTTTTTTTTTTTCTAGATATTGTATTTTTAAAATTTTGAATGCTATTTTGCATCATTCACGAAATTATACAATCATTGATAATAATGATTACAGTCAAATAATAAATTTGAAATGATATTTTGCATCTAGTACATGCATTCTAACATTATCACGCTTAGTTTTTTAACCGGGATTAAAAAAATTTGTAATGGTATTATTTAGAATATTTAGTGTTTAATGTTTCTAGTCCTATGGATCATGGTTGCAGTGTGGTAGAAGCTGGTATTGCGATCTCCGGATCGAATCCAGTCCATCTTAGATTTTTGAAACCAACTCAATTCTTCTTGGTATAGAATGTCGTCCAGCTCGCCTTTTAACTTGCTTTCAAGAATTAGAAGACCATTATGAAGCCTCTCTCTATGCAGCATTGAATGCCCTCAATTCTTGCCATCAACTTACGCTTTTTCTTATCTAAATTTACAAACACGGTTTTGTTATTATCCCAGTTATCCTTAACAATATTTTGACAATCGGGATGTCTAGTCCAAGCTACCTTGTACTGGAACGGGAAGCGCTTGCCAACCGAATTTTGCTTGGCGATTTGGATGAGGATTGGAGAGTGATCCGATCCAAACCTTGGTAGATGCTTGACTTTCGTCTCCGGGAACTTGCTAAGACATTCAATGTTGCATAAAGCCCTGTCAAGCCTAGCACAAGTGAAGGTCGAGCTATCATTGCCTCTTGTCTAAGTAAATCTTGTTCCCTCGAAACCGAGATCAACCAGACCCTGTCTAAACATCCAGTCTCTCATCCCGGCGTTTCTATAGTTTCTGAAATTGTCTTTGTTGTTGATATCTTCTATTTTTGTGATTGCATTGTAGTCACCTGTTGAAAGTCAAGTCCCTTCCATGTTGAGATTATTATAGTCCAGACCTTCCTAGAGTTTCCTTCAAAGACTTAGGGAAGGACTACCGTATACAAAAGAAACCTGCTCAAAGGTTACATTATCCTTCTTAATTCGAGTAACAACAAATTGAGGGTTGGTGGCCAAGATCTCGAGATCGACATTAGTTCTCCAAAGGATCCAAATGCCTCCGCTAAAACCCACTACCTCAACATGAAGCCGGTTTTCAAAGCCAAATTTTTTGCACACGTTGTCTGCATTAGGGGCTGAGATTCTAGGCTCAAAAAGACAGACCAAATCAGGTTTATTTACCTTAACGGTGAGAAGAAGGGCTCGCCTAAAGCTCCTTGAGGCAGCCGCTTTGCAATTCTAGCTCATTACAATCATTGAAACAGCGAAAAAAGGTACCCAAAAAGACCTACTAATCGTAGGCAGCCCTGGGAGAGGACAACTCTTCTTCATCAACCATCATAGCAAGAGATGTCGACCCATCTTCCTCTTCTTCGTCAGATAAAGCATTGTCATCCAGGGGGTCCTGATGGTGAACGCCATCATTCGCTTGTCGTTGGGGCTGGAGTTCCTCGACCACATGACCGTCCCCCAAAATCTTCGTTCTGGTTATCAGGTTACCCTTCTCGTAGCCTCTAACGAGAGTATGGTTCTCTATTTCTGCCGCTTTATTTGTTGTGCGTCTTTGCCCCCTATTCTGCTTGAGTCACTCTTTTTTTTGTTTCCATCTCCCTTCTCCATGTTCCTTCCTCTGTTTTGCCCTTGTTTGTCGTTGTTTATTTATGCCTCTGAAACTTGTATTTGTGGACATTTACCTCTACCAGACAATAGGGCTCCTGTTGGGCCGTCTGGTCTTTTCATGATGATATAATCTTCTTTAGGCTCCTCTTGACCTTCTTCTTCCAAATTATCAAACACACCAAACCTAGAGTTATCCCATATTCTGAAGCCTTCCTTTTCGAAAACATCTGATTTGTCTAACTGGTTGCCACCTTTTTTTCCTTTCCCGAAATTTCCTTTACCTTGATTGTTTCTATCACTTCCTTTTTTAGCTTGGTCTTTATTATGGAAATTTCTTTTTCTCCTTTCTGCGATCATCCACTTGCCATACCTGTCTCCCAACGGCTCTCTACTGCCCGTAGACTCAGCCTGATTTTCTCCCACTTTCCTTATTGGACTAGTAGCCGTTTCCCTCACCGGTCCTCCGCTGGAGTCTGGAGTTGCTCCTTCGGTCGCCGGGTTATCTGATTTCTCATCGTTTTTCCCTGCTTTACAAGCATCTTTCCAGTGTCCAACCATACCACAGTTAAAAAAAATGAGGTGCAATCCTTCATACTCTATCGTCCTTACCTTGTTCTTGAGTTCGAACGTTGCCACAAGGGGTTTAGTTATGTCTTCTTCCACGCATATTTTGGCGAACATTCCACGTGATGCTATGCTTGTTGCATTATCGATCTTCTTTGCTTTCCCAATCTTATCTCCCACCCTCAATAAGAAATCCTGATTGTAGTATTCAATGGGGAGAATAGGAAACCATACCCAGACCAAAAGACGTTGTGTCTCCTCGCGCATGGGATCGAAATCAGGCTCCCATTCCTTAACAGCCAAACAATGGTCCAACACTGTCCACGACCCTCCGAGTTTCGCATGCTTCATAAGTGCCAAAGATGCTACATTTAGTGAGGTAATTAGGAGGCATATTGATAAAAGTTAGGAACAAGGACTAATTGTGATTGCCTTTGTAGGAAATAGCAAAATATTGTCAATTACAGGGCATTCCGGTGACAGTTCGGTAATTGGAGCATATCTTGAGCTAGGAGTGTCTAAATGAGGTGATTCAAGTGGCTATGGTTTAGAAACTTCAAGGGCTACAACTTTGCTGAAGCTAAGAAGGCCAATTCCAATGCACGCGCTCCCACGTACATTGGAACATGCGTTGATCGGAGGTAGAAAGTTCAACGCACGTTGGACGGTGCGTTGAATGGTCACTTTGCAGAAATTTTAGCCTTTGCCTATTTAAAGGCCTAGTTGCGGGATTATTTGAGAATCTATCATTTTCGCTCTTTTGAAATCAGATTTTAGAGTTCTTAGTTAGGGTTTTTAGATTAGATTTACTACATTCCCTCTTAGATCTACACTCATTGTTCAACAACTTATGAAGGATTGCTCACATTGATTGGAGATTGGGTAACTCTCATTTCTTAAGCTTTCAATTCCATATTCTATTGTGTTATCTTGAATCTCTTTCATCTGTTAACAGTGACTCACTACAAGGCCAACTGAATGATGCAGCTATGGTCAATGATATACCTATTGGCAATGATTCACCACAAGGCCAATTGAATGTCAGCAATGATCCATCAGAAAGTTATTCTGAGCAGCCTAGAAGAATAGCAAGGGTCAAGAATATCCCTCTCAAATTGAATGACTATTACTGCCAGTCCATGATAAGGGATAAACCAAACTTGAGAACATCTCCTCATACAATAGACAAGTTTATTTCCTATGATAACCCGCCTCATCATCACAAGTTCTGGGTGTCCTCCATTACTTCTACACAAGAACCACAGTCATATAATGAAGCAGAAAAACATGAAGCATGGAAGAGAGCTATGGAGTCTGAAATAGAGGCACTTGTTTAGAACAATACTTGGATTATAACAGATCTACCAAATGGTAAATCACCAATTGGTTGTAGGTGGGTCTATGAAGTGAAACACAAAGCAGATGGTTCCATAGAAAGATACAAAGCCAGACTAGTTGCAAAAGGGTACACTCAACAACTAGGGGTGGACTATATTGAAACTTTTTCACTAGTGGCCAGAATGACCAATATTAAGACATTTCTGGCCTTGGCTATTTCCAAAGGATGGGACATCCAACAGCTTGACATCAATAATGCTTTCCTCCATGGAGACTTGAAGGAAGAAATCTATTGGTCCTACCCCTCAGGATTCAAAAGCGACAAACCTAACCAAGTCTTCAAGCTGTTAAGGTTATTGTATGGTCTAAAGCAGGCTAGCAGGCAATGAAATTCCAAACTTACAGGGGCCCTTCTTGATTATGGTTTTCACCAATCTACAGCTGATCCTTCTCTATTTACTAAGACTACAGACACATCATTCATTACCTTGCTTGTGTATGTAGATGATATCCTTGTAGCAGGAACAGATTCTGCCCAGATCAAGGAACTAAAACAGCTGCTGGACAAGTCATTCAAGATCAAATACCTTGGCTAGTTAAACTACTTTCTGGGAATTGAAGCTTTTAGAACTCCCATTGGTCTCAACCTCTGTCAAGGAAAGTATACTTTGGAGATATTGAAGGATAATGGTTTCCAGGAAGCTAAGCCTGCCAAGACACTTTTCACAACAGGCCAAAGGCACACCAACACTTATGGGAAACTACTTGATAGTCCTAAGGTATTCAGAAGACTGGTTGGTAAATTATTTTACCTCACAAATACAAGGCCTAACATATCATATGCAGTACAACAGTTGAGGCAGTTTATAGACAAGCCTAATGATACACATCTGGTTGCAGCACATAGAGTGCTGAGGTATCTCAAGGGCTCCCCTGGAAAAAGGATTGTTCTTTCATCTTGTTCTCCCATTAAATTGCAAGGTTTTTCTGATTCAGATTGGGCCACTTGCACTGAGACTAGAAAATCTGTAACTAGATATTGCATTTACTTTGGGGAATCTCTCATCTCCTGGAAAATCAAGAAACAAGCAACCATATCAAGGTCTTCATCTGAGGCTGAGTATAGGGCATTGGCTTCTACAGTCTATGAAATCCAGTGGCTAGTTTGGCGATTCCCCAATTAGATTAGTCTAGGTAGTGGGCAGTCTTTCAGTTTCCTTGCGAGACGTGACAGATTGGCGGAAAATTTGAGGGTTGATTAGGACACATATGTGGTTGTGGCATGGTGAGCATATTGGTCTACTGGTCCTCCGATGATCTTCACTTGGGGGGAGGGGGAGGTGGCTTGTTCTTTCCAGACATTAACATAATCATCAGAATCAAGACTTCCACTTGACTTCTCTCTTTTGTCATTAGTCGTTGGCTAGTCAACTTGGTTGGTTGACAAATTCCAACTACCTTCCCAATTATTTTGTTAACATGTTAATTGCACTTGTCTATCATTATACCATGGTTGTTGCAGTATATTTCTCAAACAAATAATTACCTAGAGTATCGGGTTATCAATCCACAGGGAAGTGGGCGTATCAAGCACTAGTTACTAATTTATTCTTGTGAAGCTAATCCTAACGAAAATCATGGATGGTTGACTAATTATAAAACTAATTCAAAGAGCAAAATAGCAGGTTTGTGAAAACAATAGAGAGAGAGAGCGAGATTCCTGGGATTCAAGTGTTTAATTACCTAGTGCCAATCTAAAGTGCAATATTAAATCTGTGTTTAAACAAGTGTGAGAATGCAAACAAGGGAAAGAGTTACTCCCGTAATCTCCATCCTAAAAAAATACAAGTGAATATTCACTCCCGTGATATAAACACCTAACAATGTAAGAACAAACATTCAATATAAACTCTTAACCACTACCATCTCCCGATATGCAATAACTAAGAATTAACTCCCTAACGTATATGCACTCTCCCAAGGTTCAACAGTTAAGTGCAATTGTGAGTGCTCTCAATTATACCCTAACTCCCGTTAAGACATAAAGATAGATGTGAAACAAGTAATCATGGCCACTAACTACTAGCATCAACAATATGAAATCACAATTGCAACACAAGTATAAAACCCAAAAATCAATATATTAAAGAAATTTGAGAACTACGCACAGAGGTTCATAACCCTTTTACCTAAGAATCTCTAAGGTAAATTAGCCACACATGGCTAAAATATTCATAGCAATAAAATAAAGAGTTTACAAGCAATTAAAGAGTGTAAAAGAATAGACCAAGTGATTCTCTCAAATCTTCCAAGCTTTTCTTCTTTCTTCCCAAGGCAAACTTATAACTCTTAATTCTCCTATTTATTGTCTCCAAAACACAGCATAAGCCCTCTAGGGTTGAGGAAGGTGGGATTTTATAACGGGAGCCAAGCGAGGGGGCAAAATAGGAAATTCCAGCACAACATCGCCTTTGCCCAAATCGTTGTCTCGACGCGTCGAGCTTGGCGTCAATTTTCAGGTTTCCTCGGCTGGGCATCTCAACGCGTCGAGAAGTGGCTCGACGCATCGAGCCTTCGACGACACGGACAGAGCAGCTACTGTAATTTCTCGACGCGTCGAGTTTCCTGGACTTCGACTCCTTGCCACCATTCGGCTACTGGATTAGTTCGTCGCGTCGAATCTTCTGTACATCACCATTCATCCCATTTTTTCTCCAAACTTGTCTTAAAACTTCCCTTGCTTTTGCAATTGATCTACTATGGTTTCAAATCACTAATAAACACCGTAAAACATTCATAACAAGTAAAAAATAATATCTTAATGAGAAAACAAGGAAATGTGCAATTAAAGTAACACTTTCATGAACTTAAACCCAACAAATAGATTCAAACTAACACAGGAAACATGTACAATTAAGCTCACATCACATGGACAATGGTCAACCTTATAAGATGAACCATTGACATAACGTTAATTATTAATATATATTAGTTGTTCATTTTTAGTACATTGAATGTCCATTTTCTACAAGTTATTTTTTTGTATACTGAAAGTTCATTTTTAGCATGGTCCATAGTATAATTTGCCTGGGCTTGTAGGTTGGTTCACTTGGCAGTCGTTATACTGTGGACTATGGTCCGAAAACGGCGTTGTTTCTTCAAGTAAAGAAACGATTGCCGTTACATTTTAACAGAGCCCGTATTTTTTGTGTGTTCATAAGAAAATGAAATTACAGTGTATCTAAAATGAAACTGTCTCACATATTGTGTTTATATTATCAAATGAAACTATAATTGAATTGAAATGATACTTTAGTTGTGTTGAAATGAAACTGCAGTATGTATACAATGAAACTGAATAATATGTCTCACATATTGAGTGTATATTGTCAAATAGAACTGTAGTTGAATATAAATAATAATGTAGTTGTGTTGTAATGGAACTAAATAACAGTTTCACATATTTGAGTGTATATTGTCCAATGAAACTGTAGTTATATCAAAATGATATTGTAGTTATGTTGTAATGAAACTATAGTGTATATAAAATGAAACTGAATAACAGTTTCACATATTTGAGTGTATATTGTCCAATGAAACTGTAGTTATATCGAAATGATACTGTAGTTGTGTTGTAATGAAACTACAGTGTATATAAAATGAAACTAAAAAATAGTTTCACATATTTGAGTGTATATTGTCCAATGAAATTGTAGTTATATCAAAATGATACTGTAGTTGTGTTGTAATGAAACTACAATGTATATAAAATGAAACTGAATAACAGTTTCACATATTTGGGTATATATTGTCCAATGAAACCGTAGTTGAATTTGAATTATAATTTAATGGTGTTGTAATAAGACTACAATGTGTATAAAATGGAATTCAATAACATGTCTCCCTGTAATAAGACTATTGTATGTATAATGTCGAATGAAATTGTAGTTGTAACAAAATGAAATTATAGTTGTGTTGAAATTAAACTACAATGTATATAAAATAAAACTAAATATATTATACAAACAGAGCTACTTTACGCGGAACAGGTGTTGTTTCTTTGAATTAAAAAAAAAAAAAAAAAAAAAAAAAAAAAAAAACAATACTGTTTTGAACCATAGTCCACGATATAATTTGCCTTGGTCCTGATTTATTCCTTTATTTATATGAATCTCATTGTAATCCAATAGTAATATTCTAAGGATTTAGGCCCTTAGTATTATATTACTATTTTTTATCTAATTTCTCGATATCAATCTAATTTTGTAGTGGGTACAATACATTTAATAAGGCAAATTATGATCCACACAATGTTATGTGGACCATAACAAAAAATATATTTTTAATATACTAAATGTACATTATTTTTGTATTGTATGTACATTATATAATATAATGTACACTCATTATAAAAATAATGTACATCCCTTAATACAATGTACATTATTTTTGTACTGAATATATATTATTTTATAATATACAAAATATGATTCATATGGATCATGGTCCACACAATAATGATTGGTACATTAAAACCAATCATTATTGTGTGGACCATGGTCCACACAAGTTGCATGGACCATATTTTTATATTGTAAAATAATGTACATTCAGTACAAAAATAATGTACATTCAATACAAAAATAATGTACATTGTATTCAGGGGATGTACATTATTTTTGTACTGAGTGTACATTATATTGTATAATGTACATTCAGTACAAAAATAATGTACATTTAATATATTAAAAATGTACATTTTATTATGGTCCACATAACAATGTGTGGACCATGGTCCATACAATAATTTGCCCATTAAAACCCATCGAACGTGTAAAATGGTAAGATCCAAACTCAAATTTATTAGGTAAAAAAGAAGTGTAGAATATCACCAAAGCGTACTCAACCTCAAAAATGTAAATTGTAACAAAATATAGTTACTTTATTCTTTTAAGAGTACAAAATAGTATCATATCATACAACATTATATAAATCGTCAAATTATTTCTCTTTCTTGAACAAAATAACAAGTATAATTAAATAATTCTCCGTAATTTATTAAAAATTAAATAACATAAAAAGTCGCATTATCAGACATCATAAAATAATGCTGAAAAAGATTCTTAAATCGAATGCCGTTAAATGGCAGGCAACCTTTGATTGTATATCTGTTGTCAATGGCAGGATCAGACAACATAAACGACGTTTATGTAGTATTATTTAGATTATTATTCCTTTTTTTATGTTTATTAAGTCAATGATGGAGTCTGCTTTTTTTTTTTTTTATGTATTATTATTTAGATTATTCCTTCTTCTTCTTTTTTTCCTTAAAAAATTTAGATTTTTTATTTAATTACTAATTAGATTTGCTTTAAAAAATCGTAATAGAATATAGATTTTTATTTTTACATGTCCACATAAATTAAAGAATATTTAAGGTATAAATTAAAGAAAAGTAAATAATATTTTTGATCCTTGAGTTGTTTCACTTTTAAAATGTTGATCTATGTCAATTGATTTAAGCAGATTTAGTTTTTTTTTTTTTTTTTTTTTTTTTTTTTTTTTGAAAAAAAGAAGATTTAATATTTTAATTGTTTATTATATTTCACTTTCTACCCTTGGTATGATATAATTACAAAACGAGTTAATACCCAAAATCGTCCTCGACTATAGTGGTTTTTCTCAATTTCGTCCTAAACAACTTTGGTGACCTAATATCGTCTCAGACTTTTGTGTTTCACTCAATTTAGTCCTCCATTTGTTATTCCGTCAAATTGGTGTTAAATAAAGGGACAATTCAGTAATGTCAATATTGATCTCTCTTTATTTTCAACTTGTGAAGTGCGAAATTCCTCTTTCTTGTACGAATTGCACTCAGAATTACTCCCGAACCTGCAAATCAAATTTTATATTCACAGTTTTAGGAGTAATTCTGGGGATAATTCGTAAAAAAAAAGGGATTTCGCAGTTCACATGTCTATGAGTAAAGAGATGCCAATATTAAAATTACTGAATTGTCTATTTATTTAACACCAAATGGACAGAATAACAAATGAGGGACTAAATTGAGCAAAAACACAAAAGTCTGGGACTAAATTGAGCGAAACACAAAAGTCTGGGACGATATTAGGCCACTAAAGTCGTTTAGGACGAAATTGAGAAAAACCACTATAGTCGAGGACGATTTTGGGTATTAACTCATTACAAAACTCTTATCCATTAGCAAAATTTTTTTATGAGGTTATTTTTCATTTAAAATCAATATTCATGATAAAAGGTTTCCTTCTCTCAATGTGAACATCATTTTTAACTCTGAGAATTAATTTTTAAATGATAAAAATAAACTCTTTTGTTAATAGAGTTTGCCAAATGTATAAAATATGACTAAAAATGCAACCTTATAAATAATTAATGGTCTAGTGACTTCTAGTCAATTCACGCGCGCAAAATATATGATACTACAAAACATAGTTAAATTAATTTGGTTATAATTTTCAATATTGTGAAGGTTGTGCGTTGACAAAAGGTCGAATAATTGAAGTGAATTCAAGTCCGGCGGTCGAAAAAATGTTTATGAAGTCAATGATGGAGTCTGGTTTAATAATTATTGCTAAGTAGCATAAGCCAAAAATTGGCTATAATAGTTTTATGTTTGATGGAGTCATGGAGAAGGCAAATTCTCATGTAACATCATCTCACGGGTCTTAATACGTGAGACGGGTTGAACTAAGAGAATTTGAATTTTATGGTATATAGGTCGGTCTTTTGTGAGACCGTCTCACGAGTCTTAATTTATTTGTGAGATATGTCGAATCTAATAAAAATGGATCATGACAAATTACAAATACCATCAATATTTAAGCCTGTAGAACATTCTTTATAAGCACCTCACAACCAGCTCGGAATAGGAACTTTGAATTCTAACTTCTAACTCGATTTAAAATCTTGTCTTTGAGAAAAGCCAAGATTGCCTTTTTATTTCTTCCAACCAAATATGGTAGTCCTAGGTACATACTAGCCGTGTCACCTTCACTAACACCAAGGATACTTATGACCTCATTCCTTTTTTGCTGCTACACATTGTTGCTGAAAACATACCATGGATTTATCAAAATTAATTTTTTGTCCAGAGGCAATCGCATAGCTATCAAGGATCCTCTTCAGATCATCTATGCTTTCGTCTATATTTGCTCGAAGAAATAAGAAACAATCGTCCGCAAACAAAAGATGTGATAATGGCGGAGCACCCCTCGCTATTTTAACGCCATGGAATAAGCACCTGCGCATATTATTCTCAATAACAGGGTGTTTGGTTGGAAGGAAGGAATTAGGAAGGAAAGGAATTGTAATTCGGTGGAAAAGAATAAGGTGGGAATAAAGTAGGAATTCAAATTATGTTGTTTGGTAGGGAGAAATAGAATTATTGAAGTTGAGAATGAGAGAAGTGGTATAAAGACTAAAATATCCTTGTGTAATAATAATAATAGTAATAATAACCAAGGGTAGTAGTGTCATTTCATATGTTTTCCCCTTCTCAAATTCATTGAATTGCAATTCATGGGGTTCCACATCCGCGAAATTTTTTTTTGGCCTAAAAACGACGTCGTTTTGCCTTGTGTTCACCATTCTCGGTGAACACAATTCCATGACATAATTTGCGACTCCAGCCGACACGGGCTGGGTATTTGAAGATGGGCCAAAATTAATTGAGCCTGTTTGAAGATTATTACCATGCTGGGCTTTCCTTCCTGAGCCGCTACAAAGCTTTTCCCTTGGGCCACAAGGAATTGGTTCATTCGTAATTCATTTAATACTCTTGTGCTCTTGATTTCTTAATAAAAATTATTCATATTGTAGTTTCCTTTTTCAAATACTTTTCCTCAACATTATAATGTGTTAAGATACATATGGTCTATAGTTGCTTCCTATCCTTATATTGCAATGTTGTTCTTCAAAAAAAATAATAATAATAATAATAATAATCCTTATATTGCAATGTTTTTTATTTGTTTAAAACACTTACAGGGCGTTTGGTTCACTGTAATTTAGCTGTAGTTGAATTGCAATTCGATGGATGCGTCAATTACGTTGTTTGGTTGGAGAGAATTACAATTCCACAGAATTACAATTCTCCCATCGAAACAACGTAATTGACGCATCCATCGAATTGCAATTCAACTACAGCTAAATTACAGTGAACCAAACGCCCTGTAAGTGTTTTAAACAAATAAAAAACATTGCAATATAAGGATTATTATTATTATTATTATTATTTTTTTTGAAGAACAACATTGCAATATAAGGATAGGAAGCAACTATAGACCATATGTATCTTAACACATTATAATGTTGAGGAAAAGTATTTGAAAAAGGAAACTACAATATGAATAATTTTTATTAAGAAATCAAGAGCACAAGAGTATTAAATGAATTACGAATGAACCAATTCCTTGTGGCCCAAGGGAAAAGCTTTGTAGCGGCTCAGGAAGGAAAGCCCAGCATGGTAATAATCTTCAAACAGGCTCAATTAATTTTGGCCCATCTTCAAATACCCAGCCCGTGTCGGCTGGAGTCGCAAATTATGTCATGGAATTGTGTTCACCGAGAATGGTGAACACAAGGCAAAACGACGTCGTTTTTAGGCCAAAAAAAAATTTCGCGGATGTGGAGTTAACGGCGCGCGTTTGATCAAATTATGAATTTTCTGTTATGAGATTATGAATTTTATGAAAATTCATAATCTCATAACAGAAAATTCATAATCGCATAACAGAAAATTCATAATCTCACAACTGAAAATTCATAATCTCATAACAGAAAATTTATAATCTTATAACATAAAATTCATAATCTCATGGTTCCAAAGTGAATGTGTAGGCATGGTTCCAAAGTGAATGTGCAGGCATGGATTCATAATTTATCAATGTCCGTGATTTCGGACGGGAATATGTAGGCATGGTTCCAAAGTGAATGTGCAGGCATGAATTCATAATTTATGAATGTCCGAAATTATGAATGTAATGAAAATTCATAATCTCATAACAGAAAATTCATAATCGCATAACAGAAAATTCATAATCTCATAACTGAAAATTCATAATCTCATAACAGAAAATTCATAATCTTATAACAGAAAATTCATAATCTCATGGTTCCAAAGTGAATGTGTAGGCATGGTTCCAAAGTGAATGTGCAGCCATGGATTCATAATTTATGAATGTCCGTGATTTCGGACGGGAATGTGTAGGCATGGTTCCAAAGTGAATGTGCAGGCATGAATTCATAATTTATGAATGTCCGAAATCTTTGTTCACCTCAAATTAAAGTGAAACCGCAAAATGTGAAAATAAAGAAGAAAAGTCACGCAATTAATTAAAAAAAAAAAAGAAAAAAAAAAAAGAAGATAACGGTGTACTAACACCGTTAGAACCGTGTTCACCATTAATGGTGAACACGGTTTCATGGCATAACGTCTGGGCTGGAGCGTTATGGTGGGATAGTTATGTTGTGCATCCGTATGCACCATGCATGGTGCATACGGATGCCAAAACGACGTCGTTTTATTAAAAAACGCGCGTTTTCCCTTTAAAAAAAATTTAGGTTCGATTCCCAGCAACAACATTATATTGTTCATCCATTATGAAATTTTAGTTCATAGATTATGGAATTATAGTTCATTGATTATGGAATTATAGTTCATCGATTATGGAATTGTAGTTCATCGATTCTGAAATTTTAGTTTATAGATTATGGAATTTTAGTTCATTCATTCTGAAATTTTTAGTTCATAGATTAGATTATGGAATTATAGTTCATCGATTATGGAATTATAGTTCATCGATTATGAAATTTTAGTTCATCGATTATGGAATTTTAGTTCATCGATTATGGAATTTTAGTTCATATGTTGTTGCTGGAAATCGAACCTGTTTTTTTTTTTTTAAGGGAAGACACGCGTTTTATTAAAACGACGTCGTTTTTGCATCCGTATGCACCATGCATGGTGCATACGGACGCACAGCATAATTTGCCGTTATGGTGCATACGGTTGCAAAAACGACGTCGTTTTGACGTCTGATTTTTAAAAATAAAAATTATTTTCGATTGTTGTTAACAGCGTTATGTTGTGCACAATTTAAACTATATAGTTCATTCATTCTGGATATATAGTTCATTAATTCTGGATATATAGTTCAAATTATGCACAACATAACGTCGTTAACGGCAATTGAAACTGATTTTTTTTTAAAGTCGGACGCGTCGTTTTTAATCAAAACGACGTCGTTTTTGCAACCTTGTGCACCATGCATGGTGCACACGGTTGCACGGCATAATTTGCGGTGTCTGCTGGATAATAATTGTGTGGATCATGGACCACGGTCCAAAACAACGTTGTGAATTTTATGAGTTAAAATAATGTACTTTATGAGTTAGAATAATGTACTTTATGTATTAGAAAATGTACTTTGTGTTAGAATAATGTACATTACGTGTTAGAATAATGAAACTTCTGGAGTAAAATAATGTATTTTGTAAGTTAAAATAATGTATATTATGCTTTAAAATAATGTACATTATGAATTATAAAAATGTATATTGTAATGGATCATATAAAAAAAAATTATGCAAAATAATATTGTTTTTGGATCGTGGTCACACAATAACTGTTGAAGGATTATTTACTTGGCTCAAATCTAGAGCTGTCGAAACGGGCCGAGGCGGGGCTCGCCAAAGCCCCCCACGCCTTAAGCTCGCGGGCCTCGCCAAATTTTTAAAAATTAAAATTAAAATTAAAATTAATATAAAAAGGTAATAAGTGTATGCTAAAATAATTTAGATAGTTTAAACATATATTGATGCATTTGTAATTTTTTAAACACAATAATAACTACCGAGTAATAAATAATCAATAACAAATCATTTATACAATGTACTAATTTTTTTGAACTTGATTTCACACACACACACACACACATTAGTAATATAAAATCTAATTACTATACATTTGGCGGGCCCCCGCCGACACGCTAAGCCCGCGAGTTAGGCAGGGGCAGGCTAAAAAGCCCGTCAGAATACGGATTCAAAATATCAAAACTCGCCCCATCCTTTTTGCGGGACGGGACGGGCTAAGCCTGTTTTGACAGCTCTGCTCAAATCATTAATATTAACATTAACAATCATTATTGCATGGACCATGGTCCACACAATTGTGTGGACCATAAATAAAAAGTACATTTTTAATATACTAAGGGTACATTATTTATGAACATAAAGTACATTTTTAATATACTAAGGGTACATTATTTTATATAATATACCTTTAATATAAAAATAGTGTACTTTCAATATAAAAATAATGTACTTTTAATATATTAAAAATGTACCTGATATTCATAGTCCATACAATTGTGTCTACCAATTTGCCTAACACTAATGTTTGGGCCTTTACCAAACACGGCTCAAATCATTAATATTAACATTAATGTTTGGGCCTTTACTAAACATGACCGTAGCATTGGTCTGGGGCAAATTATATCATGCACCATGGTGCATGATCAATCATGCATCGCGCGTCTTTTTTTTTTTTTAAATGAAAATAAATAGTGTTTGTTTTTTGCCGTTTCGCACCCTTTTGTAAAAAGTAACTCTGTTCTTCAGTGTCATTTTGTACACACTGCAGTTTCAGTTCAACACAACTACAGTTTTATTTCGATATAACTATAGTTTCATTTGATATTTATAGACTCAAATATGTGAAAATGTTATTTAATTTTATTTTATATACACTATAGTTTCATTAAAACACAACTACATGATCATTTTGATATAATTACAGCTTCATTTTACAATATACACTCAAATATGTGAAATGTTATTCAGTTTCATTTTATATACACTGCAGTTTCATTTCACTATAACTACAGTATCATTTTGATATAACTGCAGTGTCGGTTTAGATATACTGTAGTGTCAGTTGGTGTTTAATACACCAAACAAGCGGACTTCGTTAACTATAACGGCAGGCCGTTTCTTTACTTAAAGAAAAGGCGCCGTTTTTTACCGCGGTGCACATGCACCGCGATCTATGATATAACGACTGTTGGTCTGGAAGCCATTATCAGGGCAAATTATACCGTGGATCATGGTCTAAATTGGTGGCGTTTCTTTTAATGAAAAGAAACGGCACCCATTTTGGACCATTTCGCACAAAGTAACTATGTTTGTATAATATATTTAGTTCCATTTTATATACACTGCAGTTTCACTCCAACACAATTACAGTTTCATTTCGATATAATTACAATTTCATTCGACATTATACACTCAAATATGTGAAACTGTTATTCGGTTTCATTTTATATACACTTTTGTTTCATTACAACACAACTACAATATCATTTCAATATAACTACAGTTTCATTGGACAATATATACTCGAATATGTGAAACTGTTATTCAATTTCATTTTATATACACTGTAGTTTCATTACAACACAACTACAATATCATTTGGATATAACTACAGTTTCATTGGACAATATACACCCAAATATGTGAAACTGTTATTCAGTTTCATTTTATATACAATGCAGTTTCATTACAACACAACTACAATATCATTTCTATTCAATTACAGTTTTATTTGACAATACACTCAATATGTGAGACATATTATTCAATTTCATTTTATACATAATGCAGTTTCATTTCAACACAACTACAGTATCATTTCAATTCAATTACAGTTCCATTTGATAATATAAAAATAATATGTGGGACAATTTCATTTTAGATACACTGTAGTTTCATTTTGTTATAAAAACACAGAAAAATACGAGCTCTGTTAAGATGTAACGACAGTCATTTCTTTACTTAAAGAAACAACGCCATTCTTTAGACCATGGTCCATTTTAGCGAACACCAATCATTATTGTGTAGACCATGATCCATACAACTATATAGACCAATAGACCATAGTCAACATAACCGTGTAGACCATAAATAAAAAGTATATTATTTGTTACATAAAGTATATTATTTGAATACTAAAATTACACTATTTTGTATAATATCAAATAATGTATATTCGGTACACAAATAATGTAATTTTAATATATTGAAAATGTATCTTATATATATTTAGAAAAAGTACATATTTGAGTACTAAAAGTACATTATTTTATACAATGTATATTCAGTACACAAATACTATATTTTTAGTATATTAAAAATTAAAAATATATGTTTTTATGGCCCACACGTCAGTGTGTGGACCATATGATCCATATAATAATTTACAAATATTTTAGACACAAGTTCGAATATTCCTTCCAATTTCGACCAAATTAATTCTACCCAACCTTGTGGAATTAATTCTTCCACACTTAACCCAAATTCTATGTCCTTTCATCTTTGTGCTATCCATACCACCAGTCCACCACATCCATTCATTCGAATAGGAAGGTTGGTACGGCCACATCTTTGTTAGGGAAGATAAGCAACCCCAACGAAGGTTGGCAAACTTTCTGGAAAAAGGAGAACAAATGAAAGTAAAAAGAAATATGTGCCGTGTTATAATAACACTGCTTTAAAAGTGTTATTCCTAGAGATGGTGCAGTCTGAAATTTTTGATATGTTCCTGATGAGTAACACAGACGTTTTACGACCAAACTTTGCACCTGTTAGGCGTAGATGAATCTGAATTAGTGCTCAGACAGAGATTATGATATAGAAGGCGCAGAAATTGTATTCACTGTGTAGTTGTGTCTCTTATGATGAACATAGTGATAGAAAGAGTACCATGCAGTGTCTTGACTTCAAACGATTTGCTTTAACCATGTTAATAGTCCCACATTATTGGTTGAACACTATTTATATAGCCTGCGATTGTAACAGAATTCCTTATTCCAGAACGCAATGAAAAATACGTGAGTGGAGAGCTTTAATTTACACGTATCCTAGGAAAGCATGAAGTGATCCAGAAAAATAGGGAAGTAAGTGAAAAAAGCCAAGCCTTTTGTTTGAATGTATTCTCAAGTCTCAACAATCTTCATACTGTGAATAAGAGAACGGGTGTTGAGTAGGGTTGTGCAGGACCCGAAGTACCCGAAAAACCCGACCGACCCGCCGACCGGTCTACCCCATCCGTTTAGAACCGAACCCTAGGACGGATAACCGAACCCGCCCGTAAAACGACGTCGTGTTGAGGAAGATCGGTTTGGGTGATGAAATAAGCCACCCGAACCGTCCGAATACCCGATGTAGCGTTAGGGTTACGTAGAATGCATATGATACGGCGTCGTTTAGGGATAGTATATATATTCCTTTTGTAGGGCAAAACTTCAGATATCTCCTCATTTGCTCTTTGCGCAGTCGAATGCTTAGGGTTTCTTTCTCTGTTTCTCTCATCTTTGTCTCACAGTATCACTTTCTTCTCTAGTTCTCTGACTTCTCTCGTTCTAAACTTCGAATGTTCAATGTTCTATGACTTCTCTCTGAGTCTCTTCTAGACTTACAGACTGAGAGTGTGAGTCTCCGACTCTCCGGTGGAAGCTAATATTGTTCGGTGGAAGCTAATATTGTCCGGTCAGTCACTCACTCCGGTGGAAGTTGATTTTGTTATTCGGTGCGGTCAGCGGTGGATTGTAGATTGTTGGCTCGGAATCGAAGCCCTCTGTTCTCGGGGGTTTAATTTGGAGAAACGAAGTAATCTCTAAACCCTAATCTTATACATAATTAGATTATAGTCTTATTACTCTTATAGATTGTGATACGTTGTTGTTATTATGATTCTGTGATTTCTGTGGACTGTGATTAAGTCAATCTGTTGAGAAGTTCCAGATTGTATGTCACTTGTCCCTTGTTTGTGATGTTATGATACTTGATTAGGGTTTCTATGATTCTGTGATTTCTGTGGACTGTGATTAAGTCAATCTGTTGAGAAGTTCCAGATTGTATGTCACTTGTCCCGTGTTTGTTATGATTCTGTCATTTCTGTGGACTGTGATTAAGTCAATCTGTTGAGAAGTTCCAGATTGTATGTCATTTGTCCCTTGTTTGTGATGTTATGATACTTGATTAGGGTTTCTATAATTCTGTCATTTCTGTGGACTGTGATTAAGTCAATCTGTTGAGAAGTTCCAGACTGTATCTTGATTTCATAATGTGTGATATATTATGGTGGAAGCACTGACTGTTATAAGAGTCTTATAAATTAGAGTGTTATAATGTCTCTTAAAGGCTTAAATTGGTGGAAGCCCCAAAGAAATCCTTATAATGATGTTGATGAAATGAGCTGTTTTTATGTTATAACAGTCTCTGATTCATCTGGATATTTAAAATATATCCCTGAATCTGGATTTCTTTGTAAGTTTATGGATGTATGCCCTTAATTGTATTTGTATATTTGTATTGAATAATGCCCTTTAATTAATTACGCATTCCTGTTTAATGATGACACAAAATGTGTCTGATTCTGGAATGCTTAAATGATTTCATGTGCTGCCTCTTCTTGAATATGAATCCTGCTTTGTGTACTGATAGTTCACCATTTTTAGATGGAAAATATCAGTATGCCTGGTAGTCAACCTCCCAACTCCTCAATTGATGGACCTTCAGGGGTGGAAGCCCAAACTGTTGAGAATCGAGCAACCTCCTACTGCTATTCCTGCCAAGAAGAGGAAACAGGTTGATTCCAGATCACCAGTGTGGGATCATTTTGAGAAGATAAAGGACAGTAATAATGTGGTTGTAAAAGGCAAATGCATTTATTGTGCAAAAATTTATCACTATGAGACAAAAACATGGGACTTCTTCCTTAAGAAATCACATGTGTAGCCGTTTGAAAAATCCTCACTCCAAGGAAACTAGGCAGTCCCTGTTAACATTTCAGGCTGTTACATCACTTACAGATGGTCAGCCTACTGTGGGAGAAATAGGGACTTGGGTATTTAATCAAGAGTCAATTAGGAGGGCCTTGGTTGAAATGATAATCATAGATGAATTGCCCTTTAGATTTGTGGAGGGAATAGGTTTCAGGAGGTTCATAGCTATTGCTTGCCCTAGGTTTATAGTTCCATCCAGGTGGACTATAAGTAGGGACATCCTAGTTGTCTATGAAGAGGGGAGACTAAAATTGAAGTCATTTTTAAGGGGAAGCAGTCATAGGGTTAGTATCACTACAGATTCTTGGACATCCATCCAAAGAATTAACTACATGGTAGTAACTGCCCATTTCATTGATTCTGAGTGGAAGCTTCATAAGAAAATCCTTGCATTTGTCCCTGTTACCTCTCACAAAGGTGAATATCTAGCCAAAGCCCTAGAAAATTGTTTGCTAGAGTGGGGGCTTAGAGATGTGTTTTCTATGACTGTTGATAATGCCTCATCAAATGACACTGCTATGGGGTTTCTGAAGAAAAAATTAGTATCTTGGGGATCATCTACTGTGAGGGAAAAATATCTTCACATGAGATGTATTGCCCATATCTTAAACTTAGTAGTTCAAGATGTTCTGAAAGATTGTGATAGTTCTGTTAAGAAGGTTAGGGAGGTGGTTAGATATGTTAGAAACTCTCCTGCTAGACTCAAGAAGTTCAGGGATTTGGCTGATTGGTTGAGTATTGAACAAATGTCTTCTTTGTGTTTAGAAGTTCCAACCAAATGGAACTCTACCTATTTGATGTTGTAGTCTGCATTAACTTAACAAAAAATGTTTGAATCTTTGGAGTCAGATTGTTCTTTCAAGTCTGATTTGGGTAATTCAATTCCTGATTTTATGGACTGGGAATCTGTTGGTAGTTTGGTTCAGTTACTGCAGTGTTTTTATGACATGACCATTAGAATTTCTGGTTCTTTATATGTCACCTCAAACACATTCTTTACTGAGATTTCTGATCTGTACTGCCTATTGAAAGGCATGGTAGAAGTTGGTGGGCCAGTTGGTGTGATGGGGAAAAATATGAAGGCAAAATTTGAGAAATATTGGGATGATGTTGAAAAAATGAATCTAATGATATTTTTTGCAAACATTCTAGACCCTAGAGACAAGTTAAAGTATATGCCTACTCAATTTAATCATATGTATGGTGAGGAAAAGGGTAAACCATTCTATGACAAAGTAGTTGCTGCTCTTGCTGAGTTATTTGATGATTATTCTACATCTGCCTCTTCTTCTGTCCCTTCTGCGCCTGTGTCTGTTCATGCTACATCTGCCTCTTCTGTTTCTGTTGGGAAGCCACAACATTTTCTGAAGTCCCAAATTGAAAAGCAAAGATTGGAGTCTGGGGGTAAGAAACAAACTGAGTTGGATATGTACTTGAGTGAGGGAATAGTTGAAGAGGAAGAATCTTTTGATATACTTGGATGGTGGAAGATCAACTCTGCTAGGTTTCCAGTTCTGTCTAAGCTTGTTAGGGATGTCCTAGCCATTCCAATCTCCACTGTTGCCTTAGAATCTGCCTTCAGTACTTCTGGGAGAGTATTGGATCCTTTTAGGAGTTTTTTAACTCCAAAAATTGTGAAAGCTGTTATAAATATATATACTCAGTGGACATTATTATGTAACGGACGTAACGGTCCGGTAATTAAGCATGTCATTATTGTATCCGTTATACTTGTATTGTATATATACTTACATATGTTGTATTGTTTGGGAGCTAATGAAATGGAGATTACCCCCTATACTATTGTCTATCATTCTCCCTTCTCTCTTTACACCTTACTTGCAATGTTAAATCAGTTCATCGGTTAGGAGCTAATGGCCAACGGGCATCTCACTTTACAACACGTTGGCCATTAGCTCCTAACCGATGAACTGATTTAACATTGCAAGTAAGGTGTAAAGAGAGAAGGGAGAATGATAGACTTAAATAGACAAGCCCCAAAATCCTGAAGATTATGCCTTGAAGGCAAATACTTAATAGACAAACCTCAAAATCCTGAAGATTATGCCTTGAAGGCAAATACTTAAACAGACAAATCCCAAAATCCTAAAGATTATGCCTTGAAGGCTTATGCTTGTACTCTTTTTTCCTTAACTAAGTTTTTCCCACGAGATTTTCTTAAGTTAAGGTTTTTAACGAGGCAATCAGTATAATATACGATTTTTCAAATACATGTACTCTTTTCTTCAACTAGGTTTTTTCCTACGTGGTTTTCCTAGTGAAGTTTTTAACGAGGCATGAATGTATTCAAATATACCATATCCATATACCTTGTACTCTTTTCTTGTTTAGGTTTTTCCAACAGGGTTTTCCTAGCAAGTTTTTAACGAGGCAAGACTGTGGACAAATAATGTCCCAGGGGGAGTGTTATAAATATATATACTTAGTGGACATTATTATGTAACGGACGTAACGGTCCGGTAATTAAGCATGTCATTATTGTATCCGTTATACTTGTATTGTATATATACTTACATATGTTGTATTGTTTGGGAGCTAATGAAATGGAGATTACCCCCTATATTATTGTCTATCATTCTCCCTTCTGTCTTTACACCTTACTTGCAATGTTAAATCAGTTCATCGGTTAGGAGCTAATGGCCAACGGGCATCTCACTTTACAACAGAAGCATTGGTGTGTACACAAGATTGGCTTAGAATGCAAAATACTCCTTTATGTATTGAGGAGAATCTGGAAGAGTTGGAGAAGTTTGAAAAAGGTATGACTTTTAAGTTTTAACTTTATACTCCTTTATACTTATATTTTAAATTACTTAAATTGTTATTACACTTAACTTTTATTGTTTATTTTGCAGAGTTAAGTAGTGATGGTGGAAGTGGGAGGTCTCTTGGTTCTACACTTGCTACAATTCCTGTAATGTTATTATTTACATTACTTGATTTTATTGCAATCTTTTACAGTATTTGACTGTTTAACTAAATTGCAATCTAATCTCACTTGGTATTTTTTGAGCCCACTGTGTTTGACTCAATTACACTAGACATCTGTAACTTTGTAAGTATGAAGGCCTGGTAACTTGTACTAAGTTGCTGCCTCAAGTACCTTGGGCATTTGGTTGGTAATGTATGAACTATTTTATTTTGTTTGTTCACTTTAAGTTGGCATTTGGTAATGATGAAGCTTCCACCTTTAATCTGAAAAGGAAAGGATTAAGTTGGTTAGTTGCTCTATACTTAAGTTATACTGAAGCAATATGTCCTTAATCCAAATGATATGGAAAAAATGCTTGCTGAGCCAAAATTTATATAATCCCTTCTCAGTTTTTCATTTTCTAATGCTTGCTCAGTTGCTTACTTGTTTGTGTAGTACTAATTATTTACACTAACTTGTCACAATTCACAGGAAGAAGAGTAGGTCTAATTGTTTGAATTCTAAAAGTCTAGGAGTTGAGTAGCTGACACTTGCAGTTGCTGAATTGCTAATTTTGCTGAATTTGTATTTTTTGGTGCTTCAGTTTGCTGAATTTGTATTTTGTAAATTTGTTACTTCTTACTTCCTTTACAGTTGTGTATGTACTTCTGTAGAGTTTTGGTCTGTAACAGTTCTTACTTCTTAGTTATTTACTTTTGTTCGAGTCTTAGACACTTAAGAGTTAAGACTCTTAATGTTAGTTAATAGACTACTTAGTAATACTAATTACTAAGTTAGTAACTTAGTATTACAGGTATTAGTCTATTACACTATTATTCTATCAATTATTTACTTATTTATTCAATATTTCAGACTTTCAGTTAGTTATTATTGTGCTTTTGATTTTAATTTTTGAATTTTTTTATTTGATTTTTTTACATTTTCTAATATCCGAAATAATGTCGGATATCCGACCAATCCGATCCAATCCGAACAACGTTATAACCGACCGGATAAGTCAACAACTTTAAACGGATAGGGTAGTCAAAATACATATTCGAAATCCGATCGGAGGACCCTGACCGCCATCCGATCCGTCCGAATGCACAGTCCTAGTGTTGAGTGTGTTCTTTTGCATACGTCCTCCGAAAGTCGTTTGAGGTGTATTATAATGATACTTTAGTGGTGCTGTAATGAAATTGTAATATGTATAAAATGGAACTGAATAACATGTCTGTGTCATAATGAACTACATTGTGTATAAAATGAAACTGAATAGAAAGTCTCACATATTGAGTGTTTGTTGTTAAGTGAAACTGTAGTTGAATTATAATGATATTTTAGTGGTGCTGTAATGAAATTACTGTGTTTATAAAACGAAATTGAATAGCTGGTCTCACATATTGATTATATATTGTTAAATGAAACTGTAGTTGAATAATAATGATACTTTAGTAGTCCTATAATGAAACTACATTGTGTATAAAATGAAACTGAATAGCAAGTCTCACACATTGAGTGTATATTATCTAATGAAATTGTAGCTGAATTAGACTGATACTTTAGTGGTGTTGTAATGAAATTGCCTTGGGTATAAAATGAAACTGAATAACATATCTTACATATTGAATGTATATTGTCAAATGAAATGTTGTTGAATTAAAATGATACTTTAGTAATGCTGTAATAAAACTACAATGTTTATAAAGTAAAACTGAATAATAAAAAAGGTTGCTAACTTGCATTGATCATAACAAGATTTGTTATGCACACCTCCACTAGGATCAAACTCACAACCTTCCAAATGAAAGTCTAACCCGAGTACCATTAGACCACATAATCTTGGTAAGTCCCTAAACTATTCAATTTCAAACAATTTTTCTAATTTGAAGGTTTCCAACAGATCAACAGGTCATCCTCCCAAATTAATTATTTTTTAAAAAATAAATTTTAAAAATTAATTATTTAAATTAAAAAAAAAACAGGACCCCGCCAGGAGACGAACAACGGCCGGTTTCTTCTTCTCCGGCCGTGGAGATGAAGAAACCGGTCGTTCTTCATCTCCGGCCAGTGTCCTATTTTTTTTTTTTTTTAAATTTAAATAATTAATTTTTAAAATTTATTTTTTAAAAAATAATTAATTTGGGAGGATGACCTGTTGACCTGTTGAAAACCTTTAAATTGAAAGAATTGTTTGAAATTGATTAGTTTAGGGATCCAATTGTTTATTTTTTTAAAGTTCAATGACTTAATTACATTATCGTGGACAGTTCGATAGCCTATTTGACCCTTATTCCTTTTTTAATTTAATATGGTCCACTATGTTATATGTACCACGGTCCATAACAAAATTTGTCAGCTCATTGCATACCCGGAAGCTTACCGACCAATATCAAAAAAAAAAAAAAAAAAAAAGTGGGGGTCGATTTCCAAACAATTATTATATTCTTTAGCAGTCTTTTCCACAGACAAGCAAATTTGGCTCATTTCCTTTCCCTTTCTATTTCTCTCTCTTGGAAGAAATATAGAATAGATAATATGGCTCATTTCCTTTCTCTTTCTATTTCTCTTTTGGAAGGAATTTAGAATAGAGAATAGGAGCAGCAGCCATAGCCAATTAGCCATCGCTCTCTATATTCTCTATCTATCTCTCTACCTAATAGAGAATTCCCATTAAATTAAGTAGATTTGTTGATTGTTTGTTCCAAAATCGCTGTTCTTGGTGGTGATTGTATAATTTAGGCGGAGATTAGGAGCAGCAGCCATAGCCATCGGTCTTTAGAATTCTTTCTTATTCTCTGTTTCGCCAATTTTGAAAAATCCACATCAAATAGATTTGTTGATTATTTGTGCTAGAATCGCTGTTCTTTTGTGTTTGTTTTTTTCCACGATTTTCATGATAAAGTTCTGACGCTCAACACGGAATTTCTGTGCCTACAAAACGGAAAAGCTAAGGGAAAAGGTTATGTCGCCGGTTCCGATTGAGCAGACATTGCTTCCAACGACGTCGTCGTCTTCGCCGTCTTCTTCTTTTCCTCCATCTCCACAGAGGACTCCGTGTTTCCGTGATCTGAGAGGGGTGCGATGGCGCATCGATTTGGGGATTTTGCCGTCTTCTCCATCTGCTTCCATCGTCGATCTTCGCCGCGTCACTGCAGACTTACGTAGAAGGTAATTCTTTTTTCTCTGGGGTTTAATTGGAGTTTATGTCGCATAAAATTCTTATTTTTCGTTGTTTTTGTCATCATATTTCATGGTTCCGTTAGTACTATGATGGAATTTAGATAATTTGAGTTAATAATCTCTGAATTCGTTCTTTTACAAGTCTATCTACTGGTGTCTGACATTTCTGTTAGTGAATTTCAATCATTTCCTTAGCAGTCATTGGAAAATTATATTCTTTTAAAAAAAATTGTTGGATAATAAGCGATTCTGGTTACAAAGGTCCCAAATTTTCAACAAATATTTATGTTAGCAGTTAAATCTGTTTCCTCTAATTTCTGTGAACTAACATCATCCAATGTGAATACTTGGTACATTAAAAGTGCAAAAATTAAACTAAGAACTATCGGATTGACAAATGCTTGTATTCCCTTAGGTGTGTGTCATAGCACATTATTAAATGTCAACAATTTGTTTAGTTTAGAGTTGGAAAAATTCTAGGGTACTACAGCTCAAGATAGTTTTTGGCTACTAACTGCAAACAGCTTCAACACAGGTGTCTTACATGAGTGGCAATTGTGTCATTATCGGCCATTACCCTTAACCTATTTGTTTATTTCTTGCAGTTATGCTTCTCTGAGGAGACAGCTTCTAATTGATCCACATGTACCAAAGGATGGTAGTACCTCTCCAGATCTTGTTATGGACAACCCACTATCTCAAAACCCTGGTAGGATATATGTGTTTTTCTTTAGCATCTCTTCATGAACAGCTTGATTCTTGATCTTTTCATGGATGTGATTGTTTTTCTGTAGCATTCCTAGTGTTAAACTTTTATTCAAGTTAATTTCTTTTGATTATACTTTATAGATAGCATGTGGGGTCGCTTCTTCAGGAATGCTGAGTTAGAAAGAATGGTTGATCAGGATTTGTCTCGTTTATATCCTGAGCATGGTAGCTATTTCCAAACCCCTGGGTGCCAGGCCATGTTGCGGCGTATTTTGCTTCTTTGGTGCCTTGGACATCCTGGGTATGGGTACAGACAAGGTATGTTAAGATTTGTTTTGAATTTAACTTAAGTGCATTAAGTGCAATTGCTATCTCTTTCTTTTAAAAATTCAAGTTTTTATGGATTCAACATAGAGCCTTTCAGTAACATGTCACCTGCCCCTGTCCTCTTCCTTTAACACACTGCTGATCTCCATGTCTATTCATGGGACCAAAACCCTGTGTTCGTACTTTGAACCAAGTGATCATATAGTATTAGGCTCTCGTTCATTTTTGGTAACAAAGAAAAAGTTTACATGCTGTGTCGTCTGGGAAATGTGTTCAATGTAGTAATGGGAGGAATGGAGGATAATGTCTTTATGCATGATATTTGTCTGTAACTAATACTGTGAAATGTAATCAAGTACTTGATTGCTTGCCTGTTGATTCTATTTACTAAAATGTCAGATCCTTTGTGAAAGCTCAGACATGGGGAATGCTGTCATTATGCATGCTATTGGTAATTGGTCTGTAACTATACGGTAAAATGTAATCAAGTACTTGCATGCTTGCCTGTTGGTTTTAAGTAGGAAAAAACGTCAGATCTAGCATCAACCCATGACCTAATTCTCAAATTAGTCTCTGAAATTATTTAAAATACATGTCAGTTGTCTTTTAATGGATTTAACTTTTTTTTTTCAGTGTTGATTAATCAGTAGAAACTTTCCTTTGTGGTTTGCAGGAATGCACGAACTGTTGGCCCCACTGCTATATGTTCTCCATGTAGATGTCGAACATCTCTCCGAAGTGAGGAATCTTTATGAAGATCATTTCACTGACAATTTTGATGGTTTCTCATTTCATGAAAATGATTTGTCATATAAATTTGATTTTAAAAAGTTCTCGGAATCTCTTGAAGAAGAACAGGGAACTGGCAAAAGTCCAGTTAAGATTAGTAGTCTCAGTGAACTTGACCCCAAGATACAATCCACTGTTCTACTAAATGATGCATATGGAGCTGAAGGTGAGCTTGGTGTTCTCTTGTCCGTGAAATTCATGGAGCATGATGCTTATTGTATGTTTGATGCCTTAATGAATGGTGCTGGCGGTGCTGTTGCTATGGCTGAATTTTTCTCCCCTTCCCCATATGGCACTTCGCATACTGGTTTGCCGCCTGTCATTGAAGCTTCTGCTGCTTTATATCATTTGCTTTCTCTGGTTGATTCCTCTCTCCATAGCCACCTTGTTGAGCTTGGTGTTGAGCCCCAGTATTTCGCACTTCGTTGGTTGCGTGTCCTCTTTGGACGGGAATTTGATCTTGAAGACCTCTTGATTATCTGGGATGAAATATTTGCATGTGAAAATAGGAAGCTGGAAAAATCCACTGAAAATGATACCGACTTTGGCTGCACTGTTCTCAATTCATCCAGAGGGGCTTTCATCTCTGCTTTTGCAGTTTCCATGATACTAAATTTAAGGTCTTCACTACTTGCCACAGAGAATGCTACTGCATGTCTTCAAAGACTGCTGAATTTTCCAGAGGATACAAATTTGGAGAAATTGATTGCAAAGGCGAAATCTTTACAGAGTTTGGCAGTGGTTGCTAATAACTCGACTCCATTGCTGAGTTATGATGGGTTCTACAAGAGAAGTAAGTCAACAGCTGTGAGAGGCCATAGAAATTCATTTGATTTAACTTTGGCAAATCCATTGAATTTGCTAGCTGAAAGCTACTGGGAAGAGAAGTGGAGAGTTCTGCAAAAGGAAGAAGAAAACAAGAAATGCATTGAGGAGAACAAAGTTCCAGGAAAAAGGAAGTCCTGGTCTGAGAAAGTTAAGTTGCGCTTGTCAAGAACCGAGTCTGCACCATCTCCATCTACGGTCAATGGTGGAAGAAAAGTACCCAATTCAGCTGTTAGAAGAAATTTGTTGAAAGATCTGGCTCGGCAGCTTGGGTCAGATGAAGAGACAGATGACTTGGTTGATAATGAAAATGTAGGCCAGAGGGATCTGGTTGATACTGATGGACAAGATGGAGAAAACAAAAATTTTAGTTCCACATCTGAGGAGAGATGTTTCAGCCGAAACACTTGTAGTGAACAGAATTCTTATATTTCTTCTGACCCACCTAGCCCTATTAGTGGTAATAACCATCAGGAAATTGGATCTGACAGAAGCAGTGTTGCATCAAATTTGTCTGTTGGTGACAATGATGGTGATGCAAGTAACGCTGTGGTGTCTGGAACTAACCTAGAAGGATCTCCTCTTCCTCTAGAAGGTGTTTCTGTAAAGTCTGAACAAAATGATGATTCTGGAGGGAAATCCACAACTTGCTCAAAGGAGCGGAAGCTTCGGTCTGTCAAATTTAACTGGTTTTGGAAGTTTGGACGGAATGCTGGTGAAGGGGCATCTGAAAAAGATAGTGGCCCTGAGGTCACGAAAGTCCCCTGTGGCGGGAACAGTCAGAACAATCATATTGGATCTTCTACAATTGAAGGGTTTGATAGTTCTGGCACTAGCAGAGGAGAGAATGTAGACCAGAATTTGTTGGTTTCATTAAGAAATCTTGGGAATTCCATGCTCGAGAATATTCAGGTATTTGCTATTTCTTTTGTGATAATCAGAGCTGTTGCACTTCCAATTTAGACTTTTATAGCTAGTAATGCCCCATTTAAATGAGATTGACCGGATCAGATTGTTAGGATGTGGTTGTGTCAGTAATAAGAATTTAGTACACCGGAAATTTAGAAGATCATCTCTAGACCTGCTTATGCTTTATGAGTTAGACAACCATGTCTTAGATAAATGGATAAGGTGATTATAACATATTGTTATCAAGCTGTGAATAGTGTGCCGAGTGATGGCAGGTATCTTTCTTACCCACCACCCCAGCCCCTGCTGCTTGCCTCATTCTGTAAAGAAAGGAAAAGACAAGATGAAGTTATTTTCTTCTGCTAGTGAATTTCTTTTTTCTTGAGATCCCGATAGACTAATAAAAGAAATTTTATGGAACTAGCACTAGTATATTTTGATCAATGAAAAGACAATGCTTTTGGAAATTTGTCTTGAAAACGAGATCCACTGCAGTCTAGTAACTGTGGTTATAGATGAACCAGAGTTTGTGTTTAGTATTGTGAAGTTATTAATCTAGAATTTGGATTTATGCTGAGAATCTTGGATAAGAATGTGAGTCAACCAAAAAGCACTTTGATGTGATCATGTGAATCATTAAGATTAGAATTCGGGCTTAAAAAGCTATTGTCGGCATTTTGATTTAGTTGCTAATTTGCTATCTATTTAGATGTTATCTAGACTAGTTCTTGCATTAAAATTAAACTATTGTTTGCATTCTAATATGTTCTTAGTTTTTTGGGGTGATGAGGGAAACCTGCAGCCACTACCCGAGGGTGTGCACTGGGTAAACCTTGCCTTGTGACCCTAGCCGGCAAAGGATCACAAGGAGGTAAACCAGCCTAGATTGCCCATAGTTGACCGGTTTAAACCAAGAAGACTGGGATTCAAACTCGTGACCTTGTGGTTACAAGTTTGTATCCTTAGCCATATTGGCTGGGGTTACCTTAATTTGTTCTTAGTTGTGTTGCTATTGTGTCGCCTTTAAGCACTCATCTGTTCTTGATTGAATTGCTATTCTGATTCTTTCTAAACTACTTGGTCATTTGGTGTAGGTGATCGAATCTGTTTTCCAGCAAGATCAGTCTCCAACAGGGCCATTGGAGAACTTGTCCAAGAGTGTTCTTGTGGGTAAAGGACAAGCCATGTCAGCTTTAAAGGAGCTTCGAAAAATCAGCAACCTTTTATCTGAGATGTGAGGAGCAATAGTAATTTAAACTTGTATATAATTTTGTAATTAATTATTCACGAGTGCTGAAATAATAGGCTTTGTTCTCAAATCTGGATGGGATATATTTTGAAACTGAATTGTATCTTGGAGCTTACAGCATTGATGAACTGATGATGCTCGACATGATCTGTGAATGCATTTTTTCAACTCTCGAATACATAATAATAATAATAATAATAATAATAATAATAATAATAATAATAATAATAAGCATCATCATCATCATCTTCATACAAGCGTTTAAATAGTTAAAAATTCATAGGCAAATATGATGTCATTATCATGTAATGGAGCTTGTTAGCACTTCTGGTCCCACGACTATGATGTCACTAACAACTTTGATCCACAACTTTTGAAACTTGTAAAATTGGTCCATGACTATGACTTTCTTAGCAAATTTGGTCCTTTTGGTGTATTTTTGTTCAATTTTTGTCGGGAATTTTTACTCCCCATTTTAACATGGGTAATATTGTCTTTTCCATCTCACAAACTAATGACATTAATAAATAAATAAACAACTAAAAAATTTTGGCGTTTAGCGAGAAGGGTAGTGGCTTTTAGTTTCAATCACTGTACCACTGGCTGTGTTTAATTAATTAATTAATTGATTTATGTCATTAGTTTGTGAGATTGAAAAGACAATATTACCCATGTTTAAATGGGAAGTAAAATTTTTCAACAAAAATTGAACGAAAAATATACCGAAAGGACCAAATTTGCTAAGAAAGTCATAGTGGTAGACCAATTTTACAAGTTTTAAAAGTCGTGGATCAAAATTGTTAGTGACACCATAGTCGTGGGACCAAAAGTGCAAAAAACTCGCATGTAATTTACACACACACATATATAGATGAGTTTTGGTTCGGGGTTGCTCCTAGGTAAAAAAAGAAGGGTTATATTTGAGCCATTAATCAAATCTAGATCAATTGCTCAAATAAAAAAAAAAAAACAAAGTGCGTCCTCCATTAATACTCTCATCTGAGCACCTGGGATGACAAATAACCTAAAGGAATTCATGAAATTGTTTATAAAATTAATAAAAAATTAAAAAGGAAAAACAAAGCACCTTAAGAAGGAAAACAACGCATCTTAAGAAGGAAAATAAATCACCTTAAAGAAGGAAAACAATGCACTTTATAATAAGAAAAATTAAGCACTTGAAACTTTAGACCGACGCACCTTAAGAAGGAAAATCATGAATTTAAGAAAGGAAATCACGCACCTAAAACTTTAGACCGACGCACTTAAGTTTCAACATCTGACACACCTTAAGCACAGCACACAAAAACCACAAACCTATAATATAATAATAATAATAATAGGGTCGGGGTGTGGGGGACTCTTAGGGTTGGGGTTCAACATTTTAGAATAATAATAATAATAATAATAATAATAATAATAATAATAATAATATCCTATTAAAGTACTCATTAATTTCCCTTGTTATCTAGCATAAACCCCGCTAAATAGCCATAACTACCCATTATTAGCCCTCTTAATTTCCAAAATTTAATTGCTCGTGGAATTCCTTGTCTACAAGGGTGTTATATGAATGGAAGAAAAATAAAAGCTATAGCCGAGAGTCGCCCCGACTCGGGCGAGTAAACAGAGAAACAAGGGTCCAAACCTTTAGAAGTTTCTTAAAAAAAGAAAAGTTGCAGTCGAGAGTCGCCTTGACTGAGGGGCTCAGTCAGAAAGGTGTCATATCAGAATATGGCATCAGAAATGAGCTCAATTTTATCTATTATTTTGCAAGTATGCAATACTTGTAAAAATCCTTGGGCACAAAGAAAAATCTCCCGGCCAATCAAGTGACCGGTTGAGTCAAGTAACAGTCAGTCTAACCAGCCACAAATGGTACATGGGTATAGCCAGCCCCAAATGGTACTTGATATCAAGTAAAGGGTCCAGGGCGGATCCTAAGTAGGTGCTTAGTGCGAGCTCTACTCATACATCTAAATCTGGGTCCAGTGCAGATCCTAAGTAGGAGTTCAGGACGAACCCTACTCAATTATCTATCACAATTCAAAAAATAAGGGTTCAGAACGAACCTTACGCAGATCAAGAATAAAAGAAAAAAGATGCTCAGAGCGAGCCATATCAAACAGTCAATCACCCCCCGGACGCGGGGCGGCCGGTTGACTTTTACTAGCTTTCTTTTAATTTATGCAGGTTTAAGAAAACGGAGTAAGACACCGAGGGACTGCTACGCAGTCAATGAAGTGAGACACTGAGGGACTGCTACGCAGTCAATAAAGTAGTCAAGCAATTAGCCACATGAAAACAGCAAATAAAAGGAGTCGACGCTTGGTCGACCACGACCCCTTGAAAAAGGAGTCGGCGCTTGGTCGACCGTGCCACCTTAAAAAAGGAGTCAGTGACATCTTGATTCGATTGCGAAGTCAATTTTGAGGCGAGACAATATACTTTCCTATGCCATGCTGGGTGCGTGACATAAAAAAGTGAGAGACTAGTGATAGGTACCGATATTTTAAGCCTAATTAGACCGTCTAGCCCCAATAGGACCACCTAAACCTGGTCAAATATTTTAACCGCTCCATAACCTCTATACAAATACCCATTTATTATCCTATTAAACTACTCATTAATTTCCCTTATTATCTAGCATAAACCCCACTAAATAGCCATAACTATCCATTTCAATTAATTACCCACTTAAATCCTCATTAATGATCCCATTCATCATTACCCAACGTTCACAAATCATTCTCATATTATAAAAGCATGAAAACAAAGAGCAGGAGGACACCTTCACTCTTCCTCCTATGGAGAGATTATTCTTCATACTAAAAGACTCTTCCTCACAAGATATGACACTCTTCCACTCATAAGAAGACACATCACTCTTCCCAAACAAGAAGACTCCTCTCCACAATCACTCTTCCACTCTAAGAACTCTTCCATCATCACATGAAGTATGAAGAAGACTCCATTTTTCACCACAAGGAAAGTTCTATTCTCTCAAGAAGCATACCCCATCTCTATGTATCAAAATAGCTTTATTCCTACGAAAATATGTACAGGCTACCCTACAAATTACAAGCAAATATAGTGAAGTTCTTGACTATCTATTTTTCTTACCCATTTTCTATTATTTTTTAGATGAATCCACCCATCTAACGAATTGTGTTGGACCTCCGTGGGTCCAAAAACTCTAAAACCAACAATATTATTATTATTATTGTTATTATTATTATTATTATTATTATTACTAGTAATTTACCCGCGCGATGCACGGAAAAAAATTATGTTATTATAAATATAAATAAAAAATAGAAAAACTAAAATATTTTAAATTATTTAATCTAATAATATTTTTGAGCTTCCATTGGTCAAGTATTTATTATTTTTATAGAATACAAAATTACAATTAAAATTAAAATTAAAATTAAAATTAAAATTATAATTTTGTATGATTAATATAATCTCTAATTATGTGCATATTCAAATAAATTTATAGAGAGAATTTACATAATTACATTGATTTATTCTTAATTGTATTTCATCTATATTATAATTTTCACAATACGAATAATAACTAAGATAATTACATTTGGAAAGCAAATTTTAAATTTTGTATGTGTAAATTTAAACTCTAATTCAACACATTTTTTATATGATTATATAATATATAGCTATTTTATTTTTTAAATGTTGTGTTTTTTTTTTATAATAAAAGTTGTTGTGGCATTAATTGTAACATTAATTATTTCCCAAACCATATAGCTTTATTATATAAAGGATTATTGTTATTATTATTATAGGTTTAGACTTTAGAAGAAGGAGTGATCTTTATCCTTTTTTTTTTTTTTTTTTTTTTGGTAATAGCCACACATTGTGGTCCGGGTCTTTCTCTGTCCGTTTAACGGTCCAGGTCCACCGGTTCGCTTCGGGAGGCACAGAAGCTGGCCCAAAGGGAATCGTCACTTGGGTTATCCCAGAATTCTCCAGAGAACTCATTTGCCACTTGAGCTACCCTGTTGGGTTGATCTTTATCCTTTATATCTATATATATAACACATTACATTAAAGCTATTCCCTCTCCTCGGTCTCTCTCCCTCTCTCACACCCATCCCACCTCCTCCATACTGGTTTCTTTGGTCTTCATCAATCTACTTACTCCATCGGCAAAGTAACTGAAGCACCACCCCCGGCCCTTTTCTTACCCACGACGAACAACGTACCATGATTACTGGTAAAGATATTTACGATGTCCTTGCGGCCATAATACCACTGTACGTGGCCATGATCCTGGCCTACGGCTCCGTCCGCTGGTGGAAGATCTTCACCCCGGACCAGTGCTCCGGCATCAACCGCTTTGTCGCCGTCTTCGCCGTCCCGCTCCTGGGCTTCCACTTCATCTCCACCAACGACATCTACGCCATGAACTACCACTTCATCGCCGCGGATTCGCTGCAGAAGGTGGTGATCTTGGGCGCGCTGTTCGCGTGGCAGGCGCTGAGCGGGAAAGGGACGCTCGAGTGGATGATCACGCTCTTCTCCCTCTCCACGCTCCCCAACACGCTCGTGATGGGGATCCCGCTGCTCCGGGCAATGTACGGCGACTTCTCCGGCAACTTGATGGTCCAAATCGTGGTTATGCAGAGCGTGGTGTGGTATACCCTCATGCTCTTCATGTTCGAGTACCGCGCGGCGAAGTTGCTGATCGGGGAGCAGTTCCCGGAGACGGCGGCGTCGATCACGTCGTTCCGGGTCGAGTCCGACGTGGTGTCGCTCAACGGGCGGGAGCCGCTGCAGACGGACGCGGAGGTCGGCGAGGACGGGAAGCTCCACGTCGTCGTTCGGCGGTCCTCCGCCGCGTCGTCGGTGATATCGGCCTACAACAAAGGGTTTCAGTCCACCAACATGACCCCCAGGGCCTCCAACCTCACCGGCGTGGAGATCTACTCCGTCCAGTCCTCCCGCGAGCCCACCCCGCGGGCCTCCAGTTTCAACCAGACGGATTTCTACGCCATGTTCGCCAGCAAGGCCGGGAGCCCCAAGCACGGCTACACTTCCAGCTTCGGAGGCGACGTTTTCTCGCTGCAATCCTCCAAGGGCCCCACGCCCAGGACGTCCAATTTCGAAGAGGATATGCTTAAGATTGGGAAGAAGAAGAGCGGTGCAAGGAACATGAGTGGGGAGTTATACAACGGCGGCGCGTATCCGCCACCCAACCCCATGTTTTCCGGCCACCGGAGAAAGGAAAGCGGAGCCACAGGCGGCGTTGTTCCTGTTCCTGTTCCTGTTCCTACCAATAATTATAATTATAATAATAATATAAACACTGCAACTAGCGGCAACTCTAAAGAGCTTCACATGTTTGTATGGAGCTCAAGCGCATCCCCAGTGTCAGAAGGCAATCTGAGGCCGCATGGAGGAATTAACAGAGCTGCTTCAACCGAGCTTGGAGTACTCGATGCTTCCAAGGCTGTTCTCCAGCAAGAGATAGCTGCATCTAGAGGTAACTAACTCATATTTTATTTTATCATTTCATGGAAATAAGCTTAAAAACTAATATTATATGTTGGAAAATTTTTACTTCTGATTTCTGGGTGATTGTAAGATCTGTCCCTGCTTGCTGGTCGTATTCACTTCTCCTCTCTAAGCTATAATGTATGTTGCAAATTTTATCCTTTTCTAACAAAAACATCATTAGAGATCAAATTTGCAACATCAGTTATAACTTAAAAGGACCAAAAGAGAGCCCGATATGTTAGAAAAGAAAAAGACAAAAGTTGATTATAATTTAAGAGTTATAGTTAAATGTAAGTTGAAATTAACTTATTCCCCAGCCTTACACTTAACTTAATTACTAATACTGTAGTTTAGTCGTCTGCACTGCAGTCTCTTTAATTTTAATTTGCTGCTTCTATTTCTCGGAAGCAAAACTTTTTGTCTCCCCTCGCCTCGCCTCGCCTCTAATTTATTCCTTTTTCAGTGTACTTTCTTTTATTCATATTCAGTGTCATGTGCTTAACAAAATATTTGGAAAGTAATTAAATTATTTTAATAGTTTTAAGTATTTAAAAATTAGAATTTAAGAGTAATATATATAGCTAGGAAAATAATTTAATAGATTCATTTTCGCGATTTCAATTTAATGCTAACTTAATGTTGTGCGTCGGTTGGTCAGTCACTGCTCGATTTGAGACGTGACATTGTAGCTTACCATGAAAGAATATAATATAATTAAATGGTTAATGTTCACTGTTTCTCACTAATTGGTTTTAAGTAAAATATGACAACAGATAGTTAAAGAACTATTTAGTTAAGCGTGTTTGACATACGACAGTCACAATATATGGGTGAGCATCTGGAAAGTAAGTATAATGCAGCGCTGAGTTCTATCACTTACTCGTCCACGTACCTTGCAGGGAAATTGAACGGCGGAGATAGGGATATTGAAGTGGAAGAGGGTGTGAAAAGCTCATCAGCAAATGCATCGCCATTGCCCGGAGGAGCAAAAAAGATAGAAATGGAAGAAGGTGAGAAAAAGCACCAAATGCCACCGGCAAGTGTAATGACAAGGCTCATACTCATCATGGTTTGGAGGAAGCTCATAAGAAACCCTAACACCTATTCAAGTCTTTTTGGCTTAATTTGGTCTCTCATCTCTTTTAGGTATGTATCTTCAATTATTCTCACTCCATCTCTTACATCTACCCACTCATTCTAATTTAACAACCTAATTTATTTTATCACTTAATTTTATCTTTTGACAACACCAATATTTTGAATCATGCAATACTACACACTCACAAACATTCACTTCCTACCATATAAGCACACATAGCTTAGTGGTTGCCTTATTTCTATATAAACTGATTAACTTTTTCAATTTTATTTTATTTTAAAAAAAAAATACTACCCACGGACAGATGGAACATTCAAATGCCTTCAATCGTGAAAGGATCAATCTCAATTTTGTCAGATGCTGGTCTCGGAATGGCAATGTTTAGTTTAGGTAATATTCATATATATATATATATATATATATATATATATATATATATATATATATTATGTATAATCATAACCAGGTCCAGGTGAAAACCAACCTTATCCTACGAACCAACAAATTTCTGAAAGATTGCACTGCAATACATGATTGCACCGTTACGGCTCCCAGATGTGCCTGGAAGACCAAGGTGCAATTGTATCGGGGAGTAGTGCAATCATGTAGTAAATGCGGTGCAATTCTTCTGAAGTTCGCAGATTCGCATGTTAAAGTCAGTTCGTACCTGATTATGTATATATATGTATACTCATAATTAATTTTGTTAGTTTTTGAGTGTTGGAAATGAAGTAGCGGTACTGAGATCCTGGGTGAATAATTGAACATACAGGTTTATTCATGGCTTTGCAGCCAAAGCTGATAGCTTGTGGAAAATCTGTGGCCACATTTTCCATGGCGGTTAGGTTCTTAACGGGCCCAGCAGTCATTGCTGCAACCTCCATTGCAATCGGTCTTCGTGGCGTTCTGCTGCACGTAGCAATTGTTCAGGTACCTCACCTCTCTCTCCCATCCCATAATTAATTAATCTGCACCTTAGGGTTAGGATTCAACCTTTTGGAAGAATTAATTAATCTGTACTGGCAGCTCAATTGCTTCATGTGTGGTAGATTAATTTTAGGCAAGGGTACAAGATCGAATTTTGATAGTGGCAGTGTGGGAGTTACACTCAATGTAGTGGGCTTTTTGTGGGCACCAGGCCCTTCCACTATCTTGTCGAGCAGAGGTGCGGGACCCTTTTGGAGAGAAAATTGTGCTTTAATTTTTGTGCGCAAATTAATTAATACTATTACGCTAAGCACGTTGTGCTCAGATGACACCTTTGTGGCTCCTCTTAACCGCGGTGGTGGGGTATTGACTCTTTGAACTGCATTAGTTAGAAAAAGTATAGAACATATACTACCATTAATACTATTACATTTGTTACTTGAGAGTTGAGTGACGAGAAAAATTCACAGTCATTACCTAATGTGTGTATTGAGCAAACCCCACCTTATGACCATAGTTAGGAAAGGATCAAATCACACACATAAATAAATCAAGCTTGAATACTTTAAACCTAATTGAGTCATTATTAATTTAAGTCCAGCTCATTTACACCCTTTTCATATTTCAATAGCATAATTAATATCATAGAATCCATTGTTGCTTAAGTAGAAATAAAGTATATATGAGGGTAGTCAAAGAAGATTCCGTTACATAACTACAATTAAGTGTGTGGATCTTGATCCAATGCATATATATAATTCTATTAATTACAACTCATTTCATACTAATTATATTATCATTAAAGCAAGTTTTGTTTCAAATTAATTGTTGTATAGTAACATGTGACATGTTAAGCTAGTTGGAGTTTTTGACTTTGACTTTTTGTAATCAGGCTGCTCTTCCCCAAGGAATTGTTCCCTTCGTGTTTGCTAAAGAATATAACGTCCACCCTGACATATTAAGCACTGCGTAAGTCTTAATTTCTCCCTAACAATTTCTACCTTTTTCTTCCTATATATCTACACATTATTATATATTGGGACTATATAAGTTTATGGAATTTTTACACTACTCCGTATAATATATTCATATAAATGAATAGTAAAATTTCTTTTATATATATATATATATATATATATATATATATACACACACACACACACACACACACACACACACACACACGAGAACATCCTCCCATGTAAGAAGTGTGCATAAATCTGATATGTTCATCTAGGATGATCAAAGGTTGAAAATTAATGAATATGAAGAAAAAATGCAGTGATATTTTTGTAATTTCTGTAATTACAATTGTACATTTAAAAATGTTTGATAATAAATTTGGAAATGCTTTGAATGCACAGAAGGCACCACTTGATTCTCATCATCATTCTCCTCTGTGTCATCAAAAGAGTTTATAAATGCACTTTCCAATTATCCATGAGTGTGTGCACTTTTAAACATTTTCAAATGCACAATCGTAATTACAGAAATGTCACAACGTTTTTTTCCATTTTTTTCATTAATCTTCAGCCTTTGATAATTCTAGATAGACGTATCATATTTGTCAACACTTCTCACTAAAGATTGTTCTCATTTGTTACCAATTTATATATATGAGAACTATGCCTTAGGTGAGAACATGCGAACTACTGCATGAGTGCACACAATCTACTTCCAACTATGTTTGGGTGACCGTGGAGACTATAGAGTAGATTGTGTAGTGCATTCATTTAATAAATCCTAAGATTTTTTTTTTAAAAAAAGTTCATTTATGTTTTTAGCTTATCTCAATAGTTTTTAAAATTCTTTTTTTTTTTGTTGCGTGCTTAATATAACAACTGAAATTTGTAAACAAATAAATTTTACTACTTGATCTCTTCGTTATATTTTATGCATGTGGCTAATTTGGTTAACTAGACTTGAAAAAATTTATTTATAATTCAATTTGTTTTGCAATATTTAGCTTGTAAAAATAATATTAAATACAAAAAAAAAAAAAAAACTAAATTTAAAATCATAAAAAAAATTAGAGAAAATAAGCGAATAAGAAATAGTTAGTTTAATAATTGAATAGTAAATAACAGAAGTAAAATGAGATAAATAAGCTATGTGTCATTGCTAAATAATTAAAAATATAAAATAACACTTAATTTTTCAATTGTGGATTAATCTCTCAATTATTTGTGGTATAAATTTAGTTCCTATTTTTTGAGTGAAGTGGTGAATTTTGTTCATGACATATTAAAAACTTAGAAATCAAATATACTACTTAACAAAGAATTTAAATACCCCCCCCCCCTCCCCTCCCCTCCCCCCAACACACACACAAACGTATTAGATTTACATTATAATTTCAACGGAATAATTATAATAATATTATTATTTTCTCATTAAATTTTAGTGAATTGGGAAGTTTGAAGAGTTAATCAGGGTTCAAATTTCTTGCCCTTGATATTGTATTGTTATTTTTATTCTTATTTTTTTGCAGGGTTATATTTGGGATGCTGATTGCCTTGCCCATTACAATACTGTATTATGTACTTCTTGGTCTATAAGCTTTTCTTTTTAAAAAATTGGGGATATTAAAGATTGATGAATTCCAAGAACCAGCTTTCTGATCGAGCAGAAGATGCCATCAAATTCAGTGAACAACTTGGAAGCTTGTGACCGTTGGATTTTGTTATACAAATTATTTAAATTTATAATTAGTTAATCTTAGACAAAATTATTTATGCTCCTTTAGAATACCTAGTTTAGGCACATGGTGTTTGACCTAGATCAAGACTTGTCAATGTATTACACTACTGTTAACGACGTTGTTCAAGCATGCAATAGTTCAATTCCCAACGTAGTTATTTTATAGAGACAGAAGAGTCAAATAATCTTATCTACTGTCAATAATTTGTTCAATTCACACCTTGAATATTTTTAAAATTTTGGTCACTTAACATTTTCTTTCGATACCAAGACTATGTGGTCTAATGGTATCCAAGTTGGACTTCCATTTGAAAGGTTGTGAGTTCAAGCCTTAGTAGAGACGTTATTGGTTCTTTGAACAGATATTACATTGTAATAGAGTCAACGCTGTCATAAAATTTAAATATAAATGATTTTGCTGATTGTTGACCTTTAGAGAAAACAAAGACTTAATTATCAACATAACACCAAATTATACACCAAGACTTAACCCGACAACAGTGCTGATGTGGTAAACACATCAAGTTATACGAATAGGTCTAAGTATTGATTATAGTAGGTGAGCTCGGGAATTAGTAACAACGGGTTGGACATTCCCGAGCTGATGTAGGTTAGGTGAAAGTCGAAAAATCTCATCTCCAAGGCATTAAGTGCACCTTATATAGAGGGCTGAAGGGAACACTACATGCAGGGGGAGAGGTTGGAGGGGGTGGGGGGGGGGGGGGGCGTCAGCACGTGTGCCATTTGTAATGCATACACTAGGCGAGGGGGGAGGTCGGAGGCATTGTTGCTAGATTCTTGACGTGCCCATTCCCACTGTGATCGTGTAGAATGTCATTAATTAGGCTTGTCCTCTAAAATAGGAAATATTCCTGCTTGGGATACTCGTTCCCTGCCTCGTGGTTGGGACCGTGCCCAAGACATGTCGTACTTAAACTGAATGACGAACTCATATCTCTCCTCGGATCGGATCGGATCGGGTCGGGTCGAACCTCTTATAAGGTCGGATGCAATCAGGAATTGCTCCCTACGATATACAGAGTACATACTAATAAGGTATACGGCTATAGGTCCGAGGAATATTTCACATCAAGTGCTTATTGATTTTAGTCAAATCCCCGAGAGCTTGTGAAGGATCATGGTGAACGCAAGTAGGTTAAGGGAAAACATAAACTTTCTTCTTCACCTCCTTTCTTGATCTCTGGCTCAGCTTCCATGACAAATTGTGACCCCTTATGTGAAGTTGAAAATTTTGATCTCTTTGAAATTCTTTGTTGCAGATTTCACGAACAAATCTATTTGTAACTAATAGTCTTGGGTGGTAAAGTAATCACCTTTGCATCAGGATCTTGAAAGCCTAGAAAAATAAAAATTTTAAAAATTATTTTTTATGATTTTAGTAAATTGAATACTTAGCTTTATAGTAAAACGGATTACTTGGCATTTCGAGAAGGTTTCGCTTTGTCTTGCTGGTTGCTTTTGGAGGAGTTGCTTAATTACCATATGAAGAGATGCTGGCTTCGTCGGAACTGGTGGAGTGCATCGTCCAGCATGGTGATACAGCTGTTTCACGGTCCTTTGGAGTTGCTCACCCACCGGAGTTTCAAGCTAGTCATCTACTGTTTGCGATTGTGGGAAGAAAGATGGTGACGCTATATCACCATAACCGTTCAAGGAATTTAAAGAGAGAGAATTGAATTTTTTTTTCCTCTAGGTTTGAATGGTTTAAAGGTCCACAAGGTGACAAATTAACAAGTCAGCAAAATTATTTTTATTTAAATTTAAATTCCATGTCAACATTGTGGAAGATTTACCTAGGAGAAACCTAGAGAAAATGCTAAGTGAATAAAATTTCAAAAGTAAAGGTGTCCAATCAAATATTATTTTGGTTGAAGATGTGAATTGAATACTCATTAATTATAGATGAGGTTATTTGACCCTTTTGTCTTTTGTAGTTGGAATCCACCTTGTTTTCGCATTTTTTCACTTGTTTGTCTCAAATTTAATAAGCGAATTGGCCTTTCAATGTAAATTAAAGGAAAAAGGTAAAATATATTATCAAATTTTATATATAAAAAGTAATTAATCCATAAAGATTGCCTGTTGCCATGGACCTTATAGTTTGATGGCATCAATGTGGCCCTTTCAAACGGAAGGTCATAGGTTTGATTCGCATCCCAATTAAGGGTGCTGGCATATTTTGTTGTTGAGCAAAACTATGAATGGTGGGTCGGTCATCACTTATTATTTTTTACACGCGCATTGTGCGAATAGATTAATGCCCAATGTTTATATTTAAATAACCAGTCTTTTTTCAGCATTTTTGGCCGGTACTGGGGCATGACTTGGCAGTCTTTATCTTTAAGTGTGTGGAGAACAAGGGGTTTCCGCAGGGATTGAACGATGCAAATATCGTTTTAATCCCAAAAAAACATGTGCCTGAAAAGGTGTCTGATTTGCGTCCTATTGCACTCTGTAACGTGGCTTACAAAGTGTTGGCCAAAATGGTTGCGAACAGGTTAAAGGGATGTTTGGAGAAGGTTGTGTCTCAGTCACAAAGTGCCTTCGTGCCTGACCGGTTATTAACCGATAACATTATTGTGGCCAGTGAAATTGGGCATTACCTTAAACGTAAAACTGGGGGCTTGGTAGGATGGGCGGCGCTTAAGCTAGACATTTGCTAAGGCGTACGATAGGATGGAATGGGCGTTCTTGAAGGGAATGTTATGTGCGTTGGGTTTTGACGGAGGTTGGGTGGATTTAGTTATGGCATGCGTCATGACTGTAAGATACTCTATCTTAGTCAATGGGATGGCAGTGGGACAGGTGTGTCAATCTCGGGGGATTAGGCAAGGAGACCCGCTATCCCCGTACCTTTTTATCATTTGTGCCGAAGGCTTCTCCGTCCTGTTACAACAAGCAGAGGCCAGAGGGGATATTCATGGAGTGAGGGTGGCCCGGGGGGCTCCGGCCATCTCTCACTTGTTTTTTGCTGACGACAGTTTACTCTTTTTCGGGGCTACTCAACAGGAAGCATTGCATATAAAGCAATGTTTGGACAATTACAGTGTGGCGTCGGGGCAACTCATTAATTTTGACAAATCAAGTGCAGTTTACAGTCATAACACAACGGTCCACAAGAGGACTGTGGTCTCGGGTATCATTAGAGTCCGCGAGACTATGGACCTAGGGCGGTACTTGGGACTTCCGTCAACACTTGGGAGCAACAAAATCGCAGTTTTCCGATATATTGAGGAGAACATCCGCAGCCGCATTGGAGCCTGGCAACACCGGTTTTTATCTCGCGCCGGTAAGGAAGTGTTGCTCAAAAGCATAGCCCAATCTCTCCCAATTTTCACCATGTCCGTCTTCCTGTTGCCTCTACGCGTCTGCGACACTCTTGAGAAGGTGTTTAATCGCTATTGGTGGGGCAGTGGCGGCTCAGGCAATCGTGGAATCCATTGGTTAAGTTGGGACAAAATGTGCAAGCCTAAGACAAAAGGTGGGTTAGGCTTCAAAAAGCTACACGAGTTTAACTTGGCCTTGTTAGCCAAATAGGGATGGCGATTGATGATTAATCCTGACTCTCTAGTGTGCCGGCTCCTTAAGGCACGCTACTTTCCCTCTACAGATTTTATGGAGGCCCAGCTAGGCGCGAATCCAAGCTTTGTCTAGCGAAGCATTCTGGCCGGGAAGAGGGTTCTCCAGCTGGGGATTGCCCGCCGAATTGGCGATGGTTCAGACACCAAGATTTGGGGATGGAACTAGGTCGCGAACGCCACGAATCAGCCCTTACGTACCCCTTATGTTCCACAGCTGGGCGATGCCAAGGTAGAGGGCTTACTCACTGACCGCGGGGTTTGGGATGAGGACGTGATCCGTGACATTTTTTTGCCCGCTGATGTAACCCGTATTCTAGCCACACCGGTGAACACTCATCTGCAGGACTGCTGGGGGTGGATTGGAGACATCCGGGGCTGTTATACGTTAAACATGGCTACCGTTTGTTAACTAATCATGAGGGGCAACATGTGTTGACCGAGGAGTTTCAGGGATGGAAGTCACTTTGGTCACTGCCTATACCACCTAAGGTGAAGAATTTGCTATGGAGGTGTGTTCGGGATATTTTACCAGCACGGGATAACTTGAGAAAGAAGCGTGTGTGGATCGGAGGCGGATGCCCTCTTTGTGGGGTTGAAACTGAAACAGTGGAACACCTTTTTTGTACTTGCGCCTTCGCGACAAGTATGTGGGGCACTGCGGACGTGCTTTGTGGAAGGCGTTTGCCTGTGTTTCTGGAATCCATGCTACGCACTAACACGACAGGTTTGGCGGAAAGGATGGCAGCCATTTTTTGGGTGGTGTGGCAGACCCGCAACGACGCAGTGTGGAATGCTAAAACACCAGATGTAACGGCTGCACAGTTTCAGGTGCAAAGTTTACAAGCTTTGTAGAAGGTCTATGCATCATCTTTGCGAACCACCGGTTGCCCGACAGTAATTGTTCAGTGGACACCGCCACCTGCTAATTCCGTCAAATGCAATATTGATGCCGCTATTTTTGGGGACGGGGCTGGTTTTGGAGCTGTCGTCCGGGATCACGACGGGCAGTTCCTCTCGGCTAAAAGCGGACGGTTGGAAGGTGTTGGGGATCCTTATGTGGCGGAGGCTCGGGCTGCAAAGGAGGTTCTTTCGTGGCTTAAAGACCAAAGTCTCAATAACATCGTGCTTGAATCAGACTGTTTAAATTTCTGCAATGCTTTCAATTCTTGCAAATTTGATTATTCTTATGTAGATGTAATTGTTAAGCAATGTCGTGCAATTGCTAATGCCATGGGGAACGTCTGTGTTTCTCATGTTAAGAGATCAGCGAATCGTGTAGCTCATGTGTTAGCTAGGGCAACCGGTTCTATAGCTGGCTCAGGTGTGTGGGATGTTAGTCTCCCTGATTGTATCGTTGAGTTATTGAATATTTAATGAACGTCTTTCGTTTTGTTTAAAAAAAAAGTAGTATTTGAAAGTATATCAATGCAAGCTTATATTGGAAAAGTTCATACATATGTAATTGAATATCGAATTTGTTTATTTAAATATATTTAAATAAATATTTGAAAGTATATCAATGCAAACTATTTGTTTATTTAAATATATTTAAATAAGTATTTGAAAGTATATCAATGCAAACTTATATAGGAGAGGTTTATACATAGGTAATTGAATGTCGAATTTGTTTATTTAAAATATATAACTCAAAGTATATGAATCCAAGATAATATAGGAGATTCATTATAATCGTCACTAGAATAAGTGTTTGCAACTTTGTAAAATCGATAGTCTAAATAAATAGTACTTTTGGTTTGAATTTTCGTAAGTGTTCTTAATTCTTTTTTGAATATGTAGCATTGTCATTGTCTTCATCTTCACTATTTTCCCTCTTCTTTCTTGTTGGTTGTTTGTTATTTGCAATTGAGTTACTATTCTTCCTCTTCTTTCTTGTTGGTTGTTTGTTATTTGCAATTGAGTTACTATTCTTCCAAGGCTGAACCCCAACCCTAAGGGCCCCCCACACCCCGGCCCGACAGAGTGGTGGGAGGTTGTAAATCATGGTGACTCAACTGAACATTAATCACAGAGGCTAGACTGGTGCTCACTGCGCACAAGGAACCCCCCTCACTTTGAGAGGTTGCTCCCACACTGCCGCTGGTGAGACTCGATCCCTGGTCATTCTTCCAAAGTTTCACCTCTATGACCAGTTGAGCTACCCATGCGGGCACAATTGAATTACCATTGGTAGCATAGATGACATCAGCGTCATGCAATGGGATTATGTTGTAGGAAGCTGTGGATTTTCCTTGTTATGTATATGACTGAGATCTTAGTTATACTTTGAACTCTTGATCTTACAAACGCATGTTGATATTTTGCAAGCGTAATAAAAGGTATTTTTGATATTATAATACAAAAATTATTCCCGAATGTTTGGAAATAGCTAATATTAGAGGGCTTCTCAAGAATAGTTATTCTCAGTGTAAAATGAATAGCTCATTCTTATAAATATTATTTTCAAAAATAAAATATTAAATCAAACAATGGAATATGTTTATTTTTTAGAATAATATTATATTTTGACCTATTTTATAAATCAAACATGCTAAAAGAGAAAACAAAGTCAAACGAGGTGGATTTCAGATTACCTCATCCCGATGAACACAGCACGGCTTTTTTTTCCGTTATTGTTCAGTGAACTTCCCATGGAACGTGCATCCTGCAGTTAGTTCAATCTTCGAACTTGGCCGAAATTGATCCACAACAATACTATTAACAAATTAACATGCCCACTGCTCCAATCATTTTTTTAAAAGCTAATTTTTTTTTTTTTTTTTTTTTTTTGTACTACTGGGTTGTCTTCCCAACCTATTAAAGCATAAAGAGTCAATTCACAACCTTTCATATGTGAGAACAACTTGGTACATATATATAGGTAAGGGTTCAGGTGCGGAAATGGCTTCCCGTGCGGTTGGATGCACCTTAAACATTAAAACAGCGCACATTAAGTATTAACTTCGTGCATTTTAATTTATAACACTGATACACCTTAAATATACGAATCACGCACCTTAAGCACACAACACACGCACCTTAAGTACAAAACTCACACACCTTAAGTTTCACACAACTACCCACATTAAGCACAAACCCCACGCACCTTAAGCACAAACTTTGACAAAATCACATTGAGAGAACAAAATCGAGATTCATATTTCTTTTAAAGAAAATAAACCACCTCGATCAAAACTTTGAATGGAAAGTTTATATATTGAAATGAAATAAAATAATTAAGTGGCAAATAGAATATGACAGGGGTATGTTTAATATCTTAATTAAAATGTCATTTTTGTCCAGAGGGTTAATTAATCTGCTGCATCACGTGACACATTGATTAGCAATTTAGCATATAGTGAATTAAATGGTTTTGTTTATCCTGAAAATCAATCCAAGATGTAATCTTGCGTAGTGCAGGGATTGGATGGGTCAGATTAATTAAAGTCCAAAATAGCTGCATGTGTAAGCTTTGTTTGCTCCTCCCGAACAGTACATGTGCAACTGTTTCGTGGAGCTTTCATCAACCCTCCTCACCATCATATCACAGGGACAACGTGCAACTTATATCAAATAATAATAATAATAATAATAATAATAATAATAATAATAATAATAATATAGTTTATGGTTTTATTGAGACTGGGTCCACCATAAACCGAATATAGAAATATAGAATGGAGGTAGGTAAAGAATAGCTTTATTACCCGGGACGTTACGCCTAAAATAGTACGTACAAAGCCCGAGGCACAGGCCCAGAATGCCGGCCCAAATATAAAGATCATGGCCCAAGGAATGGAATAAGGCCCAAAATAATGACTAAACAAGCCGAAGGAACTAATAAATGAAGTAAAACTAAATATGTTACCAATAGGATTCGAACCCTGGTGAAGACTCAAACCAACGAACCTAGAGGGGATTGGTGAGTTAGAGGGTGCCTTTAAAAAGGAGGGAATGATGCCTATTTATATTTTGGAATAAGGGTCAAATAGGTCACTGAACTGCACACCAAAATGCAATTAGGCCATCGAACTCAAAAACAATGCAATTGAGTCCCTGAACTACACAAAATCATGCAATTAGGTCCAAAATGACTTGTTTACCTGAAATGCAGGTTACCAATTTTAAAAATAATTTATAAATATTTTTTAAAATAAAATAATTAATTAAAATTATATAATTTAAAAAAAAAAAAAAAAAAAAAAAAAAAAAAAACTGCCGGAGATGAATCGTCTCCGGCAGTCTTTCGTCTCCATGGCCGGAGACGAAGAGCTTCGTCTCCCTGGCCATGGAGACGAAGAGACCTTCGTCTCCATGCTAGGGAGACGAAGCTCTTCGTCTCCATGGCCAGGGAGACGAAGCTGCCGGAGACGATTCGTCTCCGGCAGTTCTAGTTTTTTTTTTTTTTTTTTTTTATTTAAATTAATTATTTTATTTTAAATTATATTTAAAATTTATTTTTAAAATGGATAACCGCCACGTCAGCACAATTTCAGGTCAACAGGTCATTTTAGACCTAATTGCATGAGTTTGTGTAGTTTAGGGATTCAATTGCATTATTTTTGAGTTCGATGGCCTAATTGCACTTTAGTGTGCAGTTCAGTGGCCTATTTGACCCTTATTCCTTATATTTTTGAGGGATTCACGGATGGTTGACAAATGGACGGCATCAAGCAGCCTCCATTCTTAACCACACATGTGTCCTCCACTACCTTGCTTCCAGCACACTCCCATGCATAAGTGGAGCTTCCTGCTCTTTAGCACACAAGATCTTGATTGGCATGGTAGTTTGGACTTGTGCTGTTATTTTGAGGTCGTGAGTTTAATACCCTTTAGTAATAATTCTAATAATATTTTGCTCCAAGCTTCCCTCTTTCTTTAGCCCAATAGAATTCCATTATTCTTGTTAGGCCAACACTTCACCCATAAAGATGGACACCCCGCTTGGGCGGTTGGGCCGACTTCCCAATAAAATGGGCCCCCCCGGGGTCCCATATCGCCATCATAATTCTACCACTTTCTTTAGGCATCTGGATGCTTGAAAGAAGTATAATTCAATATCACAACCTCCACCATTTTCCAAACTCAAATTCCAGTTCCTAAATTTTCCAGATACTTGTTGTTCCCCCCACCTTCGTACGCTGCTGCCACACACCACACTGCTATGCGCCACACCATTATCGCGTGCCTCTACCGCACACCGCCACGCCATTAAGGCCTTCATCATCTTCTTCCCTAATACTGCCCAGCAGCAGCGCAGGCCAGCAACGACCAGGGCGCATCAACAGCAACAAACAGCAGCCATAGACCAGCAGCGGTGCATAGGTCACCAGAAAGAGAGCACATAACAACAGCGTAGCCGGGAGTCCCAGCGACGTCGCTGCCGCATGGCCTCGATGCAACGCTAACACCGCTGCCGTCCATCCGCCGCCTGCCATATCACGTACCGACCGGCCGAACATACCTCTGCGTCGCCGTCAATCTGTCCCATTCACCGGAATTCCATTGTTGATGAAATCTGAAGGGAGAAAACGACGGGAAAGGGTGGAATTTTTTTTAATGAAAAAGGCATCGTCTCCTCCAATCAACAATGACCGCCGCGAGATCATTATCTGGCGACCGGAATTCCAAAGGGAACACGGGCAAAGCAGTATCAAAATAAACTAATTATCCAAATTGATGTTTTTCTGTTACTTAATGCGGAAAAAAAAAAAAAACTTAATTTCCAGCAGCCCAGAATTATAATTGCATACAAAAGAACATTCACATATGTAATCTCAATTATACAGCAAAGTATATAACATATGCAAATATTTAAGCAATTAAAAAAGAACTAGGCAGAGATTATTTATGGCTCTGATACCAACTGTTAGAATTAAATATATCACATGCATCATATAATATGTGATAACATGATCATATTAACCTCCAGCCATTAGTTCTTGTATTGAGCGATCCGGACTGTTGTAGGTAGAGCTTTGTCTCTCACTTCTACTCAACTCTCTCTAGATGATGTATGAGGTATGTAACGTGAGCAGTGAGAGGACTAGTGACCTTATATAACCACTGGCCATCATTGTGGTTGCATGTCTTTAGGTCTCCTAAACCCTAACCAAACTCCTAATCATAATGGTAGTCTAGCTATTAGGTTATTAGTGTTGCACCATACATCAAGTACTTAACATTATCATAACTTATCCTAATGTTATAATAATAATGAATTAGGAAAAACGTTACAGAGAGGTCAAGGTGATTCCTCTATTGTCGTGCTTCTTGTACCGGATCTCTTCCTCGCTACTTAGTACTCGGCTTCATTTGAATATTCACTGGATGTCTTTGCTGCTTCACATTGTTCTTCCTTGTTGCTTTGTTCTGCGCTGTTGATTTCTCCATGCTGCACTTGCATTCACCTCTTTTATTATTATTATTATTATTATTATTATTATTATTATTATTATTATTATTTTAATCCTTAGTCGTTTTCCCTTCTGTCCTTTTCGGGGGGTATACATTTTTTTTGTTGCTTGGCTAAACACCCTCTGCTTTTTTATGAGAGATGCAGGGAGCCGTGGGGTTTGTGCGATGCGCGCCCTGGGCCCTTAGCACCGCGTTTGGACCGATTCCAACACGCACATGCAAGTTGTTTACTGCCAACCCGCATGCCCCAACCGCCAGGTGCGTGTGGACCGCCGGCTCCGCCACGCAGGTCCACAGCACAGGGGATATGGAAGTTTGCGTTGCGCACCACAATACCCCTATCGCCGCGTGTGAACTGCCTACCCCTTGGCAGGTCCGACACACGCATGTGGGTTGTCTCCATGCTAACCCACATGCCTCAGCCACTAAGTGTACAAGGACTGCCTACCTTGCCATGCAAGTCCGGTACTCAACCATCTGAATGGCCGTGAGGCCAGCATGCATAGCACATAAGAGTACATACTTGGGAAATAGTTGAAGTGGTCGTAGGCCAAGCATGCATAACAAATAGGAGCACATAATTGAGGTGGCCATAGGCCAAACATAGCACGTAGGAGCACATAGTTGAGGTGGCCGTATGCCAAGCATGCATAGCACATAGGAGCACATAATTTGAGAAAATAAACATAAATCTTTACTGAACTAAGTGTAAAAGTGTACTCACAAGGGTAGCATCTCAATGTGCTAAGTGTGTTACCTTGTAGGATAGCTCATCTTGCGAATCAGCCATTTGGGCGTACCTCGAAACCTTGCTTAGACAAATAGAGACTATAAACACAGGTTAATCGTAGCGATCTCCACAGACGGCGCCAATGATGGTTTTATTAGGACCGGGTCCATCATAAATCGGATATAGAAATATAGAACGGGGGTAGGCAAAGAATAGCTTTATTACCCGGGACGCTATGACCAAAATAATACGTACAAAGTCCGAGGCACAAGCCTAGAATGCTGGCCCAAATACAAAGATCACGGCCCAAGGAATGGAATATGGCCCAAAATAATGACTAAACAAGCCAAGGGAACTAATAAATGAAATAAAACTAAATATGCTACTAATAGGACTCGAACCCTAGTGTGCCAGTAAGGGGTTGAAGACTTAGACCAACGAACCAAGAGGGGATTAGTAAACCAAGGGGTGCATTTAAAAGGGAGGGAAGGGTGCCTATTTATACTGTTCAGGGATTCACGGATGGTTGACAAATGGACGGAATTTGGAAGCCTCCATTCTGGACCACACATGTGTCCACCCACTACTTTGCTTCCAGCGCACTACCATGCATATGTGGAGCTTCCTGCTCTTTAATACATAAGATCTTGATTAACTTGGTGGTTTGGGACTTGTGTTGTTATGCTTGAGGTTGTGGGTTTAATACCCCTTAGTAATAATTCTAATAATATTTTGCTCCAAGCTTCTTTCTTTCCTTAGCCCAATAGAATTCCATTATGCTTGTTGGGCCAACACTTCACCCATAAAGATGGACACTCCGCTTCGGTTGGGCCGACTCTCCCAATAAAATGGGTCCCCCGAGGTCCAATATCGCCATCAATAATATTATTATTGATGGTTTTATAAGACCGAATCAATCATAAACAGGCAAATTTTACTGTAGATCATGATCCAAAACGGTGTTGTTTCTTTTAATGAAAAGAGAAACGGCACTCAATTACAATTTCATTTGACAATATACACTCAATATGTGAGACATGTTATTTATTTTTTTTTTTTGAGACATGTTATTGAATTTCATTTTATACACACTATAGTGCTATTGGTTCGTGACTGATTGAAGATATGATGGAACAGAACCTGCAACAAATGTGTCTTAGCTTAGCTTGAAACTATTCCAGACAACTATCTTACAGCTAGATTATGGATGGAAATACGTCGAGCCGAGCCGAGCTTTAGAAAATTAGGTCTAGGCTTGTTATGAAAATCTAAGACTTGGACCTAAGCCTAAGCCTGCAATTATTATATCCTGCACCAGGGCGCACAATGCATTGTGCTCCCTGGTCCAAACCCTATTTCGTATGTACATAATTGTATAGTAGAATACACATAAACTCCTAACATAATACACATAATCTAACATAATACATAATACACATAATAAATATAAATAAATAAAACTGTAACGGGATTGGACGGACGGAACAGTGTCCGTCGCATCATATCAACTCCTCACCAACTTGTGTCAGATCAACTCACCACCAACTTATAAAAACGACGTCGTTTTGGGCCAAAGCGCATAATGCATTGTGCGCCCTTGTGCACGGTATAATTTACCTTGAGCCTGTATGTAGACTTTTTGTTAGGCTCAAGCCTGGGCCTACAATTGGACTGGCCTAAAGCTTTTTTAAAAGTCCGTGCTGAGTCAAAAATTACACCAAAAATGAAAATAATTTTTCTACGTATTAAATTTTCAATAAAGTTTAAACTTTAATGCCTGATCCCATTAACACTTATGTTATAATGCCAAATAAAAATGGATTAAATTTTTTTGGTGCAAAAAAAAAAAAAAACAAAAAGGATTAAGTTTAACTCAAAAAAAACAAAAAAACAAATTGCTGTCAAACAAATCGAATAAAATTGAAAAAAAAAAAAATTGTCGGCGCGACAATAACATAGAAGCCAAATTGGAAATATTTGAGCCAATAAACTACATGCTCACTCCTCCAACACAAACAAATTGGGAAGCTTTCATATGAAATCTAATCTTAAAAACCTTAGCCACAATGCTTCAGGAGGGTTTGGTAACTTGGTTTAGGTCAGCTATCAACTACAATTCTCATCACAAGAACTCAAACTTTTGTTTCAAGCTCTTTACAACACTAACACAATCTAACTAATGAAGTTAGTAACACCTCGGCTTGCATTGTGGGTTCGCGGTTTTAATTTAATTACTTCCAAGGATTCACTAAACAGATTCGTCACCAAGACTTCCGTTCTCAGTACTGCCATTTTCCCCATCGTTCTTCAATTTTTGCGAGGAAAGTGGAGACTGTCTAGTGGGCGTTCTCGCAGCTTGCTGCTTCGATTTCAAGTTCAGATAAGTGTAGATAGACATACCAACAAGAGCTGTGGTTGCCCCGAAAATGCTAGTCACTCCGGGATTTGAACCGAAGAGCAGAAAACCAGCGAGCAGAATCACACATGTTTTGAACTGTCCAAGGACGACATGAGTGGTTGCAGATGTTTCTCTGCACGAAAGAGAATTAGTAGAGAAATAGGCTATGCATTCATATCCTATCTTCCTTTCATCAATTGTTCGATAATTCATAATTGATGAATAGACAATAAAGGCATGTGGTTTCTAAATATATAAATTTTTTATGCTAAAACTAAACTTAACATTATGAAAAAATTGAATTAAAAATAACTTTCAGAGTCGAACCTTAACCGAACCAGACACATAAAATAGGACCGAGGGAGTATAAGTTAAAACTGAAATGCAGAGGCTACTTACCCAAGTGCAAGAGCACCTGACCACTGAAGCAAGAAACCGAGAACAGCGGAAGCAAAAATAATCGTCGAGTTATAAACGTTCCAATTAAAGGAGAGAACGCCGGGCGGATCAAGCGATGGCATCAAAAGAACCAGAAAGAACAATGTAATAGGTGTGGTCTTCCACATTAGCCTGCGGACAAGGGCGATGAGATTTACTTCGGGAAGTAGTCAGATGAACTCAAAAACGATGTTAGGAGGACAAGATATTCGCTACTTATCAAAAAAACAAAAATATGAAAAGATGTTAACGAGAGCACAGGACCATACGCCAATGCGGTCCAGTTCTTTTGCTGCTGAAGATTAGACCATAGTATCTTATTAGTCGCACTTGGTACTATCCACGCTACAGCTATGCAAGCACCAAAGAAGTGAAATTGCAGATCGGTCACCGTAGCTACAGCAACGCCTATGGATACTATAGTAAGTGCAATCACCTGCAACATACCAAACGATCATTCCCAGACAAGTACCGTTATATATTTCTATCTTCAAATATTTGGATGATAATAACAAGGCAATATATTTATAAGTCTCTCGGTTAATGTTTACAAAGACTCTAAGAGAGAACTAGATGGACCATGACCACTAAAGAAATGCAACTGCCAAAAGCCACATACAAATACATACACACTCCATCCCAAAATTTTTGTCCCATTTTGTTATAAACTAAAATTAGGTCAGGTCACTCAACTGGGCTATAATGCACATGGGTCAAACCACGCTAAAAGATTCAATCCAACCAATTAGTTAGTTTAACACATGGCCTTATCAATCCGACGGAACATGGCCTTATCAATCTGACCGAACAAGCAGTCCTACAAAATCCACCAATACCCATAACCGGGTGAACCCAAAAACCGAACATGCTCTGATACCATGTTATAAACTAAGATTGAGTCAGGGTCACTCAATTGGGCTATAATGCACATGGGTCAAACCACATTAAAAGATTGAATCCAACCCATTAGCTAGTCTAACCCATGGCCTTATAAACCCATATGTTCTTTCTTAACCCGTCTATTTGAGTTCATGTTGGGAGTGCCCGAACAAATATCAACAATATAAGGAAACAGAAAATTAAATCTAAAATTGGTGTAGCAAAGAAAGCGAGATGTCTAGTTTTTTACTTGCACAGAAAGGTTCAAATTCAAAGCACGTGCTTACCTTCGGGGAGGAAATTCTTTTCTGGAAGAATATAAACTCAGCAATCACAATAGCGGGTGTAACTGCAATCTTAGCCATCTGATAAAATCCAACGCTGCCGATGTACAAGAATTTCACTACGGTGTGAAACACGCAAGCAGGGTACGAATATTATTTATGCAACAGATTAAGCAAAAGGGATTACCTGTTGTACTTCAAGCTGACATTTGCAAGACCGGTAGAGAGAGACATAACTATCCCAAGAGACAACAACGAGGAATATTTCGTGGACTTTGGCGGGGGAGACAATGAAAGGATAGAGAAACACTTTAAAATGGCCATTACCAACCAACTAAATAAGTAGTGTATGAAAGATAGACATATTGGATAATTGAACCCGACTTTGACAAGAACCTGTACAAATTAAAAGGTTATTATATAATCTATAAAGATGTAAGCAAAATGAACAAGGCTAATTTGACTAACCAATTTGTTCATCAATATAATGCCAACAGATACCACAAAGTTGAATGACAGAGCAACGATCGGGCCCCATAGGGTCGGTTGTCGCTTCGCACCTCCAAATACCCGTAATTTGCTAAACAAAGAAGCTCGCACCTCCTCTAAAGCCCTTCCTGTGGTAAAAGAATAGCCAGATCTTTAGTGCACTTACACACACACAAGCATAGGCAACATTTTAATTTCAAATTTGTTTCCAGGATACCCCAAATCCACAATGTACTTAACTAGTAATGTTTTTTTCTTAATACTGGCAATCAGAACCCTTTAGGGGTGACGAGGGAAACCCACAGCCACTACCCCTACCTGAGGGTGTCCGTTATAAGGAGGTAAACCAACCTAGGTTGCCCATACCTGACTGGGATTAAGTTCGTATCCTTAGCCATCTTGGCTAAGGTTATCCCCAATCATAACCCTTTAACCCTTTTTTTGCCAGACCACGATGTAGGAGGCACTTTAAGCCCGTACCATACTCAGATTAAGACTAATCCCCGTTCACACCGAGCTAGCCCAATTAAGGGGCAAAGTGCTGGCCATATTGAATAATAACCTTTTGTTCTAAGAGAATAAAGTCCAAATTCTTTTCTAGGCCTTCAATTACAGAGTAGAAATAAGCCAAAAATATTGATCTTTCTGCATCTAGATTAAACAATGCCTCAATCTCAAAAGGTAGTCTTATTCAAGAATTTCACAGAATCAGAAATAATCACTTCATATTTCTTCCGAACTTAAATATTACAGAATAAATAAATAATCAACAAAATGCAGAACAAAGTTCAAATCGTTTTACCAAAAGATCTCATCCCAGAAGCACTCAGCAACAAAATAAAATCAATCATTAAAAAAAAATTAAAGAGAATCAGAAAATTATAGCATTAAACAAACCTCAAATCAAGCATTTCAGAAAAATGGGGAAGAATTCTAAGTATTTCCCCAGAATGGGAAACCCCCAAACTATCAAGATAGATGCTTTGTCCACAATAAATAATGCCAAAAAGGGAAAATAATAAAATTGCAAAACTGACCTTTTTCCCCAGCATCACTATCCTTGCGCTTGAGAAGTTTTCTGACATCTTTTCTGACAAGAAAACTAAGCATATCTTCACTCACTCTCAACTACAATAATCTCTCACTTCAGTTCATGCCCAACAATGCTATTCCCTGGGCTTCACGGCATTCATATATCAGTTCGAGCTCCTTTGACTATTTTGCGAAAATTGAGGTTTAATGAAGGAAGATCTCTTTTCCTGTTGTGTTTCCTTGTGGGCGAATGTCTCGGTATTTAGTAAGCGTCAAAACACTTCATAGAAGACACTCGGGATAATTTTCTTTTTTCTGCTTTTGTGTTTTTTTTTTCCTTTTATACTTGTCATTTCTATTTTCTAATACGAGGAGTATTTGTTTTCCAATAGGAAAAATGTTCAAATTCACATAAAAGTGAAATTACGGTATTAAATTGTCTAAAACTATACAATTCGACTAAATTTGACATATTTCTCATGTTTTTCATGTCATCGTTGACGTGATCATCATCTTATGAAAAAATTATTTTTTAGAATTTATTTTAATAATTTTAAATAATATAAAATTATTAAAAAAAAAAAAAAAAAAAACCTCATCCCTTCCACGTCTTCGTACCTAGCTGAAGCTAGGGAGGGGGTGGGTTTTTTTTATATATATTTAATTTTATTTATTTAAAACAATTAAAATAAATTTTAATACAATGATCACCACATTAGCGATAACCAGATGAATATGTCAAATTGTATAATTTTGAATAGTTCAGAATTTAAATACCTAATTACACTTTTTTGAATTGAATAACTTAATTACATTTTTATGTGTAATTTGATGACTAATTTGAATCGTTTTCCTTTCAAATATAACATTATCTATAACTTTTGAAAGATACATTTTTTTGAAAGATACATTTGTAAAAAATTTGTATGAACTGTATTTAATCCAAAGAGTTACCCCAAGTTAATAAAACATTTATGTAATAATTAAATAAAAAAATACTTAGAAACTAAATATTTAATAGGAACGCTAATATTCTAGCTTATGCATTAACTTCTGAAGCCTATATTTAGATTAACTCATTGTATTGAGACTCTGTCCCTCTAATGTCACTATTCTTATTCAGTAATCTATTATCGTTTTACTTTTCAAAAAAAAAAAAAAATACTTAATAGGAAAATCTAACATAAGTATTTAGAATTTTAGATAGAGTAATATTAGGTGTATCTTATTTTCTTTAAATAAAGTTTAAATATATTAAGAGAATTTTATTCAGTAAGAACACATCTTTAATTATTCATTTGGATATAAATTATTACTACAAAATACTACAAGATTTAGCCACGCTCACACAGAGAATTTGTCGGGGAGCACTGACATTGCGGAGCGATTAAGGGAAAGAAAAGGTATGTCATGGAAATCAAATGAGTTTGTAGGCACACAGCGGGCCACGACAGCATCACTTAAATATTCGGTTATAATTACTTTTAAGTGTAGATTTAGAATTTTTGAAAAATGACATTCCAAAGTTATTTTTTGGAATTTTTTTATATTTGGGTGTTTAAAAAAAAAAGTCAAAAGAAAAATATTAATTTATTTACACTATTAATAAAAGTAAAATCCACTTCTTCAACTTTACCATTCAAATTTTTTTTAATATTAATTAATTAATGTACTGGTAAAAGAAATAATAACAGGGCGTTTGGTTGGAGAGGGAGAATTATGTGGGAAAGGAATTGCAATTTCATGGGGGATGAATTACTGGGAATAAAGTGGGAGTTTAAATCCCAGTGTTTGAAAACCAAGGATCTTGTGGTCCAATGGTATCTGATTGCTTTGCTAAGTGTGAGAGATGGTAGGTTCAAGCCTTGATGAAGGTGATTAGTAGTTTGCGTGTTTTCCTTCTCTTATAATAAAAAAAAAATTCCATTTTTTCTTCTTAAAATTTTGACTCATCACTATCTTTTTTTCTTCTTAAAATCCCAGGAATTAAAATCATAGGGGGGACATGGGATTTTAATTCCATGAAAGTGGGAGAATTGCAATTCCTTTCAACCAAACAAGTGAATTTTGTGGCCTTTGGAATTACGTGGAAATTAAGTCGGACAACCAAATGCCCTGTAAAGCTTAACTGGTAACAAAATGTTATATGAAAATTAACTAATATCTGGTAATATTTTTTGGAAATTTTACGTAATAACGTAATTTTATAAGAAAATAATAATTTATTAACTATTACATACACCAATAATAATAATTCAAATACTGATTTTACACCAATAATAATTACAAGTCTACACATGCAAAATCTTTTTCCTATTTATTCGAATACTAATTTTGCGTAAAGATGAATTCTTTTTACTATTTAAACACTTCATTAAACTAAACGTATAATTGTAAACTTCCAATGAATTTATGCGTCTGTAGGCTCCTATTTATACCAAATAGGCATGACTTCAACTCAAATCTATATTGTTGGAGGTGAACTTAATCCTAGAAACATAAGGAATGCAATCAAGGTTAGAGTGGTGCGTACCTATCATATTCTAAAGACAAGAGGTGATAAAATAATCAAGATCTATAGAATGTGTATTCCATGATGTAGATGTATTGTTTTTGTACTATAGTCTGAATAGTTTTTAATTCAAAAGGTTTTGTTAGTTTATGCATATGACTTTTTACTACATTTTTTTTACACTTCAATTTCAGGAAACTTTTCTACATTGTCATATTCCTAAAATTTATCTTCAAAAGTGGATGAAGAAATTCAAAGAAGGGCGAATTTACAGATTAAAAAATTTTTGGCGGTTACTAATTTGTATAGAAACAAAACAATCACTCACAGGTATATGTTGCAGTTCTATTCTAATACAACTGTGAGAGAATTTAATGATGTAATTTTTTCTACACATATTTATGATAGAAAAGATTATGATTTATTTGAAGAGATTATTTATTTGTCACTTACATTATCTTCTTTTTTTTTTCTTTTTTTTTTTTTTTTTTTTTTTTTTTTTTGTAACTTTATTCAGTGCGCAAGACATGATGCCAAAACTTCATTTCATCAACCACTATTCTAAAGCAAGCCAAGTCATTTGTCAATGTATAACAATTATAATACCTTCCAGTATGTGTCTGTTGTAGTTGTCCAACACGTTGCATTGATCCTTGTTAAAGTAGGCTTTGGGCTTTCAATCACATAACTAACTTATACAGAGGTTGGCATGTAACCCATGTACTAACAACACATTTTCTAGACATGGTAATTTAGGAACATGGAGTGTTCCTATTCCTAGAGTCTTCCCATTTTCTTCATTCCGAAAGGTAACATTCCCTTCACTGTACCTAACATCATTTAGGGTTTTTTTTTTTTTTTTTTTATATTTGTTATGTGATCTGAACAACCGCTGTCAAATTAACATTTGATATAACCTTCTCTTCTTTAGACAAGAATGACATGTAGTAGATGATCTCATCTTTTTCTCACCCAAACCAACTTTTTGAAGGGAGAAATGAATTTTCTCACAAATTTCTATTTTTTTCTGGTCTTTCTAAAAATAATAACACTCAGGTCTAGTGTGACCTCTCTATTGAAAGTATTAGCAAACAAGAGTAGCACACCGTCTCATAGTTCTTCGTATTAAGACTCTATGTATTTGAATCACATTATGAATTCCTATCCTAGTCTCCCTATAATTCCTACTTCCTATCCTAGTCTCTCTATGATTCTTCTGGTATATATTCCCCCAGTCTGTACAGTTATTACATAGTTCATTCAATACAGTTTTATACAGTTCTCATCCGGTATCAGTTAGCTAGGGTTCATAATAATTATTATTGTCGTCATTAATAATAATTATTACTGTAGCAACAGCCGATGGCATCGAACCAGGATACACCGTATGAGAAGCGGTCCAGTCAGCAACGTGGTTTTAAAGTTCAGTGTCAAATTTGTGATAGTTTCGGCCACACGGGCGCCAATTGTTTTCGGCGCTTTGACGAACAATGTCAAATTTGTAATGATTTCGGTCACACGAGAGCCAATTGTTTTCGGCGCTATGATGAACAGTGTCAAATTTGTAATGGTTTCGGTCACACGGGAGCCAATTGTTTTCGGCGTTATTCAGAGACTCCGGGTTCTCAAGCTAATTTGGCATTTCAGAATAGTTTGTGTGCTAAAACCTCGTCAAATCTCATACTTGGGTTCCAGACACTGGACCCACAAATCATGCAACTCCAGACATAGCTGTCATTTCTACCTCGGAGAAGTATACTGGTAATGACACTTTTTACATGTCGATGATGGTTTGGACCTGTCTATTAGTCGTGTTGGCCATGTTACTTTTAATACCCCTTCTAGGTCTTTTACGATGTCTAATATATTGCATGTTCCTAGTCTGTCTACCTCTTTATTATCTGTTCAACGTTTTGCTACAGATAATAATGTGTTTTTTGAGTTTCATCTTTTTTTTTTCTTGTGAAAGATATCACCACCAAGGAAATCCTCCTACGAGGCAGTAGTTCGGGTGGCCTATACACTTTTCCTGTTCCAAGTTCGTCTCCTTCCGCGTTTCTCTCCGCTCGTGCTTCCGCTTTGGTTTGGCATGATCGTTTAGGTCATCCTTATCAGTGTGTCCTTAGTCAAATTCTTCAGTCTTGTTCGGTTAGTGGCTCTAGCCGTACTATTTATTGTAATTCCAGTTTATGTTCAGTGTGTCAATTGGGAAAATCTGCACGTTTCTCTTTGGCACGTGTTGAATCTAATAGTTCGGATGTTATTGATTTGATATACACTGTTATTTGGGGACCAGCTCCTTTGCTATCCTCTAATGGTTATCGTTATTTTGTCATCTTTGTTGATGATTATTCTCGTTACACTTGGTATTTTCCTATGAAGCAGAAATATGATCTTTATGTCAAATTTGATCAATTTCGTGCTTTAGTTGAGCGTTCATTCAATCGTAACATCAAGTCCAGTCAATCTGATCTAGGAGCTGAATATAAGAAATTACATTCTTTGTTTGTGCAACTAGGCATTAATCATAGGCAGTCATGTGCATACACTCATGAACAAAATGGTTGTGTCGAACGAAAACATAGACACATAGTTGAAATAGGTTTAGCTCTCCTAGCCCGTGCCTCTATTCCATATAAATTCTGGGATTTTACTTTTGAAACTACAGTTTATTTAATCAACAAAATGACATCCATTGTGTTAAATAACTCTAGTCCTCATTTAAAATTGCATAACTCCCATCCTTCCTACTATTTTCTTCGTGTCTTTGGGTGTCTATGTTACCCTTATCTCAAACCATACAATCGTCACAAAATGTCATATCGGTCCTCTCCATGTGTCTTCCTAGGTTATCCTGAGTCGTTTCGGGGGTATAGGTGCATGGACTTATAGACTAACAAAATTTATGTGTGCAGTGCAGACATGTAAGGTTTGATGAGGCAGTATATCTCTTTGCTACTAAAAATAAATTGCAGGCTTCTCAATCGGTATAGACTTATCCGTGGGCTGAATCGGTTCTTTGTCCGAGTGCTACCGTCGCTACCCCGCCTGGGCAGTCTCATGACAGCACCAATGTTGCACCTAGCGGTGACACAATTGCACCGCCTTTGCAGCTGCACACCGCCAACGAGCCAGCTAGCCTGCCCGAACACGAGCCGCATGACCAACTTGTCCAACCGGCTGCACGGCCTCGTGGCCGACCTCGGGGCAAATCTGTGAAGTCCACCGTCCGAACTCACGTGATGAGCACTCAGAGTAGGTCACAAGCTCCACCATCAGCTTTAACGGTTCAGGTTTGTCCTTCGGATCCCACTTGTTACTCTCAGGCAGTTAAGTACACAAAATGGCGTGAAGCCATGGATCATAAATTTAATGCCCCCCTTCATAATCAAACATGGTCTCTCGTATCATCACAAGCAGGTATGAATATTATTGGATGTAAGTGGGTCTTTCGTACAAAACAAAAGGCAAATGGCTCCATTGAGAGACATAAGGCAAGACTAGTAGCAAAATGGTTCAATCAGGTTCCTGGGCAAGATTTCTTTGACACCTTCAGTCCAGTGGTCAAGCCAACTACTGTCAGGTTACTTCTTTCTTTGGCTTTATCATCTGAGTGGACTGTTAGGCAACTTGATATTCATAATGCCTTTTTAAATGGAAATCTATCTAAAATTGTGTACATGAAGCAACCACCTGGTTATATTGATGCTCAGTATCCGAATCACATTTGCTTGCTAAAAATGTCTCTTTACATATTAAAACAGGCACCTAGGGCTTGATTTAATCGTTTTCACACCTTCTTACTATCTATTGGTTTTGAAGCATCAAAAACGGATGTATCCTTGTTTTACTACTCACAAGGATCTGATTGTGTATATCTGTTAGTTTATGTGGATGATATAGTTATGATGGGAAGTAATCAGGATCTAGTTACTCAGTTAGTGTCAAAACTTTCTACTGCATTCAAAATTAGAGATCTTGGTGAACCTGGATTTTTTCTTGGAATTGAGACAGTTAAATACAATGATGAAATTTTACTTTCACAACAGAGATAGATGAATGACATTCTTTAACCTTCTGGAATAGCCACATTGTCATGATACAAGAGAATAGTTAATGGATTAAAAACTACTTTGATAACATCCTTGAACCATCATTTATACCAAAAGTAGTTCTCTATTGCAACTGAGCCTCCACGGGATCTTCTGTTCTAGCAACGTTACACTATAATCAAGTTCAAACACCTATTCTAATATACAAAGGACTTTCTACACCTATTTTTGCAAAGAACTAGTCCAACAACAAAATATACCTAAGTATAACACTAACAATGTCTTTTCTCATTGGCTCTTTACATTTGTCTTATGGTTTTCTATCTAGGGTTATGTTATGATGTGTTCTTATGCTTCTATGGCCTTTTTTTTTTTTTTACCTTATCATTATAGGATTAATAACCTCTCATTGGCTCTTACAAACTAGATCCGGTAAAAAATGAGTTGCTCTTAGTTTTATCTACATAGCTTATCTTCTTCCAGAGTTCCTAGGCTCTTTAGCTTACAAGGAACATTTTTTCCTTTACGTTTTCTGATGATAATGCAAGCTAACCAGGGCCGGCCCTGGGGCAACGGCAGGCTGGGCCCTTGCCCAGGGCCCATGCTTGGGGAGGGCCCCATCCTATCTCTTATATATATAGTATATATGAATTGAGTATAAGTAATTTATATACATATGTTTTATAGTAAGGTGAATTAGCTTGTTGGTAAGATACTTAAATTTCATTCTCATTTAACCAAAGGCCCATGATTCAATCCTTTCTTTCACATTTTACAATTCCTCAACTTTACTTCTTTGCTTATATTTTAAAAATTTATTTTTATTGATTTTTTGTGTTTAATGCGGAGTAGTATTTTTAATGTAATTTTTAAATATATAAATTTTCATATATTTATATTAAATATATTATGAAAATTTTTTATATTAAATATATAAATTTTTATATTAAATTTTTTATGAAATTTCTAAATTTATAAACTTTTATATACTTATACTAAACATATTATGAAAAATTGAATTAAAAAAATTCAATCAACCCATGTTAACGAAACAAGACACGTAAAAATATGACGGAGGGGGTTATATGATATATTTTGAGATTGAATTATAAAAAAATTAAAAGATAATTTTCTCTGTACCTTTTTATGAATATCTAATCAATGTAATATAGAATATTCTATCATGTGTCATTATATGTATTCAAATTATTCTTTAAAAAGTTTAACATTTATCTATTTAAAAGAAAAAGTATTTGTATTCAAAAAAAAAGTATTTATAAAAATCATATAAATAATATAGAAGATGTGTGATTTATAATATGCTTTATATTATCTAGATAATTATGTTTCATATCTTTTTGCATTTTTTATTACGTTTTGAAATATTTTAATTTTTTGCTCCTAGTCAAAAAATATTTTTAGCTTTCCATATGTTTGTAATTATTGTTTTATAAATTTTTAATAATAATTAATTTATTATTTATTATGATAAATGTTATTGTTTATAAGTTTACTCGATTTTAAATTATTTATTCATTTTTATAACTATAATATTATTTATTTATGAAGGCACTTATATGATTATTTATTATTTTGCATTAAGAAAAGTACCTAGAAATTTTTTTCATGATTATTGTTGTGTATGTCAAATTGTTAAAAACTTATTAATCTTATTTAAAGTTATCGTCATTAATAATTTTTTTCCTTATCTAATTTAAATTTTAGACATGAAATATATATTAACCGGGGCCCTTTTTTTTTTTTTTTTTTATCTTGCCCCGGGCCTATAAAATGATAGGACCGACCCTGAAGCTAACTTAAGAGGTGAGCCTTTGGGCCTCGGGTTTTTTGTGTGCTTGTTTCTTTATTTGTTTACGTCAATACGATTAGTTAAGTGGTATGATAGCTTGGAGCAAATGGTTATCAATATAGACATCTCAAATCAATTCATGGTTGTCCATTTGTCCAAAATGGAAATCATAGGGTTACTTGTGGTGTTAACATTAGTTTCAATGGTAAAGTGGCACCCTAACTTACAAAAAGGACTATCAGCAGGACCGTTTCATTAAAAATAGGGGCATTGTCTAATAGTTTAATTTAGACATGTATTATTTTTGTTCCGAGATACAATCTAAATATAATAGAGTAAACTGCAAAGACAAAGACAATAAAAGATAGACAACAACATAGAGAGAGAGATATTTTTTATTTATTTATTATGATAGAGATTTCTATTTATAAAGGTAAGAAACATAATCTCAAAAGATCTGATGAAGATAGAAGTCTTGAAGATCTACAAAATCTCTATAACTAAGGTAATTGAGTTCAAATCAATTTGGACTTCAAGTTATTGTATTATATGACAAAAATAAAAATGTAATTAAATTTTTTTGTCCAAATATAATACAAAAAAATTAAGGGAAAATGGCACTTTTTACCCCTGAGTTATATACTTATAGCACTTTTTCCCCCTCAATTATTTAGGTAAGCACATTAGCCCCCTTAATTATTCTAAAAGTGGTACTTTTTCCCCCTGATATATTAAATTGACATTTATACCCTTAAAGTAAACATTTTATTTATTTTACTACAACAAATTATTGCGTATACGTAGGGATGACCACGGTTCGATTTGAATTGAACGGATACTAAAGCAATCGAATTAATAGTTTACGGTTATAATTCAGATCTAGAACCCAATATTTAAATTTCAATTTATTAAAATTATGTATCAAAAAAATTGAATCTTGAACCGTGAACCGGCGGTTCCGGATCTGATTCGCGGTTTTGAACCGTCTTTATTTTAAAATTTTATTTTTTATTTTAAAATAGTCTAAATTCAACAATAAATGTATTTTATTTTTTCAGTTCGGAACATGAACCGTCCGTTCCGGTTCACGATTTTAATAAACTCTAAATATCGAATTTCAATTCTAAATTGTAATTAGAATATTTCGGTTTGGTTGCTATAGTGTTTGTTTAGTTTGAACCAAATTATGGTCATAATTTGTTGGAGAAAAAAATAAATTAAATATTTAGTTTAAAGGTAAATATGTCCATTTAACATTTCAGGGGGGAAAACATCCACTTCAATAATTTAGGGGAAAAAAATGCTATAGGTATATAACTCAGGGGGGAAAAGTGCCATTTTCCCAAAAATTAACAAAGAAAGAATAAAATTCAAAAGTTCAAAAGTTAGTTTAAAAGTGTCATTTTTCATTCATATTTAAATATAAAATTATTCACCAAAATTTCGATGTCAATTTCTTTTAAAATTTTATTTTCAATTACAATTAAGATCAATCTATGAATTCAAAAAATAAAAAAATAAAAAGAAATTATCAAATATAAAAAATAATAGATTATATCTAAAAAAAAAATTAAAAAAAAAAATTGGACCTCCAAAAATTGGGCCGCTGGCGATACTGGCCAGATATGGGACGACAAATTATATCGTGCACTGCGCATCAAAACGACGTCGTTTTGTTTAATGAAAAGAAACGACATCCGTTTTTCGCCGTTCCGCACCCTTTCGTAAAAAGTAACTATGTTATTTAATTTCATTTTGTATACACTGCAGTTTCAGTTCAACACAACTATAGTTTCATTTCGATATAACTACAGTTTTATTCGATATTCATAGACTCAAATATGTGAAAATGTTATTTAATTTTATTTTATATACACTATAGTTTTATTAAAACACAACTGCATGATCATTTTAATATAATTACAGCTTCATTGTACAATATACACTCAAATATATGAAATGTTATTCAATTTCATTTTATATACACTGCAGTTTCATTTCACCACAACTACAGTATCATTTTGATATAAATGCAGTTTTATTTGATAATATAAAAATAATACGTAAAGCAGTGACGGTTTAGATATATTGTCAGTTGGTAATTAACATACAAAAAAATACACACTCCGTTAAAACTAACGACACCGTTTTAATCGCGGTACACGTACGCCGCGGTCCACGATATAACGACCCATATGGGACCAGCCCTGGACTATCAGTAATGGCAAATCAAAAGAGGTATTGGATCTCCCTACTTATTTGTTTTTATTTTTCAACTTTGTCTTATCTATTTTGGGTTTGTTTCTTCCTACTTCACCGACGATATTCAACTTTAACTTTACCATCACTATTTACCATACTTCAATACGGAGTACTTTGCAACATTCTTTATTGTCTTGTTTAGCGTGAAGTTTTCTTTTTACAACCAACATATATTCTGTTGACTTTACGCTCTAATAAACGAGATAATTCCCCTCAAAAAAAAAATTAAAAAAATGAGATAATTTATTAAAATTTGATGATTTTAAGATTTTTATTTAAATTACATGCATCATCAAAATCTATTTAATTCAATTATTTCTAACAAATTCTCTCCTTTTTATTATGACAAAACTTATACTCCAATTAAATGTTGTGTACGTAATAACAAATCAATCAAGGTGATTTTATAAATTTAAACATGAGTTAATTACCGAAATGATCTTTTAACTATAACAAAATTACCAACTTGGTGTTTGACTATTTTTTTTCCTAATTAAGTCCCTCAATTTTAAAAATATTAACCAATTTAGTTCTCCGTTTGTTGAGCCTTTAGACGTTTGTTTACTCGAGATCAAATTAATAATTTCACTATAGTCAGGAGATCATTTCGATAATTAACTCTTTGGTTTAATAAGAGAGAAAATTGTGCATGTGATAACTGAAATAATCCATTGACTATAGCAAAATTACTAATTTGATCATGAATAAACGGATGTTTAACGACTAAACAAATGGAGAACCAAATTGGTTAAGATTTTAAAGTTAAGGGACTTAATTAGACCAAAAATAAATATAGAAAAAATAATTAAAGACCAAATTAATAATTTCAAACATTTACCAACAAACCACATAAAACAGAATTTTCATCAAGCATAGGATCAAGTGATGAACACAGTAGAGTTTAGCAATCAGGGCTTACTAAATCCTACAAAAGATACATAAAATTTACAACAACGATCCTAAAGCGAAAAGCTAAGTAAATCAACATAACCAAAAATAATCAGTCAATGAAAAAATTACAAATGGGACTTCTCATATTGAAAGAGCAAGGCCAGAACTCTTACTAGAGGATTAACAATCCCTTTCGTTAATGTGAAGACATCATCGATCTCTTCACTAAGGAAAGATTGTTAACCCCATCCCGTCCCCTAAACAAGTATAGCAATCCTCGTACTGAGTATTTGGATGAGTTAAAAATAAAGTAAATATGGGATTAGAAAGGCTTGTTGCTAGTCCTATTCCCACCCAATCCATGAACTAAACAAACCTTGTTAATGTTCATTGATTGAAGAGGTTTGTTTCAAGACCAAAGTGGCGTAGATTAGCTCATTCCAAGCATCAGGGACTCCCGGGAGACACCAATGGCTGCAATCTTGCCGTTTGGTGGAAACCTTTTTCCCGTCGGTCACCATTTTCCCGTATACAGATGGGTGGCCATCCTTCCGGAAATTGGTCAAACTTGTCACATTTAGTAGCACAACGGGTGTCTGCATTTCTTTGATCACTTCTTCCACTATCTTCATTTTCAAAGGATAGTTATCAAGGATGGCTCCACTCAAAACCGGTTTACTCTCACCATTACAGGTTCCACCAGAATCCCACTCTCCACCTCTGTTTCAGAAATTGCAATAACCCTTTATTTATCACATGATTCTCAACAGATAAAGAAAAAAGAGGCCTAGCCTTTCCAACAAAGCAAGTGCAATATCGGAGAAACAGAGAAATACTAAAAGATTAGACGCTTAAAAAGGGCAATCAAAGCAAATAATGCAACCAATATGAACTCCTACAGGAGGGAAACTTCAAAAATAGTTCTACTAGACAGTGCTGGAAAATAAATAATGTGGTCTATTATCTATGTATTGGTTTAAAAATTGAGCTTTCTGACACAACAATAGTTTAGGCCTTTTGGCACTTTAATGTATATACTTTCAACAATTCAACATATGCACATTGTTGCACATACTAACATCTTGACATGTTACAAAGCCAATTTTCCAACAAAATTCCATGGGCAAAATTACATTCAGTCCCTGAGTTATAGTGATATAGCAGTTTTAGTCCCTAGTTAGGGTGTGTTTGGTTCGCACATGGGAATCGGAATTAGAATGGGTATCAAATACTTGTAATAGTAATGGGTTTTGGTGAAAGTATTTTGCATGTTTGGTAGTAGGGTGGAATGGGAATGATTAGGCTAAGGATGAATAATGGGATGAAACCCTAATAAAATAAGGGAATGGGTTTTTCTATTAATGGGATATTCCAAACCCATAGTAGTGTTTTAAAAACCAGTCAACCAAACAATAACAATCACTTTCATACCCATACCTGAGTGCTAAACCTGCCAACCAAACACACCCTTAATAATTTAAACATAAATTGTCTTCAACTTTCAAATTTCATTGTGATTTTGCCATTCCATTAATCAGGACTCTTTTTTGGTGTAAAAAGTGGGGTTATGTTGGTCAAAATGCCCCCCTTTACCATGCAAATAGTATATCCACTATCAAATTATTAAAATATCGAAGTATATTTAATAATTAAATTTAATAGTGGGCATATGATGAAAATTCAGTAACTTACAACTATCATGGCTAGCCAATATTTTCATGTCCAGATCACTGAAGATGGATCATTTACAAAAGAAAATGAAAGGACTATCCATAAGGTAAACTTTTTTCTTCTTGATGAAATACATAAAAGATCACTTTACCCTACACTAGTAGCTTAATAATGTAATGTGAACTTTTTATGCAATGAAACTTGGTGGACAATAGCTGAAAAACATGTTTAGATGGAAAAGTACCAACTTCCAAACTATAAAGGTGAAGTACCAAAAAAGGATAAAACTATAGAAGACAAACTGCAAAAAGCCCTAAAAAAATTTACCTGAGTTCTATAACCGGAATAAAATTAAAGCTAATCATAAAACTCAATTTTCTAAGTACCTGAAATGAGCAGATGAGTACCCTCGATAGAAAACCAACTTTTTCTGTTTCAGATGTTCATCGATCCAACTTGCCCAGGTCTTCAAGGCTCTTCTATAAGCTTCAACTGCATCAAATTTGGGGTAAATATACTCGCCCTCCTTATAGTAATTTTTCCTGTAATATAGCAACACATATCAGATACCTTTGCATAGCCACTTACAAAAATCAAAGCCATGCTTGGAATAGATTACAAAGTACTAATTTCTCAGCTGCATTTCAGTACCATGCTATGTTTTTAAAGTAGTTTAAAGCCACTCATGTGTCTAGACTAGACTAGCTAGAAGCAAGAAATATATCATGCCCTTGAAAAAGAGAGAGAAAAAGGAAACGCACACATAGAAGAAGCAAGGAGAGAATCATTCATGGCCTATATAGCAGAGTGGACATTATCTTTTGTAACTCAAAAACCTTGCTAGGAAAGATTGCATGTTGACATACCCCCTCGCTGTCTTTCCGTGGGTCCACCAATGTCCAGTATTGAAAACGAGAATGTCAGCACGCTTCCAACGAGGAGCTGTTTTATCAATGCGATCTATTGATAAAGTTGGATTTGAGCTACCACGTGCATTGATGCGCACTCCCTCTTTGACAAGAAAATGTGATCGCACAAATTCCACTGTACAGTTAAAATCCTGTCAGACAGTCAGAGATCAATCCATTGTATTAGTATCCTTCTAACATGTTTAGATGCAAAATAAAATTGAAGCAATCATCATTTTAGTATTTAAAAAAAAAAAAACTGAAAATGAGAACCCACCCCACTTGTGTAAACTTGAAAAAAGAATTTACAGATGTACTGTGTGCATATATGATGCATTTGTGCTTTTTTTGGTAAGTCAAATATATTATTCAAGCTCAGTTTGGCATACCTAACTTATAAGCTAGCTGAAAGCTGAAAGCTTACCAAACAAAGCTTATAGCTTATTTGTAGCTTAAAATAAACTATAAGCTCTAAAATAAACTCTACCAAGCATAACCACAAACATGTAAGGAAAAAAGAAAAAGCAATCTAATGGCTGTTATTTATATTCAGTAAGGAGAAGTCTTGGTTGTTGCAAGTTGCAATCACCTCAAATTTGAAAACATAGTAGCCTCTTCCCTTTGTTATTTTATATCCATGTATCTCATACATTTTACTCTTATTGACCAGTCCTTCACGAAGAACGCAGAGCAGTGACTCAAACTGGTTCCGGTTCATGGAATCCCCAACAAGCATCAGCCTTTTCCCTTTCAATCTCACCAAAAAGTCAGTTGCATTAAACCTGGAGAGAAAACAATATTATATCCAAATTTCACTGGCACAAAGAGATAAATATACTACAAGTGATTTCCTGATACTATATAACTCTATGAGTTTACAACAGAGTTAATACCCAAAATGGTCCTCGACAATGGTGGTTTTTCTTGATTTCATCCTAAACGAATTTTGTGACCCAATGTAGTCTCAAACTTGTGTGTTTTTGCTCAATGTAGTCCTCGTTTGTTATTAAATAGAGGGACCATTTGGTAAATGAGTGGCAAATATTACCATTATCAAATTGTCGCTCTATTTAACACCAATTGGACGGAATAACAGATGGAAGACTACATTGAGCAAAAAAACACAAGACTACATTGGGTCACAAAAGTCATTTATGACGAAATTGAGAAAAACTACAATAGTCAAGGACCATTTTAGGTATTAAACAACAAAAAAAAAAAATAGTTAATACCAGCTTAAATCAACCAAAATTTTAATTTAACCACCCCTGGTTAATGATTAAATTTGAAAGTTGAAGAATCACGCGATTGGTTAAATTTGAAAGTTGAAGAATCATGCGATTGGTTAAATTTGAAAGTCAAAGGATCAGGCGTGGTTAAATTGAAAGTTTAGAACTAGCCAGTGCTACTATATAGTATGACTCTAACTCTACAAGTAGTAGTTCCATTAAAGTAAAAGCTTAAGAGAAACAGAGAAAACCAGAAGACATAGCCAAACATTGATCATACAATTTGCGAAAATTAAAGTAAAGAGCAGTCCATTCTACATGGTTATGAAATGAAACTAACCTTGGAAGATCACAGCCATCAGGTTTCCATTTCCAATTGAGATACTGAGAGTCAGGCCTGCCATTGCGCTGACAATCAAAGGCTTCATCCACGTAGGGGCAAGACCCAGGACTATAAATAGGGTGGTGGTCCTCATCATTCACCCAACTCCCTTTATAGAAATCACACCCTTGAGCTCTATCAGCCCAACGACTCTCCTCCTTAGCGGCATTGCTCGACGGCACGGCCGTCACAACAACACTCGCCTCCTCAGTGACATTGGAATCAGCCGCTTCGCCCCCCACGACGATTGGGAAATTGGGCGTCGGTTGTTCATCGATTACCTCGAAATCTGGGATCGAGACGACGGGTTTAGGCGTCGGGTTTGATTCATTGCGCGGGTCCTTAAATTGAGCGTCTATGGGTGTTGGAATGGTAAGGGGAGTGGTGGCGACGCGGAATTCTGAGAAGATATCTCTGTAGAAAGTGAGTTTGGGCTCGAGAGATAGGCTGCTGAAATAGAACAAGCTGAAGAGGAAGAGAAGGAGCAATGCGGTGGTGGAGAGAGTGTAAATGCCCTTCTGCTGAGAGAGAGAGGTGTAAGAAGAAGCTAAGCCATTTGCCATGGCGGATTCTAATTCGCAATTTTTATTTTTATTTTTTTGCGTTTTGTTCTTTCATTGCCATGAATCATTGGTATTGTCTGGGCCAGCTGTCACGGCGCCGGTAAAGCACGCAAGAAGAGAAGAGCATGTCAATTTTAGTCCGATCCTATAAAATTGAAAATTTTCAAGAACAGAAGAAATCATATGCATGGCATGTCAACTTTAATCCGATACTATAAAATTGAAAGTTTTAAAAGTTAGGGTAGAAATATTTTAGTATAATAAAAATATAACTAAATTAGAAATTGATAAGCACATTGATTTGAACCGACTAACTCAAAATTTAGTGGACTAGCTTAGGAGTAAGTGTGAAGTGACTTTCAAAAAAAAAAAAAAAGTGTGAAGTGGCGTCCCGCGATTTGGGGTAAGTTTGGAGGTAGATTTTAAAATTTTAATATGCATCCACATACGCTAAGGTGTAATTCAATCCAATTTGATCTAATGTTATTTGGCAGATTAAATGCGAATAGGATGACGAATTTTAAGTTTAAACAATAAAATAAATTATAATACAAGATTTTAAGTTTTTTAGAAGAACAAATTAATTCATTAAATCAATTGTGAGACAATCAACAATGAAATGAGGAGGGGTGTCGAACCACTCCCCCACACAAAAACGGTTTAGCTTTCCGCGCAACAATGTGGGCATCACCCTTCGCAGATCGCTTAGCAAAGTAGAAATGTACATCATTTATATGAGATGCAACTTCTTTAACATCATCAATAATAAAACCAAAATTAGAATAAAAAGAGTGAATTTAAAGCATGAAAAACTAATTGTGAATCAGTCTCCAAATCAACTTCGCCTAATCCTGTATCCTTTAATCAGCTAAGGGCTTCCCGGATGCACACTGCCTCAGCTTCTTTCACCCCATAGCAACCACTCATATACATTCCTTTAGCAGCCAGAAATCGACCACCATCATCTCTAAGTACCCATCCAAGCCCCATCCTATTGTTGCCAACATCTAATGCGGCATTCATATTTAATTTTAGTAGGCCAGTCGAAGCCAAGGAGGTAGCCATTTCTCAACATTGGTTTGTGCTGCCATGTTAGCCACCTTCTAATTTTCCAGAAACCTGATAGCAGAAGTAGCAACATGATCACGTACGAACAAAGGGAGTCCCATTCCAAACCTTATTGTTCCTACTTCCCCATATGCCCCAACAAATCATTGCAACATCTCCTTCACATCATGACTAACGCTATCAAATAAGGCAAATAACCAATCCACAACATTACCTTAGCTAGCTTGCTCGTGTTGGACCATTGGCATGCCAAGATTTATCCACACAATGTTTATCTCATGGCATTCCACAAACAAATGATACGCAGACTCGTCAGCATTCCCACACATAGGTACTAGATCAAATGAGAACAAGTCCATAAGAGAGAAATAAGAACAAGTCCAGCAACTAAAATTCTGCCTGACACCCAAGTGTTTATATAGAAGATTAGAATTTAATAGCATTAATCAATGGCACAAAAATTCAATTTAATAATCAGATTATAATGTTTGAAACGATTATACTTATTATCGAAATAATATTTGCGGTTACAAAATTAACTACAATTCACCGATCATTAATTACGTGTTTGAAAACACTTTGTGCGCCCTGGCCTAAAACAACGTCATTTTTATAAGTTGTGTGGGGGAGTTGACGTGACGGACACCGTTCCGTCCATCCAATCACGTTACATGTTTTTTTTTTTTTTTTTTTTTTTTTTTACACTTGTGTTTATGTGTATTCTATTAAGAGTTTCTGTGTATATATTATGTTAAGAGTTTATGTGCATTATGTATTATGTTAGATTATGTGTATTATATTAGGAGTTTATGTGTATTCTACTATACAATTCTGTACATTTGAAACAGAGAATTTTTTTTTAATTTTTAGAAGTTACCGGAAGAAACAGGAAACACCGTTGCATTGTGTGTCTTGGTGCACGATATAATTTGCCAACATTATTGATATCCTCACGTAAATTCATTATATTTACAACGTAGATCCTTTAATGGGCCAATGTTTTATTTAATAGATCAAGTGCTTCATCCATTTGTATTTTAAGTAATGACTGGTTAATTTGTTCAAAACATTTTTCTAGGGGTTTCACTGTTGAATTATAATGAACCTATTTTAGGGGTGTATTCAATCATGGCTTTCAATTCATAGAGTTTTAAAGACTTTAAATTCACAGACATGTTTCATCTGGACAAATTATTCTGTGGACCCAAGGTGAATTCGGGTTCAAAATACACAATTTACATACTCAATGTTCACAATTTTGTAAAAGGTAAATTAATTGTTAACATTCAATATGTAAATTGTGAACATTCAATATATAAATTAGGGATAAAGTACAAATAAGCCACTGAACTATTTGAGAAACTGCAATTAAGCCATCGAACTCAAATAACCATCAAATAAGCCATTGAACCCGGAAAAAAAGAGCAAATAAGCCATTGAACCCTGAAAAAAAAGCAATTAACATTTTTTATAGGTTAACTCCAAGTTTTTGCTGATTGGATTGCCAAATATTTATTTTATTTACGTTTATTATTTTTTTTATTAATATTATCCACTTGGATAGTATTATATTTTAAAATAATTATAATCAAAATAGTTTTATCTTGTCGAGATTTGATTTGTTTATTTATTATTATTTTTTCACTAGATCTTTTGTTTAAAAAAATAATAATAAATAAATAAATTAGATCTAGACAAGACAAAACTACTTTGATTATAATTACTTTAAAATATATTACTATGTAGATGGATTATAATAATAAAAAAATGTAAATAAAATAAACATTTGGCAATCCAGTCAGTAAAAACCTGGAGTTAACCTGTTAAAAATGTTAATTGCTCTTTTTTTCCGGGTTCAATGGCTTATTTGGGGATTATTTGAGTTCGATGGCTTAATTGCTTTTTCCCAAATAGTTCAGTGGCTTATTTGGACTTTATCCCTATAAATTATATATTTTGAATTCGGATCCATCTTGCAGGGTGGACTTTGGTCCATTGTATAACTGTCCTTAGCTTTGATTTACATAAATTTGTTATGGACATGAATTATAATTTTAATGGACATGTAGTATAGAGTTAATGGACATCCCGTGTTGAGTTGATGGATATAGTTAGGATGGATCACTTCTATAATTTGTAGGCCCGTTATAAAATATAATGCATGTGCACTACACGAATAAATTAAATGATCTTCCTTTCAATGCATATATACCATTAGTTGAGGCAAATTGTTGAAGGTCTTACTTCTTCTTGATCGAGCATGACTAGGTTAATTAGGCACACTTCATTGTGGATGCAGATGTTTTGAGGTGGGTGTGAAAGTGATTGTGCGTTGCGGTGGTGGCTGTGACCTGTAAATGTAGTATTTGTGCATTAGTGTTCCAGTGTTGATGTATCAATATTCTAATCTTGGTGTATTATGTTGTTCATTGTGGTGCATTATACTATCGTTAGGGTTTGTTTGTCTATGGAGTTTTTTTTTTTTTTTTTTTTTTTTTTTTTTAAACTTATGATGTAGGTGTTAATATTAGTGATTAAAAATACTAGTTTGTTTCCATCCATAATGTTTGAGAAGAAACATGTTTTCAAAGCATATATAGTGTAGAAGGAATGTTCGCCATTTTTGTTGCGATTGGATGTTTTTGGGTGGACTAATAATATCCTTTAATTTTAGGAGATGGATGTGTATATATTATATACGTTAATATCTTGATTTTAATGGTTTACATTAAACCACAGTTCTCATTTGGGACATGGCTCTCATCGGGGTCGAACCCTATATATATTAAGTCAAACTTTAAACTTTGGTGCAAGCTAGTAAATGTGTTATAAGTGCAAGTAGCTGGTGCATGCACATTTGCAAGTAAAAAGTGCAGGTAATTAATTCACTTACAAGTGCAACTACTTTCACCTACAAGTGCATGTAATTTTGCCATGTTAACATTCAATGATCTGAGTTCGTTCTGTTTGGCATCGCTTTTGTTATTGCGGGGAGTTCAGAGGGTAGTTAGTACCCGTGAAAATCACCCGCAAACATTCATGCACCTATGTGTAACTACTTATAACTATAGGTAACTATAAGTGCACTTAGTACTAATGCTTAGTGTAAATTTTACTTGCACCTATAATACATTTTACATGCACTTCGATATTCAATTATTTACGAAAATGTCACCGCATTTTTTTTTAAATCAGCGTTTCTCATCCATTAGATCTAGACACGTAGACGAATAGCAGGCACTCACATTTCGCTCTTGGGCGTGCCATTCGCACCAGAGTACAATAATATATATATTCTGCGATCTAATCGTTGCGTTAATAAGATTTAATTTGCATATTGCCCACGCAAAAAATTAATAAATGCAGGAAATGGACCGAATGAACTGAACCATATATGTGTATCCACCCAATCAATTCCATTTAGGGATGACTTAAAGAAATCGGAATTGATGTAGGGAAGGCGCAACGTAACAGGAATGCGTGCAATTGGATGAATACATATTCCTCTTTCTAGAACGTACATGACACACACACACGCCTAACCATAATATATATTATTTCATTTCATTAAAAACTGTTTGATAAATAAGAATCATTGATATTTGGATCGTCCAGGCCGGCCGGGACCAAATGACACGATCTGATTGATCCACAAATGCAGCCTATTATTTTTATTCCATCATATCACCAGAGAAACACAAAAAGCATAAAGCTGAAAATATATTCTTTGGACTACAAGTAATTTGGAAAAAGTGCCTTAGCACTAGTGGAATATAATTTTATTCTCAATAATTCATCTATCCTGCTTAGAATGAATAGCATCACTTTACGCTTTTCCTCTTTCGCATTATATTTTATTTTCAGCATCTCCTGCGCTAGCTTCATTACTTCTTTTAAGCAAATCTTCAATACTTCCACATGTAGTGTTAAAAAAAATATAATCCAAAGGAGGTCCTTGTGTTTATTTAGGTTTTATAATGAAATATATATATATATATATATATATATATATATATATATATATATATATATATATATATATAGACACACACACACACACACACCGATTCAAATGCAGTGCTTTCCGTGCAGCTGGTGCAAATTCATCATTAAGTATGCAAAATGCAACACACAGTGTTTGGACATGTAACACAAAAAAAAAAATGCATCACACCGTACCACACTTAATGGTGAGTGACAGCATAGTCAAATAGGAAGCATTGTCTGCACGAGATCCTGACCCATATATATATATATATATATATATATATATATATATATATATATATATATATATATATATAGGGTAGAGTTCCAGTGAGAACGCGCATTAAATGTGTGCAAACGCGATTTAGTGTGTATGCACATATTTAATGCGCGTTTGCACACACTTAATCTAATATAGACCATTAAAAAAATATTAGATGGATGTACATGATGTGTTCTCACATTCTCACCTAAGCACATGTTCTCATATGATCCTAACTATATATATATATATATATATATATATATATATATATGTATGTATGTATGTATGTATGTATGTAGTTAGTTCATAAATAGTTATGTTAATACGATAGTAAAATATTTTATATCGTGCTAATATTATATTTTTTTAAATTTATATGATAAGATATGTAGAATAGCATAATGTTGGGAGTAGTGGTCAAGGGAACCAGGATCAACTACCCCCTTCCACTCCTCCCTCCTCAACATTTTTGTTTTTCAAATTACAAGTGTAGCCTTATCCTTTTTTTTTTTTTTGAATATAGCCTTATCCGTTTTATTCTTTTAAAATACGACCTCTAATTTTTAAAGCTATATTATATATTTACAATTTATATGCATTTTGTAGTCATTTATAGGGTTAATTTAATCTTTCTTTTTTTTTAAAAAAGGGTTAATTTAATCAATTTTGCTATTGCTATTCTAAAGTCAAATCTCGATTCAATGCTACAGTTATAGGATTTTACGTAAGTTATTTTTCCTAATTTAAGTCAATTATTAAAGTGACTTAAGAAACACCAATGCAGTATATTAAATTATATACTTCAATTCAACAGCCGATATCTATACTATCATATATACATTGGTTATAAACAAAATGACATATATTATTTTTTAAAAGTAAATGGATTAAACGTTGGTTGTAAGACAAAACTTGCATTTATAGACGTTCTTACAACTGACGTATATTAATTATTTTTAAAAAAATTACAATAGATCTATTGTAATATTTTTAAAAAATAAAGGGAATATACATCAGTTGTACGCAACAACCGACGTATACTTCTATTAAAAAAATAAAATATTAAATATTACATATCACTTACTAAAATAGCCTGTATCCAAAAATATTCAATTCAAACATCTGTCAACAACAATTCATTCAAAAGTACCTAAACAATTTCTAATAATTCTTCACTAATATAAGCATCACATTTATATAAGCATTTTTTTTTTTTTTTTTGCATATTCTAGAAATCGCTTAACTCCGTCTGCATATTCATCGCTCAAGTGAAATGCACTTATCCAACTATTGTCCATGATCTTTTTGTCAATATCTTCGCCCCCAACAAGATTGATTCAATTCCCCAAGCTACGTCGATTCAATTAACTTTTGTTAATACTAATTCAACAAATTTTTAAAATAATATAACAATAATTATAGCTAATTTAAACACATACAATGGTGCGTCCAATCACCGGATGCACAAGTGAAAGCAGAAAGTAAGAAAAATACATAAATCATAGTGTGACCAATCACTAAATGTACAAGGAAAAGCCGAAATCAGGAAAAAAAAAATAGAGAGAAATCTTACTTCATTGAAACTCACAACAAACGTGCACTCACCGAAGAAAACTGGAATGTTGTCCACACCGAGAAAGAAACCATGAATGAATTTTGAAGCTAATCACCTATCTCCACAACTAATTTGTAATCATTGATAATTAAAGAGACACACCATTAAACTAACATATATCACTCAAGCTAAAAGTTCTGTTTGTAAATTAAATAAAATATTATTTTTGTGTTTTTTTTAAAAAAAAAAAATCTTTTCTTTTAAATAAATTTCAATTAAATAACTTGAAAATAATACTAACCAAATTACACAATAATATAACTATATAATTCGTAAATAACCAGGACTATGTGGTCTAATGGTATCCGGGTTGGACTTCCATTTGGAAGGTTGTAAGTTCGAGCCTCAGTGGAGGCGTTAGTGGCTCTTTGTGTTTCAGTAGGTTGAGAAAGTATATGAACAGATACTACAATGTAATAGAGCTAGTAGCATTCAAAAAAAAAAATATAATTCGTAAATAATTTAATTTAGCACAATATAACCTATATTCATGCATATTATCACTATAATTCAACAAAAATTCAAAAAATAATTTTAAATTAAACAATAATCCTAAATAACCCTAAATTCAACAATAATATACTTAATAATCGTAAATTCAATAAACATATCCAACCAAATTCAAAAAATACATTTAAAATTTAAAAATCAAAAGAACATTCGAAAAATATATTTACAATTGTTAAAAATAACAGTGTTGCAAAAATCGCGCCTAGGCGCTAGGCGGGCGTTCTAAGCGCCCGCCTAGGCGCCCTAGGCGGTCCCCAGATGCCTAGCGATTTTTTCAACATTGAAAAATAATAAAAGAAACTTATGAAATAAGTGTGACCGTGACAACAGCTGGACTGGCAAGAGCAACGACGACGTGGACAGGCGAGGGCTTCAACAGGTGTGCGTGGTGACGGCCAAAGCCGGCGTGGAGTGGGGCTGCAACGACGACGACGACAACAACAACATGCAACTATTAGAGATAGCGATGGCAGCGGTGCGATTGTGGGAGATAGCAATAGTAGCCGCCATTGCGAAGGACACACGGAAGCAACGATGGCAATGTTGGTGATATTGGGAGGGGAGGGGAGGGGGGGGGGGGGGGGAGGGGAGGGTTTTCTAGCCAAGATGAAAGAAATTTCGAAGTGCTTGTTTCACTCTGGAGGGTTTTGGGTTTAAGGAGAATAAAATTTTGATATTGAATGATATAACGTCAGTTCAATACAAACCGACATTGTATGTGCATAATTTTTTTTTTAAAATGTATAAATTAATTTGTATAAACCGATAATATATATATATATATATATATATATATATATATTTTAAAATACATATACGTCAGTTTGTATAAACCAACATAAAATATGTGTGTGTATCTCTCTCTCTCTCTCTCTCTATATATATATATATATATATATATATATATATATATATATATATATTAAATTGAGGATATAACATCGGTTCATAATAGAACCGATGTTATATCCTTCTTACGACATTGGTTCTTTGCAAACCGACGTCATATATTTTTAATTTAATATTTTTTAAAAAATAAATACATAGATTTTTTTAAAATTTGATGTAGACTATAATATATATTATTTATTTTATTGGTATTTGACATCAGTTATTTCAAAATTGATGTAGATTTAATGATATAGTATCACTTTTTTGTAGTAGTGATTCGTGAAAGATTTTCATAATTTATCTACCAAACTATTTTTCAAGTGATATTGGTATTGAATTATTGATACGATCCAATCTTTGTATGAATAAAAGTTTAATTTTAGAAATATAGTCACTAATGAAAAAAAAGTTTAATTTTAGAAATCTAGTCACTAAATAGAGAAGAATTTTAGGTTGTCTTGTTCTATATTTGAAAAAAGTTTAATTTTAGAAATTTAGTCATTAAATTGAGAAGAATTTTAGGTTCTCTTGTTCTATATTTGAAGATATGATAAATATATGTTAGAAATCTTGCTTATATCAAAAGTGGAGCATATATTAGTGTATATGTTATTCTAACATTGATGGGAGCTAATTATATATTATGACTCTTTATTGGAGATCCTATATTTCTTCATACTTATTTTCAAAAAATATAAATTTCTTGATTCTAAACTCCAAAACGTTTTCTCTTTTGTTGCTATTGAAAACAATTTACTATTATTTGTTAGAAGATATGTGACTATATTAGGTACTTGGATATTAGAGAATTAAAAATATGACGTTAGATTAATTGTTTTTTGAGGTAATTTCAAATTTAGTCATTTAACTATCACTAAATTTGCAATTTTAGTCATTGACTTTTTTATCTTTCAAATTTAGTCATTGGGTATTAAATCATTTTCAATTGTAATCCATTCTAAGTTTTTCTATGTGTGAAGTTTTAAAATTGAGATAATTGCTAGAATAAGAAAATTAAGGCTTTGTTTCTCGCATGTGAAAACAATTGGCACAATGGTCATGACTTTTCAATTTTATCCTAAATGTTAACGATTCACACAATAAAAAGTTAATGGTGAATTTTAATTAGAAATAATTTTTTTAAGTCAGACGATCACAAGGTGTCTTGAGCAGGCTCTAACTGTAAGAGACACCTTCAAACCCGTATCATACTCAGATTAATTAGAAATAATTTAATAGTTCAGAACCAAATTTATTAACTTTAAAAGTCATGACAAAAATTATAAATAAGTTATAGTCACAACACAACTCAAGTCCATAACAGGTATAACATGACTTCAACACAAAGAAATCACTTCCCAAGTATGTTTTACACTTTTACATATTTTCTATTTTAGTAGGATGCATACAAGGCAAATGTCTTTAATTGCTTCAACAACAACAACAACAACAACAACAACAACAACAACAACAACAACAACAACAACAATAATAATAATAATAATAATAATAATAATAATAATAATTATTATTATTATTATTATTAGAAAATGACACTTTTACCCCTTGAATTATATGCTTATAAAGTTTTTTCTCTCTGAATTATTCACGTATCCACATTATCACGCTAAATTAGAGTTAATTCCCAAAATGGTTCTCCGACTATGACTTTTTCTCAAATTGATTCCTTGACTTTTAATTGCACCTAAAGTGGTCCTCCGACTATTGAATTTTAAGCCAAAATGGTCATCCGTTAGTTTTGATGTTAAGTGGGTGTTAAAATGAAGGGTAAAAGTGGTAATTCAAATTTTACACTCCAATTTAAAGCAATATGTGACTCCTTTCAGCAGCTTGCGCGCATATTTCTTCAAATTAGATTTTTGCAATCTTAAATCTACAATCAAAATGTGGGTTTTATTTTTTATTTTTATTATTAATTTTAAGATTTAATGTTTTTATTATTAAAACATAACTTCTAAACATTAAATCGTAAAATTAATTATAAAAATAAAAATAATACTCACATTTTGATTGTAGATTTAGGAGAGAAATACCTAATTTGAAGAAATATGTGTGCAGGTTATTGAAAGGAGTCACATATTGCTTTAAATTGGAGTGTAAAACCTGAATTACTAGTTTTACCCTTTATTTTAACACCCACTTAACACCAAAACTAACGGATGACTGTTTTGGCTTAAAATTCAATAGTCATAGGACCACTTTGGGTGCAATTAAAAGTCAAGGAACCAATTTGAGAAAAGGTCATAGTCGGAGGACCATTTTGAGAATTAACTCCGCTAAATTATTTCAAAAGAGACGATTTCCCCCTATATGTTAAATGGGCGTTTGGGCGGTTTAAAATAAGCGCAAAATAGGTATCTTAAGTCACTTTCATTTTCCAACAAATTATTTCTTTTATGTGAAAATCAAAATAAATATGAATACATGAATAATTTAAAGGAAAAATGCATTTTCTGTAAATTTTTTGTATTGTAATTTTTATTTCTTATCCACGTATATATGTATAATGTATTGCACTGTAATTTTGTTTTTCTCTTTGTAATATTCATAAATTTTTACAAGATAATATCTGTTTCATACTTTCTCAAATATTTTCAGTTTAAGCATCCATTTAAAATAATAACGGGGTGCCATTACATTACATAATAATTGACTATTACACCGTAATTTAGTACATAGAGTTCTAACAAGTTCATTTCTGAACAATTATATTCGAAAAAAGTTAATTTAACGTTTTCACACTAAAAATATTAGAGTTTCAAAGATGGAAAACCTACAACCACAAATATAATTTTTTTTTTAAAAAAAAATAAAAAAGTCAATTCATTAATCATAGGCGAAAACGTTTAGAATAACGATCCTTATAGTGAGACATTCCTTACGTCAGGCATAGAAACAACTTCCCTAGCAATGCTACAGAAAACTTGATTCGCAGATTGTTCTACAAATTTGAAGCTGAATTCTTTGGAGCTGAGGAACTTAAAGCTTCTTTAATGATTTGGTCAAACGTACCCAAGACTAACACTGGTTGAATAGTCTTGCACACCACCGGAGTATCTATTTTCATTATTCTATCCATTGACAATATCTCCATCAGGCTGAACTGTATATCATAGTTTAGAGGAGTCTCTTTTTCATTGTCATGTTTGTCACACAGGATAAGACTCACATACGCCATGACCAGTTTTACCGTTTCACGCTTTATGAAAAAGAACTCGCCAAGTAAACAAGAGGAAGAAACTCATCAAAACAACGAGAGGAAAAACACAGAAATTGCAAACAAAATTAAACCAGTAAAACAAAGCAAAATGAAATAACAATGCAAAAATAAGGAAGTAACGACCGGTAGCGATGGAGATGAATGAGAAAACGGTGAAGGGTGGAGATGGCAGCAGGGGAAGACGATTGGACGTCGCCTCCGATCCACTTGCTTCACGAAGGAGGCGGCCGTGTAAAATACCGAGACAAGAGAGAATTAGAGAAACCCTAATAGAATGAGAGATACCACAAATATAAATTAAAATTGATAACAACATAAAATATTCTTCCGTCATATTATTCCAAGGTTGAATTCTTTAGACAGCCAAATAAGAACCACAAATAGCAGGAAGAACCAAGAGGAATTTGGATCATGAGTTGCAGTGAAGCAGTACCTCAAATCAATCCAATAAAACATTTAAATATTCTCAAAGGACAGCCAAAGTGGCCACTACTAGTCATCAAGGTGGTAGCATGCATGTTTTACATTAGTACCCTGCCAACCTTATCACTGTTTGTCCCCCACCCAAAGAATGTGCAATGCACAATACACAACTAACTCTATAATACATTCAAGAGAATAGTATAAAAGAAAAGAAAAACAATATATACACAATTAGTGTAGAAATATAATGCGAATGATATCAATGATTTTTGGTTGGCTGTTGCGCCATGTACAATGTCTCGGAAAATGATTTATTATACATTTCATTACTTATTTTTTTTTTTTATTTAAATAAAGCAATTACATCTAAAATACTCTTATTTTAATACCAGTAATAAAGGCATACATTTATTTAGCGAAGTATAGTTGGAGAATTAATTGGCATGGTAATCAGAAAATTCCAAGTTTGATTCCTAGCGGATCGAAGGCTGTCTATTGACTTTCTTGGTTTGAGCCGATTAACTATGGACAACCTAGACTGATTTACTTTTTTGTTGTCTTATCTCAATTAGGATCACAAGGTGAGTTTCACCTAGAATGTAACACACCTTCGAATAACGGCGGTAGGATTTCTCATGAATCAAAGGTTTGGTACTTAACATGTGTGCTCATGAATAGCAACTTATTACCATTAATTACAAAATTCTTCATTTCCTCAAGTGGAAAAATAAAATTAAAATTATGTAAATATTTCATCAAAATTATTAATTTTGAGCAAGTGTATTTACGGGTATATATGTTAGACCCGACCCAAGCCTTTATGTATGAAAATGCGACGTGAACCCCAATCAAGACTTGAGAGTCCGACAACTAACCTCGATGTCAGTCTATGAACGTCGGTCTAAGGTGAAGAGGTTGTATCGGCGTGATGAGCTCGATGGTACCAAGGGCACAGGGTCAATCAAAGGTTGTTACCAGCACCTACTTCACTCGAATGGCACTTGGATCGCATGGCCTGGGATGTTTCCTAAGCACCATTATAACTCCTTTGTATAAATAGTTGATAAGTTGTCTTTCTTAGGACACACTTTGTTTCATTTAAAACTAAAATCTTGTGATTTCAAGGCAATTATTAGTGAAAATCGCAAGTTCTTTGTTTCATTGGAACATTCACTTTGTCTAATTTCATTTATCCATTTTCAATTATTACTTTGTGTTAATTAATTTGGACCCAAGGTTAATTTTCTCCAACATTGATGTTTTCATTGATAGCTTGACGTACAAGCTTTATTCCAAAAGAACACTACCAAGATGATGACAAGATCAAACTCTCGTACACTAGCACCTCGTCGAGTGGCCTCAAATTTGAATGGTAATATGAGTCACCTAACACTAATATTTGGAATAGGGAAGGACCTACAAGAGTAATTGAATCACAATTGAAGTGGATAACATACCCCAATTGCCCCATTACTATCCTTAGTGACACGGGCATAGAGTCCGGCGCAGCGCACAGCGCCCATGCGACGTCCCAGGGCCCCTCATACCCCGCAGACTAGCCTTTCACCCATATATGTGCCACAATGATTTCCCCCTACTATGGGCTCATCAGGGAAGCGGCAACAACTCCCAACCAGTTGTGCCTTTTGAATCGCATCGGTCCCCTTCATAGTCAAATCCAAGACTAGCGACAGGCTCCCCAAACTTAATCGGGTCGGTGTGCCTAACTCGGCCAGACCTTAGCGTCTAAGGCAGAACAACCCTTAACGCTATTGACGCCCCCTTCACCCACATGACATTGCTAACCAGTTGGTCGTTTACACATTCTTTTGGGTCTTAACACGGTCACTGAAACACAGTCAGTGACACTCTCCCCCACCTAACATCTAGCACGCCCTCAGCTCGTGCTAGGGGGAGATGGCCTCTGCCCAAGGATCGCCGTCTAAATATTGCATACGTGCCGCAATCACCAGGACATCTCACGAAGAGTATTCCGACAGAGCTAGCGGCCACCCGAGTCCCCTTTCCTCGCCAGGATCCATCTGACCCTTGTGGACCAACGGAGTGAAGACGTCATCAGCACGTGCGCATGCCTCACGCCACTATGCTCGCATAATCCTCACCCCCTGAGGATCCCACCATAACTTGCAGCAATATAAGTACATCCCGCTTTGATACCACTTTGACACGGGCATAGAGTCCGGCGCAGCGCCCATGTGGCGTCCCGGGGCCCCTCATACCCTGTGGACCAGCCTTTCACCCACATACGTGCCACACTGGTTTCGCCCTGCCATGGGCTCATCAGGGAAGCGGCAACAACTCCCAACCAATTGTGCCATTCGAATCGCATCGGTCCCCTTCATAGTGAAGTCCAAGACTAGTGATAGGCTCCCCAAACTTAATCAGGTCGGCGTGACTAACTCGGCCAGACCTTAGCGTCTAAGGCAGAACAACATTTAACACTATTGACTCCCCCTTCACCCACATGGCATTGCTAACTAGTTAGCCGTTTCCACATTCTTTTGGGTCTTAACACGGACACCGAAAAATAGTCCGTGACATTAGTCTAGCTAATCGGGGACGTCCTAGGCACAGGAGTTGGGACGATAAACGTACATTAGTCTAGCTAATCGGGGACGTCCTAGGCACAGGAATTGGGACGATAAACGTTTCTGAAGTATCGAATAGAGGAGATAAGTCAACATCGGTACCTCAAGCAATTTGTGAAGTGGCCAAGGTAAACAAAGACCCCCTAATAACATTTAAAGTAAAAGGGATGACTTCAGGCTATCCACCTATCTCTGGCACTTGGAAGAGAGAGTCTAACTAATTAATAGAAAAGGAAGAAAGAGAGTTAGAAGAGCCTTGCCACCTCAGGAAACATCACTCCATGCCATTTCAATGTACTTGAAGGTGTATATACAGAAGAAGAAGACATTTAGAGTAAAAGGGATGGCTTCAGAGAGAGTTAGAAGAGCCTTGCCACCACAAGAAACATTCACTCCATGTCATTTTCAATGTACTTGAAGGCGGAGATACAGACTTGAAGGTGGAGATACAAATGATGATGATGAAGAAATGGGCAAGGATGGGTAAGGAGAGGGGAAGTCATCTAACCTCCACATGAAAAGATATCGAGAAGAGAACAAATCGTATTCCCAAACAATGACATCCCAAATGACCATCTATCTCATAGGGATGCATTGATGATTAAAGTAGAGATTAATGATGTCATAATGCACTAGGTCCTCATTGACATGAGTAGCTTGGTCAATGTTAAGTACCATGACACTTTCACTTAGCTTGGTTTGTCCCAAAAGTAGCTCAACCAAGTGAAAGCTGCATTACCTAGCTTCTCCAGGTATTCAATTGAGATGAAATGCTTGATTTTGCTTCATTGGAGATTGTTACCTCAAGAAGACATTTAAAGTAAAAGGGATGGCTTCAGAGAGAGTTAGAAGAGCCTTGTCACCACAAGAAACATTCACTCCATGTCATTTTCAATGTACTTGGAGGCGGAGATACAGACTTGAAGGTGGAGATACAGAAGAAGAAGAAGAAGATGATGATGATGATGATGGTGGTGATGATGAAATGGGCAAGGATGGGTAAGGAGAGGGGAAGTCATCTAACCTCCACATGAAAAGATATCGAGAAGAGAACAAATCGTATTCCCAAACAATGACATCCCAAATGACCATCTATCTCATAGGGATGCATTGATGGTTAAAGTAGAGATTAATGATGTCATAATGCACTACGTCCTCATTGACATGAGTAGCTTGGTCAATGTTAAGTACCATGACACTTTCACTTAGCTTGGTTTGTCCCAAAAGTAGCTCAACCAAGTGAAGACTGCATTACCTAGCTTCACTAGGTATTCAATTGAGATGAAATGATCGATTTTGCTTCATTGGAGATTGTTACCTCACCAAACATCAAGAAAATGGACATTGAATTTGTAGTGGTGAATATCATTTGCACCCACGACATCATTTTAGGACGACTTACTTTAGGAAACCTTAGGTGTATAATATTGATAGAGCACCTATATATTACATTCACGACCCTAAATGGGGTTAACGTGGACAAGATGAATCAAAATATAAGCAAAATTTGTTACTTGAAGACATGCTAACAAATTGGTAAGAGAGACATCTAAGTACACACAATAGTTTTTTTGAAGGTGTACGTTGTGAGAAATGGAGGCTCGACCCCAAGTTAACCGATTGCTAAGACAGAGGAAGTTATCCTAAACTAGCCAACTTGATAGGGGTGGAAATTTAAATCAATCTTCCATTTGACCTCAAAGATCGAATCATTATCACTAACAAACTCTCAATCTACCATGCAGTGAAACTATAGCCTAATAGAAGAAGAGATGTATTTTCATAAACAACAAGGAATTCGTTAAGAAGGAGATATACACACTACTTCAATTTGGCCATGGTTTGAAGGTGTTATATCCGGAGTGGCAAGCTAATGTAGTCATTAAAACCAAGCCATTGGCTTGGACGGTGTGCGTCAACTACACTAACCTCAATAAGGCATAACACATGGACCTGATCCCGTTGCATGACATAGATAGTTGATAGATGAGGCTGCGGGGTGTGAGCTAATGAGCTACCTAGATACTTTATGTGGTTACCACAAAACATTTATCCATGAGGATGATGCCGATGTAACACCCCTAATTTTTAAAATATTTAGAGACTTATAAAATAAAGGCTGACTAATGATAATAATCCAAACAGGGCATAAACTATCCATATGAGTCGGGGTGTTATGCCACACCTAGGTTTGAGAACCTAGATGCACAGGCTACAACTATCCAAACATGAGTAGTTCATGAGTCAATAGTCAAATACAATCCACGGCACGCATGCCAACTACTAACGTTAGGACTAACTAAGCTAAGCCCACGAGTCCGACTAGCGCGCTCCATAGTTAATGACCTGCACCTGTAAAACATATGGTATAGCAACCGCCAGCGAATAATGCTGAGTAACCCACTCCTACGCGTTGAGTACAATAAATATAAGTATAGGAAATCATTTTGAAACTGGAATACATATATAGTCTTAAGCAACACTAGCTTTCAATCAGGATCAAGACTCAGAATATAACAACAGACTGTCATCACGAATACCGCGTCCTATTTTCGCAACGTATAATAAACAGGAAAACACATAGATAACAATTAAAGGCAGACAATGGGACCCAATAACAATCAATTAGCAAATAATCATCAGAACACACAATCCATCTTCCAACCTTATACCAAGTTCCAACATTTAATCCTCTCCATCCTTATATCAGTTCCAACCTGTACCTCCAGGCCACCCTCATATCGCCTCCCTTATTCCTCCGGAGCAACTACATGCCCCACTCCGTAACCACCAACAAGTCCACCAACATGGTAGCACCGAAGTGTCATTCGCATGGTCCGTGCCTCTAGCACCACTACCAAGGGGTCAACGCGTATAGCTCTGACATGACACCACGACGCTTATACCCTGACCGAAGCCTTTAGCCAGCAAGTCTAAGGGGTGGTCCGTGCCTTTAGCACGATAACCGTGCACTCGTTGTGCTTTCCGCCAACAATTCATTTCTACCAATCACAATCTCATTCTCATCAGTCGCATTGATCATTGCGCAATGATCACAACTCCCATCATCATTCAATCAACATATAATCAATCAATAACAATCAAAGTACAATAACAGACGACACACACTACACATAAATTCCTAGAACGGTACTCAAAACATCATACGAGACTCATAAACATCAAATGGGGTGCAACGGGGCACGGGGAAACATCAAACGGGGGAAAACATCCTGTTGCACCACCCCGTTCCAGCGGGTGGGCGGTCATTTTCCAGCGGGTGGCCGGCGGGCAGTGGTCGCTGGAACTGGGTAGCCGGGCAGCGGGTAGGTGGTGGGGACTCGTTCCCCCACCTACCCCCCACTGGTACGAAGGTAAAATTCCAGTTCGGGGTTTGTTCGTGGAACCCAAAATCATGTCCAAACACATTCTAACACGTAACAACAACATCACGGATTCAATTAACGAAGATTAAACCAAGAATCATTCCAATTGCATTCTAACACGATTCCTAAACATGCCAAGACCTGACATCAATCACATAATGGTTCAAGAGCATCCAGAACCTCAAGAACATCAAGAAATCTATATGCAAAGCCCTAAAGGCAAGTCCTAGACTTGAATCAACACCCGAGCATGCATAAACTCACCCAAGAACACCACGAACATCACAACACGAGATTCATAATGTAAACCCTAGGGACAAGCTCTAGACTTAATTCAATAGAAGATCAAACCAATAACCACACAGGGCCATCAAGAATATCAAGAATACCAGTAATTCACCATATAAACCTAGAGACAAGCTCTAACAAGATATACATACAAAATCACACATTCAATCAACCAACGGAGCCAATCAATAAACAATAGCAAGGAAAATAGGTTTTGTAAGACATGGGTTACCTCTTAGCCCTAATCAATATCCTTGGCTACTAAGGTTCTTCTCTAAGATCCTCCTCCAATTGATCTTCCTAGGTTCGGTGGTGGGGAATTCCTTTGCTAGGTTTCCTCGGGGAATGTCTTGCGTGGTAGACTTAACTGTGGTAGGGTTTCTAAATGCTTTCTAATCCCATATATATAGATTCAGGAGTCCTAACTAGAGTATGAATAGTAAAGGCCCACTTTCCCTATTCCTAACGGATTAAAGACTTGATTAAGGATAAGGGTCCATGATACATTGTGGACCACAGTAATTAATTAATGAGAATTCTAGTCCAATTAAATTCTTTTTAGTTATACATTAACGAAATTAATTTCATAATTAGTCCGGATTCGGAGGCCGTAACACGGGGTGTTACAACCGAAAATACCAAATTCATGACCCTAGATGAAATCTTCTACTACTAGGTGATGGATGGCCTTCGAGTTGAAAAATTCCAAGAGTCACATGCACAAGAATAGTGGCTAATGTATTCAGACACGTCCTCAACCACCACTTGGAAGCTAAGTCTCATGTGGTTGAATGATGAAGTATATCTTTATGGGGTGAGTATTTTCGTTCTCTTAAGAATTAGCAATAGATGTAGAGCTTATGTTTCTCAAGCACAAGGTACTAAATCCTCTTATAGAAATCTAGCCCTCAATGAAAGATTGTTGATGAAAATAACAAACAAACACAAGTAATGAATAACAATGATAAGAAATGAGGGGGGGGGGGGGGGGGGGAGCAGTAAGAACTAGGATTAGGTCTAGCTAATGCAACCATATCGGGAATTAACTAGGATGAAGTTTTTTTCAAGGTCATTCCACAATCTTAGAACACTTAAAAGGACATTCTCATGACTCATAAGTGGCTAAGAGACATTTCATCAAACACCTTGGTCTTAACATCTCATACTTCCCTTTTCTCAAAGGTATAGTAAAATCAATTAACCCCTTGAGTCTAGATTAGGTAATCACTTGCTAATCAAACTCAATCATGTTAATCAACATCCATCATATCTAAGTGTCATATCCCCTACTCAACCAATTCAAGGTCACATCTCCATAAACCTAAACTACATCCCTATATCCCTCCAAAAGGGATTACTCACTTATGATCACAAGGAAAATAACAAGGAATTCAAGATATAAGATCAAAGTATGAAAAGTAAATAAGGAAATTGTAATGAGATCAAATTAAAGATGACTTATCTATTTGATGATGAAAATATAAGTCCAATCTTCAATCCTTGCTTCAACAATATAAAGGAAATTGAATCTAACTCAAACTTTAATTGTAAGTGCAATTGTAATTGAAGAGTAGAATCTAGGGTTCTAAGAGCAACCCCAACAAGGGGATTGTGCACAGGTTTTGAGGAAAAAATGGCAAAGTGGAGGAGAGAGGAGAGAGAGGGGGGGTGTGTTGCAGGAGGTTGGGGTTCTTTGTGCCCTTGTGTGGATACCACAAAAGAAAGAAGAAAGCAGATCTGTTTGTGTGGCCTGCACATTTGTTAGACTTCTTTTTATTTATTTTTTCTTTTTCTTTTTTTTTTGTTTTTGTTTTTCTTTTTTTTTTTTACCTCCTTCTCCATTTTCTCTTTCCCAATCACACCTACAAAAACTCCTCAAAAATCACACCAAAATCTCCACTATCGAGGATGCCCTAAGGAAAAATTGAATTCAAGAGAGTAACAGACTAATGAACAAAAATATAAAAAGTTCTCTAAAAGTTTAAAAGGTCTTCCAAATAAAATTTAACTTCTCCTATTTATATTTTTTGGGAAGCGTTGATTCACAAGGCACTCTCACACCGTGATGACGCCTCGTGATGACCTTGATCACCTCACAAAAGATTGATTCACGCTACACTATCAAAAGATTGATTCACGCTACACTATCACGCCATGATATTTGTTCGTGATAGCAAAGACTGACTTTTGAAGTTTCCCTCATGAGCTCTGGTTACATGTAATAAGGCTTCATGATAACAGACACTACCTTGCAGACGTTTTCTACATGAACTTCAATTACGTGTGATGACCACTCGTGATAGCAAAGAATGAGTTTCTGAAGTTGTTCCTCATGACTTGCGGTTACGCGTAATACCTATACATGACGGTGTCTTTTCAACTTTCATCCTAGTTTGCTTTTTTTTTTTTTTTTTTTTTTTTTTTTTTTTTCATTGGAATTGCCCTTTTAGTGTGCTAACCCGATAGTCTGAGCAACTTAAAGCTACATACTCTTTTTGTTTTAGTAATGATGTGAAACAAAAAATACAAGGAGTTTATATTTTCTATTAAATTTTTAAATAAAATTTTAATAAATATATTAATAAATTTATTACTAATTAATTTTTTTTTTAAAAAAAAGTAATGAAAAATTTAAAAAAATTATTATAATTATTATTATAGTGTAAATATATTAATTATATTAGTTGAAATTTAGAAATATAGGTTTATTAGATTGTCTGAATGCTGTATAAGTTTATAATTATTAGTGTACATACGCTAGTTTATTAAAATTGAAAGTACGTTTAGAATGTTAATTTGAAAATGTCAAAAGTTTTAGTTGAGTGACCTCTCGATAAGCGCGACAACCCATTAGGGATAACTTGAAACCAAACAGGTTGGCCCAATTGAAATCCCTACCTATACGCAACTATCACCTATTGTATTTGAGTATAGAAAAGTGAGTAATGAGTGTCGTATTTAACAGGGACTACGAGTACTAGTACTAAGTATTATTTTATTATCTAGTCATCATAAATCACTGCTGAAAATTATGGAATTTCCGACCACCTGAAATTGATCTTAAATCAAGTCGAAATCCTTGTTCCGACCACTTTTGGTATCCGAAAAAATCTTTGTTGCTATTTTCGACCACTTTTTTCTTTCAACTTGATTTAAGATCACTTTCAGGTGGTCAGAAATTCCATAATTACCAGCAGTGATATATGATGAGGAATCACAAGTAATTAAAATAAAATAAAGATTAATCAACAACCAAGGAAAGCACAAAGAATCTAAAGCAAAATTAAAGAAATCAACAAGTGAATAAAATTAAAGATAAACCTATGAATCTCCTTAGGACCTCATTGACCATAATAAAATTAGTATCCAATGCTTGAAACAAGTGGGTGCATTGAGTTGAATAACAATTGTTTCAGTTGTATTTGTCATAAAGAGTAGAGGGGAGGCTAGGGGAGTTTAGTATGAAGGGATGGGTATGAAAGTGATTGTTATTGTTTGGTTGACGAGTTTTTAAAACACTTCTATGAGTTTGGAATACCCCATTAATGGAAAAACACATTCCTTTATTTTATAAGGACTTCATTCCATTATTCATCCTTAGCCTAATCATTCTCATTCCACCCTACTACCAAACATGCAAAATACTTTCACCAAAACCCATTACTATTACCAAGTATTTGATACCCATTTCGATTCTGATTCCGATTCTCATGTGCAAACCAAACACACCCCAAATATTTGATTCTCATTCCGATTCTAATTTCCAGGTGCGAACTAAACCATACACACCCTCAAGATGACAATCAAAGTGCTAATCAATTAAGTACACAATTATTAGGAACTTTCGGATACCGTTCTTGACTTGGATATAGAATAGATGGATGTAAAGATAACATTTTCCCTGATTTAGATGAGGAAATTTATATACAACAATCAAACGGTTTCAAAGTCAAGGGAGAGGAGAATTACGTTTACAAATTAAACAAGATATTATATATATATATATATATATATATATATATATATATATATAAGGATGCACTCAGGTGCGAATAAGTGCTCAGGAGGGAAATGCGAACGAATCAGCGCGCGACACGTGTCCAGATCTAATAACTTAAAAAAAATGCGGTGGCATTTTCGTAAATAATTGAACATCGAAGTGCAAGTAAAATCACTTACAAGTGCACCTACTTTCACCTATAAGTGCATGTAATTTTGCCTTGTTAGCATTCACTTTCCGCAAACATTCATGCACCTGGGTGTGCTTATAACTATATGTGCAACTATTTATAACTATAGGTGCAACTACTTATAACTATGGGTGCACCTACTTTCACCTATAAGTGCATGTAATTTTGCCTTGTTAGCATTCACTTTCCGCAAACATTCATGCACCTGGGTGTGCTTATAACTATATGTGCAACTATTTATAACTATAGGTGCAACTATTTATAACTATAGGTGCACCTACTTTCACCTATAAGTGCATGTAATTTTGTCTTGTTAACATTCATTGATCTGAGTTCAGCGGGTAGTAATACCCCTGAAAACCACTCGCAAACATTCATACACCTAGGTGCAACTACTTATAACTATGTTTGCAACTACTTAGAACTATAGGTGCAACTACTTATAACTATAGGTGCAACTAAGTATTGATGCTCAGTGTAAATTTTTACTTGCACCGATAATACATTTTACATGCACTTGTAATACATTTTACTTGCACTTCGATGTTCAATTATTTACGAAAATGCCACCGCGTTTTTTAAAAAAATCAGTGTTTCTCATCCATTAGACTTGGACACGTGGACGGACAGAATCCATTCCTATTTCGCGCCTGGGCGAAGCATTCGCACTTGAGTGCGATTATATATATATATATATATATATATATATATATATATATATATATATATATATATATATATATATATATATATATATATATATATTGGGTATACTCAGGGTTTCTATCGTTGGACACAGTGACTATGAGTTGTAAGCAGCTCTTTTGAGTGAGACAACTGGCCTAGAGATTTAAGACTGCTCCATTCCCAAAGCCAAATATCGAACTCTTGACCCTTGGTTAAGGAAACAAGATATTATATGAGTTAAAGCAAACTCCTATATGTAGTGGTACAAGAAATTTAATTTAATTATGAGGCAGTATAACATTTAATTTATAAAAAAAAAAATATATTTAATATCACCAAACTTGAAATGAAACCCAGAAATATTTATATAATATATATAAATACTAAGAAAAAGGTTTTCTAACATGACCGAGCCTTTTCATGCTCATTTTGAGATTTGATTTTACAATCCTCTACGCGCGAGAAAATCTCTATGCTATACAATTCAACATATCTCTAAAAGAAAAGGCTCGTGTATATATATAGTAGTGCGAACCCCTTCTCAAACTAATGTGGGACAAGTGCTTTTATAAAGTCTTTTCACCTTCATTTTCCAACTTAAATGAGTCTATTTTAAGAATCAATATCTCATTAACCCATTATCTATTTTTAGCGTACTATATATCAATTTCTTCGTCTCACTACGACGAATCCGAATCCACTTTGACCCGATCCAAATCAGAAGTGGAGCCCACATATATTTGTACCACAAAATAATCACTTTTTATGTCATTTTATGCTAAAATTTCAAAAAAAAAAAACAATTATCGGATGATGACTTTCTTAAACTATTATTATATGTTGATGTTGATGTTGATGATATGCTTATTATTAGCCATAACACTTCTAGGATTTAAAATTTGAAATAGGAAATGAGTAAGTCATTTTCTATGAAAGACTTGAGATCGAGTTGAGACCACCAAAACAATCTATGAAAGGTTAATTGCGATAGGAAGGCCAAGTAGGTTGTGGCTATCACAAGAGAAGTGCATTGAAAGGTAATTCAAAAATTTGATATACCAAATTAAAGCTAAGGTTTTGAGTACCCCTCTTGATATGAATTTCAAATTGAATGAGAAGTAGAGTCTTTTCCGTAGAAACAAAAGAATTAAGAAAGATATATAGCGGGTCCCTTATGCTTTAGTTGTAGGTAGTTTAATGTATGCAAGGGTGTGTATGAGGCCAGATATTGTCATGGACTTGGTGTTGTTATCTTATTTCTCTCAAATCTAGGGAGAGAGCATTTAGATGCAATAATGAACTGAATTTTGAGATATCTTCGTGATACTTTAGGTCGATTTTCAAAATTCCTCAATTTAGTTCCTGATTATATCTTTTTTTATTCAAAATAGTCCTAATCGTTAGACATCTGTTAACTCGGGACGCTATAGTCAAGGGACCATTTCGGTCATCACATGCACTATTTTTTTCGAAAGTTAATTACTGAAATGGTCCCTTGACAATAGCGAAATTACCAATTTGGTCCTGAGTTAACGAATGTCTAACGGTTAGGACCATTTCGGTAAAAATAAACATAGTTGGGGACTAAATTGAAAAATTTTAGAAGTTAAGGACCAGATTGGTGAAATTCTCATAGTCGAGGGATCAAATCAGTAATTAATTCTGACTGGAAACATTGATAGAAGGAAGTCCACACACACGCGCACGCGCGCACACACAGATATATATTTCAAAGATTATTTTTATTAATGTTTGTTAGTATCTTTAAATAATCAACATTATTAGTGCATCAAATTTGTTATTATAATTTATAATATTATATTTTTTTCAAACACAAAATTTTTAAAAAATAAAATAAAAACTGAAGAAATAAAGTAAACTAGTAGAGTTTTCCTACTATTCTCTTGTATAAAACCAAATATTCGTATTTGGTGGAGGCTAAGCTACTTTGATATAGTGATTGCAATTTTGTAAAAGTAGAGTTTTTTTGAAATAAAAATTTTAGAAATCCAAATAGTTACACGAGAAGAATTTTAATATTGATCATGTTTTACCAACTCTGATTCTGAGGATGTTACATATTGCTAAAAGCTTTTCCTATTGTAGCATGCAAATTAATTGGCAAAATAGCGTCCACGTTGTCCGCTTGTTTCAAGGAGTCAACTACGTGCCCCATATTTCTTAAACTCCCTATTTTATTCGATCTTCAAGATGCCCCATCTTCCTCAAACTCCTACTATATTCCATCTTCAATACTTAACTGATCACCAAAGTCTTATTTCAGCGATAGTGTAGGGATCGAATCAAATTGCAAATCTAGGGGTCATTGAGTAGATCAGTGATCGATGATGAAAATTTTTTGTGCACAAAATGTACATGCAAGGGATGGAAATTAAAAACCGACGAGATGACTCGTGATTTGCCTCCTCTAATTACTCTTGAACAGAGATTGTGGGGTTTAAGATTAGTTGGTATAAGACCGGATGAAAGTGTGAAACCTAATATATTAGAAAATATATTAATGATTGTGTTAAGGATAGAAAAGTGATGAATAATAGTTATGTGCAATCCAGGTACAAAGTGACTTATGGTTCACTGGTATTTGGTTGGTCTCTTATGTGGGAGATCTAAGGTTTGAGCTTAGGTGTAGATATAGTTTGTATGTGCGAGTATCCTCTAGTCCTTTATAATAAAAAGACTATGCAATAATGCATATTACAAAATAATTCCCTTACAATACTCTCATAATTTTTATCATGTATCTTTTTTTTTTAAATATTCAATTATTGTATGAATTTTGTTATATATATATATATATATATATATATATATATATATATATATATAATATCGTTGTTGATGTGTCAATCAATTCACAAGTATTAATGAATAAAAAAAATGAAAGTGAATAGTTGGATGTAGCATCTAATGAGTGAATAGATAAAAAAAATATTTAAAAATCTTCAATTGTTACACTAGTTGAGAATTAAACGAAAAATTTAACAATAGACATCTTTATATGTAAATTGAGATTCCTAAAGTTATTTAAAAAAAAAAACATGTAGTGACAATTTTATAATTTTTAAACAACTTTACACGTTTGGAATTAAAAAAAAAAAAAAAACAGACGCGTAAAGTTCACATTCAAAAGTACAAAAAAAAAAAAAAATTAAAAAAGGAATCAACAATAGTGACTGGTTGAGATATGGTGAACAAGTGTGACTTGTTTTTTGAATTTTATGATTTTAAATTAATTTTGTAATTATTTTGAAATGAAATTTGAAAATTTTTTGGATAAAAAAGTGCTTTAGCCATTTATACTTGGTCAAGTGTAGAAGTCTAAAACTTTTTTTTTTTTTTTAAATACTTTAGGCGTCTATATACTTAGTTAACTATGGACTCCAAATTTTTTAATTTTTTAAAAATATTTTACACCTTTGTTAAATACATACGCGTCCTTTCAAAAAAAAAAAAAAATACATACGCGTAAAGTCGCCTTTTCGCACTTGTGCAATACCTGTGATTGATTGGAAAGATGTGAATTTTCTTTTACTATATATACACTTTGACATTTTTGTACTAGTGTATGTTAATTAAAAAATCATCATACGCGTAAAGTCACACTTTTTGCTACAAGTGTAGAAAAGACTCGAATTTTCTTTTACTACAAGTGTGCGCGTTTGGATATTTTTGTGCTAGTAATAATTAAAAATTTATCATTTACATTTTTTTAAAAAAATTGTCCTAGACAAATCAACCACTAATCCCTTGATGAAGAAAGCATAACATTTGTATGAATTGGATGCGGAGTTAGATTTAGTTAAGTATGCATCATAATAGGGTGATGGAATTACTTAAAACATTTATCCATCCATCAATTCTGGATAACAAATAATAATGGAACAATACAAAGAATGGAACAATACAAAGAAAAGATAAGAGTAGGTGTGTAATTGCTCATTGAATAGCTTGTGCAATACAAGAATGATATTAGAATATGACAAAAAAGTATGTTAGCAACACGACAAATATTCCACTATTTAAACTAGCTTTTCTATCCATTTCCCTGCGGATAGGCCGCCCGCAAGTCTCGTTCTCTGCTCACCCAAAACATTAGTTGACACCGGAGGCAACCCTGGAGGTGACCTCGAAAGCCGACAATGGAGACTAACCCCGAAAGTGAACCTTGCTGACCGAGCATCTTTGTGGCCTTTGCTTTCTATGTTATGGCTGATCCCGGTAGCCAGCACAAGTCATAGCTAACCCTGAGAATGTAAGTCGATATAACCTCCAATTCCTTGGGTAGCCTTTGACTAACATCAGCTCTCCTGGGTACATCTCTCGAGCTCATGTTTTGACGACTCGACCTTCCAACTTGGCCGACTCAAATGTCAACCCTCGGTCTGCATGCTTGGCCTTATATTTATGCCACTCCTCTTTGGCTTAAAATATCATGACAAGTATAATATATCCATCATTATGCCCCTTAATCCTTGAGTTGCATGAACTTGACAATGAAATAGAGTAGTTAAGTTTGAGTATTGTCGATCTAGGAAGTTATTCCTTATAAAATATCTATAAAATTATAAATGATTGTCATTTCTTTCATGGTAGTTGACCCCACCATATAGCCCATTGGATAGGCCCAATTGGGAGCCTGCTCTTTCAGTCGGGTGATAATATCACGCAAGGATGTTGTATGATTGTTGAGGAGTCACAAGCAATCCCTACCCCCAAAGAAATAGAGAACCGAGGATGAAGAGAAATTGCAAACACTATCCCCCCATCTCCCCTGATTGCTTGAGTTTTTTGAGCCCAAGACTCGATATCGAAAAAGAAAATGCAAATGTTTCAACCCTAGACATATAATGAGGTAGGGCAAACTTTCTCTATCCAAGCTTGGCACTAACCGTAAGCTCAACCTAGTGTTACAAACATATATGGGCATGGCAGTCGACCTCAACTTCACATGTGGGGATTGATAATACTAATTCCCGCTATGTAGAATGATTGTACCGTATGTATGTGTATGAACAATATGATAGATAAGAAGATGTAGAACCAAGTACTCTCTTATTCATGGTGTTCTCTTGCATTTATCTATAGAGAGAAGGAGGAGAGTACTAAGGTGTATGTAGAGAGAGAATGACCAAGGGGGAACCACCTCTAACTTGGAGGGCTAAGACCCTATTTATAAGGTCAAGGGTTGGCGGGTTGACCTTGACCCGTGGACCAGGACCTGAACTGTTTGACCCCGACCCAAGCAGGAGCACGAAGCGTACGGGGAGCTTGAACCCGGGCTATATTTTCCATCAAGAGGGATGCTGATGGCCTTCATGGGCTAGTTGAGGATTCCTTGAGCATAAGTGCACAACTACTCCTTTCCTAAAACAAATTTTTATAAGTGAGGATAAGTACCCCTTGCTGACCCATGAAGGGAAATGAATGCGAAAGAAGAAGCCCCACCAACCAACCTGATGATAACGACTCAGGATTGCGAGGATGACATGGGGAACCTTTATCATTTGATTAAATGGATGGGTCCATTGGGCCCCGAGATGGTTCTAATGGACTCTAGCCATACTTTGCTTTGTAACTTGCCACTTTAAGCTTTGCCTTCGAACATTTAAAGAAGATATGTTTGTGCCTTAGTACCTTTCGCACTTTGTAATGTTTTATATGGATCGTGCTTAGATCATCCTGTCTACGAGTTAACCTCATTGTTTAAAATACACCTCTAGGTCGGTCCGCCACTTGTCTTTGGTCGCATCTGACCTTTGTTGCACATACTCAACTTCCAGGTTCTATTCAATTACCCTTGGTGACCTCGAGTTTGGTGGGAGAAGACCTAGGGCCGAACAATATTGTTTTGGTCTGGGTTGGCCTCTGAGCTCCTTTTGATTTATCAACAACCAATGGATCGAAAAGAGGGGACTTATGATTTAACACAGCTATCACCTCGAGGTTAGATTTCTAGGTCGGTGGGCCAACTATCTTTGGTCGCATCAAACATTGGTTACGTACACTTGGGTCCCGAGTCGACGAGTCCTAATTAATCACACTTGGTGACTTCTAGCTTGGCAGGAAAGGATCCAGGACCTCTACAATTGCCTCAGCTTTGGGTTCGAGGTTGGCTCTTTGGCTCTCTTCAATTTTATCGATGACCTAGGTGTTAACAAGAGACGACTCAAGATCCAACACAACAACTACCTCATGGTCAAATTTCTTGGTTAGCTTCCAATTAAGTGCCCTTTGAAGTAATTGACAACCTCTCAATGAGAGATAGCTTTGGGTCACTTGACGCTGCGTTTTTCGCTCTGCCTCGAAATTGGTTCGAGCAATTAGGGTTGGCGTTGGGGTTCCCTTTAATTTGACAACCTCAAAGTTATCCTCGAGGTCGAAGGGCATCTGCCTCAAGACTAAATCAATCCCTCTACCTTTGATCTCTACACTTAGAAACTTTGGCATATTATTAGCCAAGGCTAAGGTTTGGGCAGGAATGAGTTCTTCCATTCAATGGTGAGCTAGATTGGACCTTGCACCAACCTAAGGGAAAGATTTAGCTTTTACTGGCCAAGGCTTAAGCTCGACCAAGAGAGGAATGTTTGGCTTATTATTGACCAAGCTAAGGCTTGAGTTTGGCTAAGAACGAATTCTTCCATTTAGTGGTTAGAAAAGTCGAATCTCGTACCACAACTAGCTAGATAATACTTTTGAATTCTGCACTATGTTAGGTTTGACCTCACGACACCCCTAGGAAAAAAAAAAATAAATAAAAAAGTAATACGCGACCATTCTTTGTCAAGAATGGTCGCGTATTACTAACAATGCGCGACCATTTCACAATGGTCGCGTAAAGTCGATGCCTTTGCGCGAGCCTCTCATAGGCGACCATTGTACAATGGCCGCCTATTGTCTTTTTCAATGGTTGCCTATCTGCAATTTTGTACTAGTGTCAAGAGCTCGATCTCTCAAAGTGAGATAAGTTCTTCTGAATGAACTTAGGAATTCATGAGCTCGGTTTTCCTAGATGAGATGAGTCCTTCGATGCGAGCTCCGTAATCTTTGAACCCAACTTCTAAGGGCGGAGAGAGCCCACTAGTGCGAGCTCAACAAATCATTAGTTTGGCCACCCTGGACGAGACGAGTCCCTCGATGTTAGCTCGACGCACACAAGCTCGGACACAAGTTAGTTGAGCTTGGCGAGAAGCAAAAGCTATATGTCATCTCGTCGCCATAAAACACATGAGCTTGGCTATACACCGTGGTGATCGAGCTCATTCTCTTAACATCCCAATGTTGAAAACAGGTTGGGCCTCTCAACACCTTTAGGGATTCAAAATCGACCCGGGGTCCTGGATGAGGACGATTGGGCGGTATTGCACTTGACCCCGGAAGGAATGGGATCGTGGCCAGTTGTGTGGGTACGGCTCCATCTGGCACCCCCACCACAAGATTGGCTTGGATGGGAGGTACTAGGCTCTAAATTACCCACCCCACCCCTACCCTCACCCTAATTTTTTTAGTAAATATGTATGTATATATTGATATAGTAGGGATAAAATACACTTTTGGTCCCCCTCTAATTTTTTTTTATAAGAAAAATCTATTATGTTTATATTAAATAAATTCAAAATATATATTAAAGTTCAAATTCATTAAATAAAAAGAAATAAATCAAATAATTAAAGTGACCATTTTTCGTTATTATCTTATTTCTTTTATCAAGATTTTAATAATGAATGGCATCAAGTATACATTTTAATTTTTAAAAAAATCTCCAAATTTGAGATATATGTTTTGGTTTTATTAGTTATATATGTTGATTAATTAATTAGTGATTTATTGTGTGTTTTAATTATTTATTTACATTTTTAAAATGTACATTTACTAGTTGAATTGATTAGTTTTGAAATTGACAAAAATTAATATTGATTATTTAATTCATCTCGATTTTTGTCTTTTATCTCTCAAATTTTGAAATATTCAGTTAACCAGTAAAATGAATATAAGTTAATTTTGACAAAATTTGGTGACAAAATAATTGACAAAACTTTTTATTTGATGTTAAGTGACAATCTATATTTAAATAAATGTTGTTGTTATTGTTATTATTATATTTTGTGTTATGTGAAAAAAACTCTAAAGTAATGTCTGTGTCGATCGTACTCATATGATTATGTATTTCATATTTTATTACACATAGTATAATTAGAAATCATTATCAATAATAATTACAATAATGTATGATATATAATAATAATAATAATAATAATAATAATAATAATATGGTGCAATTAATTATAATGTCGACTAACATTGTAAATTTTCTTTACTACATCGGCCCCCCAACTCAAGTTTCCTCCGTCCCTGCCCAGCTTGGATGCCTAGGGTCAATTGGGTTCCGGCTGACAACGGGGCTCGGAGGCCTGGAGTTGGTTCCATACCCCGATTGTTGTTTAAATGATCTCCCGTCTACCATGACCTCAAGAATAAGATTTGTCGACTTGCGATTCAATTCAAATTGTTACCACTCGAAGTGATGCTAGGGTTGCGGGTGTCATAAGAGGTACGGTGCATGAATTAGATCTCGTCATTTTCAAGGTGACGGTTTTGTGACTGAAAAATTGATAAGGAGCACTCTCAATGAATCAATGTGAGATTTAAAGAGAAAGATGTTTAGGTTAGTGAGCTTTCAAGGTGATAATGATGGGAAATGCCCCACATGCACGTGAGGAGAAGCTTTGGCCATTCAAGGTGATGCAGTGAGGCTGCAAAAGCAAATTTTGGCGGTGGGATAGCGGTATCGAAATTTCCTTTTATATGAGTGTGGTCCTTCCATCAATTCTGCAATACCTCCCGTTAGGGCGGTTAACGAACCGAACATAAACGAACGGAAGTTGTTCGTGTTCGTTTGTTAAGAAATTTGGAGTGTTCGTGTTCGTGTTCGTTTGTTAAGGTTTTTGAAAATTCTGTTCGTGTTCGTTTGTTAAGCGTTTGTTAGTGTTTGTCAACGTTCGCGAACACGTTCACGAACGTGTTCGTTAAGATTAACGAACATGTTCGCGAACGTGTTTGTTAACGTTCATGAACACGTTTTCAAACATGTTCGTTAACGTTAACAAACACGTCCACGAACACTTAATAAACAAACACATGCACATGTTCATGATCACAATTCGTTCGTGAACAATAAATAATCTACGTTCACAAACAATAATCAAACAAATAACACAACTACATAATGAATATAATATAATATAATATAATATATATGTTTGTGAACATGTTCGCGAACATTATTAAACGAACACAAACGAGCTTGTTCACGAACATTATTAAACGAACATAAACGAGCTTGTTCACGAACATTAGTAACAAACACAAACGAGCTTGTTCACGATCTCTTAGCAAACGAGCTTACAACTGTTCAAGCTCTCTTCGTTTATTAACCGAGCTTTAAATTTTGTTTGTTAATGTTTGTTTACCTTAACAAACGAACATAAACGAACGCTTACCAAACACGAACACGAGTAGTTTGCCGAAAGCTATGTTCACTAACACCCCTACCTCCCGTTCACTGCTAAACAATTTTTCTTGAAAATAAAAAAAGTTTTTCTTTTTCAAACACTTTGTGCTCAGATGACATGTAGTAACCTCTCTTAGTTTTTGAGAAAGTATGTTTGAACAGATACTACAATAATGTAAGGTTAATCTTCATATTTTGTACTTACATAGCTAATCATTTCTGTACTTATAAACAAATTGAACATGATAACTACAAACACATAAATTGTTAACAGTAGGTACATGATATGTTAACATGTTAACCAACATCTTATGTGTCTGCAATTAACAGTTTATGTGTATGTAGTTGTCATGTTATGTGTCTGTAATTACCATAATATATGCATTCAATTTGTATACATGTACAAAAATTGTTAATTACTTGTACACAATGAGTTAATGACAGACACATAATCTTTTGACCAAGGTTTCATAATGCAATATGAACCTTGGTCCATGATATAACAATTGGAATATATATGGTTCGCATTCAATCCAATTTTTCTGAAATAAAAAATAAGTTGAACTATAATTAAATAATTCAATTTTAAAAATAGTGCTGAGTGAATAGTTTATTATTGTAGCAGTATATTTAGAATTATATCGATTTCAACTTTATAAATTAAGACTCTTACTTTATTTACACAATTGTTGATTTCCATTATACTCTTCAACATAATGAAATTATACAGCCAATAAATATATTATAGTGAACTTTAATTTTAATAAATAATAAGTCTAATTTCGAGTGATTCTCGAATATATTTATAATTAATTATTTATCAGCTGGGACAATGTAGTCATAGATAATCCCCAGAAAACATGAATCTATTAGTTTAATTTGCATTGGGGCTTCTGGCGCACATATTCTCCGAATTAGGATGTAGCAGCTCTTCCTATGGCCTTCTTTAGTCGTACCACAAAATAATAATAATTTATCGCACTTGATATGGTTAATTTCTGTATATTTGGAGTATATACAGAATGTATGTACAATGGAGTAGACAAGAGAGAGTCGCTCAAAGGGGTCCCGTCTCTTATTCATAATTGTATATTCTTGTTTTTTTTAGAGAGAAGAGAGAGAGTTCTAAGTCTAGAGGGAGAGAGAGACTAGTGAAATTTTAATATATATACACATTTGTATATGTATGTATATGCTCCAAAGCAGGAAAATGACTTCTGGAAAATGTTTTCTGACAAATAAGTCATTTTTCAAAAAATATTTTTCTTTTCGATGTTTGGCTGCACAACGAAAAACAATCTTTTTGTGTTTGGTTCATTTTTCGAAAAATGAACTGGAAAATGAACAGAATTGTATACTTCATTTTCCAATTCAAATGAATCTACTTTGAGAATCAATTTCTCATTCACTCATTATCTGTTTTGAACGTCTAATATATTATAAATTTCGCGAATTAAATCCACACACACACACACACACAGGGACGGAGCCAGAAATTCGATTGAGGGGGGGGGGGGGGGCGAAACAGTACAGACGGATTCAGAAAATTTTTCTAGAAAAGGCGAAACATTAAAACAAAAGAGATCATTTAAAAATAAATAAATAAACTACCTAAGAAATATAATTGTAAATATTGTTGAATATGGACGAAAAATAAAACACATAGAAACTTTATAAAAATATTCATAACAAATATGAAACATAATGAATTAAATAATTTGAATAGAAAACACATTATAAATTACACATCTTATTATAGAGTGTGTGTGTGTAATATTAAAAAAGCTATTAAAAAAGAATTGTGAAATTATGTTGATGCTAAAATTAAAACCCTTAACCTCATTTTTACCAAAGTTGTGCTCTACCACCTACTCTAACTCATTTCTTGTTAATATTTTATAGTTTTTTTATACTAATACTAAAACATGTACTATATATACATATATACATACAAATACTATATATGGGGTGGGGGTGGGGTGAGGGGGGCAGCCACCCCCCTGCCCCCTCTCCCTCCGTCCCTGCACACACACACACACACACACACACACACACACACACATATATATATATATATACTATTTTTTTACGCACATTGCGCGATTGGGATAATGCCCAATGTTTTTTTTTAAATAAGTACTTTAAAGTATATTAAGGCAGGATTATATTGAAATTGTTCATGCATAGATAATTGAAGGTTGAATTTGCGTATTTAAATAGGTAATTCTTCTCCCAAAGGTTGAGTCCCCAACCCCAAGGGCCCCCACACTCCGACCCGGCAGAGCATTGTGGGAAGTTGTAAATCACGGTGACTCAATGGTTCAGCAGACAGGGTCAAATGCTGATACGCACAAGGAATCTTGCCACTTTGGACATAATTCCCGCACTGCCGCCGCCGAGGTTCAAACCTTGGTCTCTTCTCCCAAATACTACCCACTAAACCATTGAGCTAAGCCCGTGCGGGTTAAATAAGTAATTCTAAGTTTACAAATGTAAGATAATTTAGTCAAGATTGATTATAATTGTCAATAAAATAATTGTATAGGTATGGTTGAAACCAAATACGGGACATAAGGGAGAACAAATAAAAATTAGGGCATAAAATATTAAATATATACTAATATTGTTTGAGGAGATTCCGACATTAGTATTTGTGGTTAAGTTCTATTAAGACTTTAATATTAGAATTAGATTAATGGTGTAGTTATAATTCTATATTAGACTTTAATATTATAATTAGACTAACAGTGAATTAACGGAAAAGTTATAATCATATAATTAAGGAAAAATTAGAAAATCTTAAAAGAAAAAAATTAAAACCTGAACAATATGAACCATTCATTTGATTTAATAATTTGGCGATCATTTTTTCTACCCAATGTTAATAATTAAATAAATTCGCTGGTCAAATCCTCTAGTATAATCCGCTAACGCTAACCGTTAACTGCTGATTGTCAAACAAAGACATTGCGAGGTAGTTCTCACTTCAATTTGTTGTGTGATTTGAATACTCTCTTTGTCACAAAATCTCTCAAGTAGTTAATATGGTTGGCTTTATTACTTATATTTTTTTAATTTTTTCATGGTATTAATAAAATACTTGGTAAATAAATATATATCATTATTTTGTATTATAGCTTTGATATTTAATTAGAAAAATAGTGCACAAAAAAGATAATAGATAATGTAGTGAATATAATCAATTGATGAATTTGAATGTAAAAATTTTTACATTTGAGAAAAATAAAGACAATATAACTAATGAAAATATTTCTTTTAATTAATTTATTGATAATTAATAATTTTTTTTTCACTTAATAAAGACATTGTAAGGACAATGTAGCGAATATAATCAATTAATAAATTTGAATATAAAGAATTTTTATATTGAAGAAAAATAAAGACAATATAACTAATAAAATTATTTCTCTTATTTAATTTATTGATAATGAATAATTTTTTTTTTGAATAAAGGCATTGTGGACACATAATTCTAAATTAAAGAAATGCATATGTATTATTTTTTGTTGTAACTACTAAATTATTATTTATATATAATGTAATAAGAGTAAAATAGAGTACTAATTATGCCAACTTTGATTGGGATGAGGTTCGAACCTAAGACTTTTTTTTATTGAAATCAATGAGTAAGTTAACGGTGAACTAACGGCAATTCTTAAAATTTTAACGGAATTAGTAACGGTGTGTGGGTATTTTAGAAAATTTTAGTGTAAAAGTTCAATCTGATCAATCTTTTAATCAATCTGAGCCATTCATTTGATTAAAATCTGTGACCGCCATTTTTTCTACCCATTATAGGCCTAACTCTCTTGGACTCTTATTAGTATAGTATAGTAATAGTAGATAGATATAAACATTTTTAAATTTTTAAATGCGAAAAAAGTAATATTATTTATAGAGTTTACTTATTTTCTTTCAACTTTGAATTCATTTTTGTTGGACTTTAAAGTTGGATTGCAAATTCACAATGTTAATATTTGTAGGCTTTACTTATCCTTGTGAATTTTAAATAAAAGAAAATAAAATTTAAAAAAAAAAAAAAAAAAAAAAAACCTACAGGCCGGCCCGCAGGCTACTGTTGCATGAACCCTAGCCCGTGGACTTGGTGGGCCGGTCTGCAAAAGCCTGCGATGGGCCGGTTCGCAAACCCCGCTATTTTGACACATTTTGTATGTGTATCCTTGGAAAATGACTTTAAAAAAAAAAAAAAAAAAAAAGGCATTTCCCCTAAAATATACCTATTTCCTTTTGACTAGGGCATCATTTACCTTCTTGTTGTCAAACACCAAAAATTTAAAAAATATTTTTCGAAAGTTATTTTCTAAATTTTCAAACACCCTTAGTCTTTAAAAATTAAAATCGTATAGCTTCTATAGATATTAGTTGTAAAGTTACCTTGACTCCCAAAAGGTACACTTCACCAGCCTAAGGTCGATTGTAGCGAGACACCCCGCGAATGTAAGCTTCGTCAACTCAGGAAATGTGTCACCCATTTGGTGGAAAAGCTGATAAGCATTTTAGATCATGGTGCATAGCCGTCGAATAGAGATAAAAATGTATATCTCAGCCATTTGACTTTTAGCATTGCGGTGATGTAGTGTTATTGTTGAGTGGATGCTGATAATACGGTAAGTCTAGTAATTAGTGACTAGAGAGATTATTAAGGAGAGACTTGAAAGAAAAAGTTAAATATTTTATTTTTATAAAATGTGATGATAGTATAAGGAAAAAAAGTTACACATTCACAACGAAATATAACTTTTTATTAGAGGATAAGGAGCAGTACTTCAATACTGTTCCTGGACGGTTAACAATCCAAGCATATTGAGGAACAGTTAGATTTTAGAACATTTTATATTTCTTTTCGTAGCCAGCTCAGCAAGTCTGTTAGAAGTGGTTTAACATATATGACATTGAATTTGTTAGAGGGGTTTTCTAGATGATTGTATTGTGACTCAACTTGTCTATATATAGCCACTGTGATTTAGTTTTGCTTAAGATCGAGTTACGTTCTACATGTGAGTTTAGAGAGAGAGAGAGAGAGATTGAGTTAGATTACATCAACTGAGTTAGTTTTCATCTTGTAATTTAAGCCTTTATATTCAAGTTCTTCCATTATAAATACAAGTTTATAGATTCAACATAAAAGAATGAAATTTAATTTTTCCTATTTTTCTTCTTCTATACCACAAGCACTTATCAATTCTCATAATTTTATGATCTCTAGCTATAATCTTGAAACTTTTAAAGTAATGATAATCGTTTGATCCTAACAGTTATCTATATATCTTAACTTTTTCTTTTCTTTTTAGTAATGGAAAAACGCTCTTTTTTTTTTCTAAATACTCAAAATTCTTTACAAGACAGTATCTGTTCTATACTTTAATTGAAAAGCGCCTTAAAATAGGTATCTTCAATAACATTTTCTAGAATATAATCTTAGAAACTAGGATGAATATAAGTTTTAAATTATCCATCCATCATAAAAGTGCGCACTAAAATGAATGTCTTCAACGACATTTTTCAGAACTATATAAATATAGATTGGGGTAGATGCAAATTTTAAAATTATCTACTCACATTGGAATTGAAGGTTGACGTAATAACGTAACCTCAACAAAAGGATAGATTAAAGAAGATATAACTTTGCCACAAAACACTTTCTGTTACCTTTTAAACTAGAGTCACACTTGTATGAGACCGTTTTCGTGAGAAGAGATTAATCAAGTCAAATAAATATGCAAATTAAATATAATACTTATACTAGCTAGCAAATGTAATACTAATTCAGGAGTAAAATGTTTGTTGAGAAAACATAATACTTTTGAGGACAAATGTCATACTTTTATATTTTGATATAAAAGTATTACTTTTTTCATCAAAAGTATTATATTTTTCCTTATAAGTAATGTTACACTTATAAAGGAAAATGTAATACTTTTTATAAAAAAATTTAATACTTTTATATAAAACTGTAAAAAGTATTACATTTTTCCTAAAAAATATTACATTTTTCCATAATTAATAAACATTTTATTTACATTCAAAAAAAAAAAAATAATAAACATTTTATTTGCCAAAAGCCTTGTGTCAAGCAGCATAGTTGTAGCCTCTCAAATAAAAGGTCTTAGGTTCAACCTCCAGTGTGGAGATTCAAAAAAATAAACATTTCATTCATAATTTAATATTACATCTGCTAATATATAAATCCTCCCGTAACATATAAATGCATGCTCAAAGTGCAATTTTAGTATTACATCGGCTAATATATAAGTCCTCCCGTAACATATAAATGCATGCTCAAAGTGCTCGATCTTCAATTACTTGGAAGGTTAAAGATTTGGTAAGGGGAGCAGACTTACCAGACTATACTGTAATTAGTGTTACCATTCATATTTCAATGACATTACTCTGATCTAATCATAATAACTTCATTGGTCTCCTAAATACACCATTAGTTAAAAGAAAAATCTATTTCTTTACTAATAAAATAAAATAATCTTTTTTATAAAAAAAAAATAATTTTTTTAAAATACTCTCATTTGGAACCGTAACCGAAATTCATGAATCCTTATTCATGAAACGGGTCGGGTCAAGATAGAAATGTAATACTAATCACAATTCAAGAATAAAATGTTTTTTACTTATAAGAGAAAATGTAATACTTTTAAATCAAAATGTAAAAGTATTATATTTTCTTTTCAAAAGTATTACACTTTACCTTATACGTAACCAACACTTTTATTCATCATTAGTATTACATTATTCCGTATAATTATTATATTTTCATCTTTACCCAACTCATCTCACGAACAAAGATTCGTGAAACGATTTCATATAAGTTTTTGCCCATCATGAAACCATTTTAACTTAGAGTGACAGGTAGTATAGTTCCTAACAGAAAATCAAATTAATATAGTACATGTTGCAATCTGCACTTTGGTTGTGCATAATTTGTAACAATCTGAATGCGAAGTAAAGATCGGATCGGATCACATTTCAGGTCTTGGCAGCTAGCTTTAATTTTATTATGCTTTTTGGATCTTCATAACTTGTTTCACAATCTTTTCCTCCTATTATACCAGAAAAGCTCGAATAATCCTCTCTTTCACGGAGTGGCAGACTGCGGAGTCAGGATTGTAATTCAGTGGTGTTAATGCACTAATTTAATACGAAGTATTATTTTTTAATGACATAGAAATACAAATATGAATTACATTTATTGATAAATATTTTTATTTATTACGCACAATTTAACTAATCAAATGTTGCTTTTCGTTTAAAATACTTCTCCATCTACCACATAGATAACTAACAACAAAAAATTACTTTTAATTCTAGGAGTAAGATCTTGTGAGGTAGAATTAGGCCGGCAAATTAGAATTACCTAATACAAAGAAATTACTTTTAATTAATAAAATATATAATTATTGATAACTCTAATATAATCTTTAATTATATATAGTTTAAAATAAAAATAACAATTTAGCTTATATAGTTATTAATTATATATAAATATAGATAATTCATAATTCCTATTTTAATTTCTATATACATGTGCAATTAAGACAACTGAATAAGACAAATTTTAAGAATGAATATAATTATACTTGAATACTAGAATTAATTCATTTCATCAAATAATTGGACGCACATTTTTTAGTTCTCGTTATAGGCCTAACCTTATTGACTCTTATGTATATATATATATATATATATATATATATATATATATATATATATATATGTATGAGTAGATATTTGATGTCAATATGTTTTGTCTAGAGTGTAGCATTGGATTGTGAGTAATGACAATAGCACTGTGTTATCACACTAATGGCCCGTTTGGTTCACGGAATAGGCCGGGAATGGCATAGCATTCCCAGTAATAGGCCTATTCCTTTGTTTGGTAACCATTTCTATTACCAGGAATAATATTCCTGGTAATAGCCTATTACCTCAAATAAGGTAATAGCTATTACTAGGGCCTCCCCTGGCATTAGCCTATTACTGAACGCTTAGGAATAGATTTTAGAATCTATTTCTTTTTTTACCCCTTTCTTTAACCTAATTTTTTTATCCTATATATAAATTTATCCTATTTCACCACCGTCGTCGCCACCACCACCATCGCCACAACCGTCGCCGCCCCCACCACCACCGCCGCCCCCACCACTGCCACCGCCACCACCACCACTACCACCCCAGCACCACCACCGCCACCACCATCGCCACCACCACCACCACTACCACCCCAGCACCACCACCGCCACCACCACCATCACCACCACCGCCACCACCATCGCCACCACCACCACCACCATCGCCACCATCACATATTTTTATAAGGGTATTTATGTCTTTTAAAACATATTTCATTTCTATTCCTTAAATCAACCAAACACTGTAATATAATTCCTAAAGTCTATTCCTTATGCGAACCAAACAATAGAATACAATTCTTATTCTATTCCTTGCCTATTCCATTTCTTATGGAATAGCATTCCTATTACCTCAAAATTCATTCCGTGAACCAAACGTGTTGTTAATGTTTATCTCCGTGGTTTTAACTCCATAATCCTTTAATTTTTGTTTCATTCATAAAACTTGAGCACAACAACTTCTAGCTGCTACATATTAAGCTTCTGACGTGCTTGTAATTATCAAATCCTGCTTCTTATTGAACAATGAGATGAGTCTTAGCTTCCTTCGAGAAATTGACATGTCCCTAAAGTACTTTTGCAATCTATCTTGCAACCAGCGAATTGAAGTCTACGTCTGAATAACCGACGAGTTAAAAATAAGCCACTTTTCGGATACCAAAAGCCCCACACTTTGTGTACCCTTTAGATATCTCAATAATCAATATCTTTCATTATGTGAAAGGAAAGTAAATCTCACTTAAACAAGGTATGATTCTTATTTATGGGTGATTGAAAATCTATCAAATTTACTCAATTACATATTTATCTTTTTTCGTATCATGTTAAAAGTCTCTTATAAATATAAGAAATGTGTGTCTCCCATCACTATGAAGGATAACAACACTATTTATCAAAGAAATTTGTTTCTCTTAATGCATTTTTTTGCATACATACTGTTTTGAAATTTGAATATTCTTATTGTAAACTGAAATTATTTAGCATATGGTTTATTAATTTACAAGTAATTTATTAATGTATGTCTCAATTATTTGTTATTTTTTTTTTTTTTACTATTTGTATATAGCAAGGATGTATTAGACATTTACGAATCAAACATCTTAATTAATTTTCTAGGTAATTTGATTCTTATATTTCTATAATGACACCAAACATGTTAATTAATTTTTTTGTAAAGTTATTCCGATCAAATACATCCTCATAAATATTTTCTCATTGTTGTAATTCGGCCTATCAACTTGTTAGTTCTCGCGTGATAGTTGTACGGTAACGCATCGATTGTATGTATGAAGAATATTGCAATATGGAATGGAAGAGTAGAGAGAAAAATATAACACAAGAATGTAGAACTCAAGAACACAAGTTCTCTCTTTCATTATGCCTTGAACATGTATATATATATATACATCCATATAACCCTTCATTTTCTATAACATAAATAATGGAATAAATATAAGGCAAATGAAAGGTCTTGTGATAATGGCCATAATAATAATAATATTTATAACACTCCCCCTTGGCCATTATCAAACTATACTCATGCCTCGTTAAAAACCTCGCTAGGAAAACCCAGTGGAAAAAACATAGACGAGGAAAAGAGTACACGAAGTATGTCAAACAATGTGTTGCACCGGTTGCCTCATTAAAAACCTTAGCCTAAGAAAACCCAGTGGGAAAAAAACTTCGCTAAGGAAAAGAGTACGACCATAAGCCTTCCGGGCATAATCTTCAAGATTCTAAGAGTCTTCAGGACTATCCACTCAAGTGCACCAACATCGATTGCCTCATTAAAAACCTTAGCCTAAGAAAACCCCGTGGGGAAAAACTTAGCTAAGGAAAAAAGAGTACAACCATATGCTTTCGTAGCATAATATTCAGGATTTCAAAAGACCTTCTAGGTTGTCCATTCCAGTGTAGCTAGGGGTTGTCGCTCCCCCTGAAGATAACAATCTTCTAAGCCTATGCATCCCAATTTTAGGCAGAGACTTAGTGAACATATCTGCAAGATTGTTCACTGGGGTAAACTTTTTCAAAAATAATTTTACCACTCTTCTAGAGTTCATGTGTGTAGAGGGACTTAGGTGCAATATGTTTTGTAAGGTTCCTCTTAACCAACCTATTACTTGCTTGTGCAACACAATCTTATTTGTCCTCATATGGGACATTGGGGGTAAAAATATAACATAACCAGTTTTGGACTTGGCATCATAGGGATAAAATAAAAGAGCCATTGCCCAAGTAGCCCATCAAAACCACATATTGGTTTCTCACATAAACGTTAAAATCTTTGTACATCGAAGGTGCTGGAGGATATGTTAAATACCATTCCAATTTTCATTGTAGGGTGAAGCACTAAATGTTGCTAGCAATTTCATCGCAAATTCAATATCAGGCCTGATGCGATTATGGAACTTCTAGTTCAATAATAGTGCTCCAATAGGAATGAAGTAATGGACTTCCAGTCCCTAAATATCCTCATTATCATCTTCGAGTCTAAATGGTCTTTTATCTACTTCAAGAGATTATTGGACAACCGTTTGTGTGATAAGTAAATAATACTTATCCTTATAAAACATCTTCAAGATATTTTTCAAGTAGGCTAACTGGTGTATAAAACTTCTTCAAGGAGAAGCTCGATCTTCAGGTCGAGACAATACTTGGATTTCCAAGTCTTTTATTTTAAAACTCCATCTTTCGGCATGAGCTAATATCACCAAGCTCTCTATGTGTTTCAATGATATTTAAACCGTCAATATCGACTAAGATGATAAATAAATAACTCCATTAGCAATTCTTTAACGAACACATAATGGTACATATTATTTATACATTCCTTCTTCGGGAGGAAAACACTCAGTCAATAATATTTAAGTCATACAAAGACTTTAGTAGTTTAATGATACACGTTGAGATTTTCACTTTCCACATTCCAAAAGTGTTGAATCCATCGGGGATTTACAAATAAATATTAGCGTCTAATGACCAGTAAATTACGGTCATGACGTTCATCAACTGCATATCTAAATTCATAATTCACTGCCAATAATGTTAATTTGCGGAACGTAATGCCATATGTTGTGGGAGAGAATATTTGATCAAAATCAATTCACGGTCTCTGCGTAAACCCTTAAGCTACCAGTCTCGCTTTATATCATACCACCATATTGTTTGTATTTCTCTTTCGTACAAACACCCATTTGTAACCTACAGGGTTAACATTAAATGGTGTACGTGTTATAAAGAGAATACAGTTTTAGCGAGCTGAGCTGTACATGCCTTAATTGCTCTTTTATACATAAAAAAAATCAAGGCACTACTGGTGCCTAGCTCTGGATCCAGATTCTCATATACTAAGAGCAATTTATAAGGCAATTGTGTTGTCGACAACTATAACTTTTTTCATAAATTTCTCCCATATATATAAAATAATGGCAATTTCTAATTCAACTAGACTCTAGCCATTTCCTAAAGGTATTTTTATCTGGTCGTTCCGCATCCCAGTATTATGATTTTGGGTGCACCTATAATTTTACTGGGGTTTTTCGCCTTCCAGACGAATGTCTTCTGGACGAATATCTGCAGGACATACTTCTTTAAGCGATTTCAAGAATGACACCATTTTCTACTAGATTTAGCTTTCCGCGGATTATACCAACATGTCTCCACGCTTCTGGCGTCAAGGAGCATTGGTAGATATATATGGCCCAAGTTGGGGAAAATATATAGGACCTAGTCACTCATGAGTATATATATTGGCAGATTAATTATCTACTGAACTTCTAGTTCAGTTTACTTCTTCTGAACTTCTAGTTCAGTCTACCTAGTACGTGGATTTAAATATTGAAGATCAATCATTCATAGAATTTCTCGGCATTCTATAAAATTTGAGATCTTATCTCCCCCTAATGCCGTGAAATGATCTTCATAAAGTGTGCAGTCAGCGTACCTAATTATATATTGATCCCTTATCATGGGCTCTAAGAAATTAAATAACAGACGGAGGTTTATAATCAACATATACATGCCCACAAAGGTACGCTATGGTGGTGATATAGGAAAAAGGCTGCACACTGTGAATAAAACGCAGATGGGAAATGTTTGGTTTTATACCACGTACTAGGTTCTAGGGGAAATAATTATGATATGCAGTAGGTCAGATTGTGATAACCACAATAGCATATAAAACTGATGTCCGCAACAAGAAAAAAATATATAATCAGATATGAAAGCATACATATCAATTGATATTACAAGGGTACACAATAATCATAGGGAAGCTGTGAAGCTTGTCAAATAAAATATATCTTCAAGATCTTCCAAAAATCCTTATCCTCAACTTTACATTAGTTCACTCACTGGTTTGGGAATTGTTTCGTGCAAATTCACATGATATAATTCATTCCCTCATTTGCTTCGGGCAAACTAATATGAAATAATTTAGTCCTTCGTTTGCTTTAGGCAAATTGATATGATGTGATCCATTCTATCTTCCAAACCAATAACATCTAAATCAATCATATCATGTATGGCATAAGTCAAAGATCATTCTTATAAAGGAGTATACCACTCCTTAAACAACACAGAATTGCACTAAGCCATAGTCGGAGAGGGATTTGTCATGTTAACATCTTAAATTTAGTCAAAAGATGATTATCATAATTTGTTGATAATAGCAATCCTTCTGGGATTGATATAAGATTTATGGAACAAATAATAATTCAATTTTGAATTAGCAGCCAGTCAATTGCATACGAGAGTTATGTTGCATGCATGAGAAAAATTTCCATATATAAATAAGCAGGCAAACTAAGAGAATTAAATCTGAGAAGTAAACTTCCTCTGGAAAATAAAGTTCCAGAAAGTAAAATTTCAAGAAGTAAATCGAGAAGCAAGATTACAGAGGTAAGCTTAGAGATGTAAGCTTAGAGAGGTAAACTTTTTGAATAGTCAATTCGAGTAGTAAAATTAGCAAGAAAAATCAGCAAAGTAAGGTCACTTTGCACTCATAATAATTTGCCTCCAAAAATAACTTTGCACTCAAAAACACATTTGGAGTGTATATACTCCTCGGTTACGCAATAAGTTATTGCGGTCATGAATTAACTTTTCGAGTGCTTCAGGCATAAACTAACTTCTCGGATGCTTCAAGCATGAGTTTACTTCTCGGATATGTCATGCTTCAGGCATGAGCTAACCTTTTTGTCCATGAATATATTTTCATGAATTACTCAAACATTATCATGACACTAATCATTTCTTCATCAATACCTTATCATTTCATTATCACAATTTATCGCAATATTTGCTTCAGGCAAATTAGCTAGAATCATCAAGATGATGTTCATTCTCCGATGACCAAATGCTTTGGTGTGCGGCACATAGGGATCAATGCCCTTCAGACCTACATTGTTAGCAAATCTGCTTCTGGCTAAGATTTTGCCTCGATAAGTTTGGTCATCCTTGAATATCTTGATCACTTTGTTTCTTATTCTAAGCTCGAAACTCATACCACACCGATTATAATCTCGACTGGAACCCCTTATAAAGTTACTCAACTAGGTAACATTATGTGCTTCAAGCACCTGTGCAAAATCAACCAGACATGCACTTTTGATCCTTCATCAATAACTAGTTATGATTCTTAGCCACAAGGAGTGCTAAAATCAGCTTAGGATACTTTGCATAATTTGTTGTCTTGTACTACTGCTGGAGTACAAATTACTCACACGAAAAGTTGACAATGTCTTTTCAATTAAATATTTCTCTAAAACTTCTTGTTTAGAGTTTCACTTCTGAGACTATTTTGTGCAGAGCTGAATTATAGTCAGTTACTGACTTATAATCTTAAACTTAAGATTAATCTAGTCAAATTGTATCCGAGGAAGGACAATAGATGACTACTAGTCAAAATGGTCCTTCAGGGACTTACATAACGCAATAGGGACTTTTTCAATCAAATACTCATTTTTAAGATCGTAGTTCAAGTAGTGACGTATGAAAATGAGAGCTTGTGCCTTCTGGGCATCGGTTCTCTATGACTTAGCAACAAAATTTTGGCTCGATTTCTTAGATGCCAAATATATTTCAATATCCAAAGCCCAAATGAAATAATTGCTATCGACATGAGCGAGCTCAATAAAATCACATTTGACAATTGAATACGTAATCTACAAAACATATATCATATGTTCTCATATACATTCATAATATCACATGTTTATAGCAAAATAAGGAATCTAACATCTTCTAGATGCAAAGTGAACTTTCCGAGATGAAGTCAAAAGATAAATCAGAAAACAAATTGATATTTCGAATATACACAAAAACCGAAATGGTGCAACACGAATTGGTGAGGCAAACACCAAATTGATGCAACAAGCATCGACTCGTGTTTATACCATCAACTCGTGATACAAGCAACAAGGCAAGAATCGGTGCGAAAACACCGAATTGATGCAGCAAGCATCGACTCGTGTTTATAGCATCAACTTGTGCTACAGGCAACAAGTGGTGCTTCACTCTCCAATACACCGAATTCATGCTCCCAAGTCATCAATTAAGCTTTAAAGTCTCACTCACTCTTAAGTTTCCACAAAATAAACTTTAACAATCTTAATTAAAAACCATTCATTCATCGCCTAATTAGGCACAAAAATGAATTGCTAATCACATGCACATGACATACCATAAAAACATAATAATGCACTATAGCATAGGGTATATAACATACAAAGTATGCGGAATGAAAATAATATGTATACATACATTGCATCTTTATACGAAAAGCCACTTCTATTTACACAAACATATATATCACATGCTTTTCTTTCAATTTGAAGAATCAAAAATAAAATTGAAAATATATATAGGAATTTACACAATCATATATATATATACGAACCAGTATCACTACAAGAAAAATGCACATAGACAACGGTTAATAACCGTTGTCGTAGGGGTAAAATTTCTGTTGTTGAAGCTGGATTTGTTGTAAGTCCCGCGCATAGACAACGGTTTTTAACCGTTGTCTTTTCTAGAAACAACAACGGTTTTTTAACCGTTGTCTATTAAGTGTTGTTGAAGCTGGTGTTGTTGTAAGTCACGCACATAAACAACGGTTTTAAACTGTTGTCTTTTCTAGAAACGACAACGGTTTTTTAACTGTTGTCTATTAAGTGTTGTTGAAACCGGTGTTGTTAAAAGTCACTCACATAGACAACGGTTTTAAACCGTTGTCTTTTCTCGAAACGACAACAGTTTTTTAACCGTTGTCTATTAAGTGTTGTTGAAACCGGTGTTGTTAAAAGTCACGCACATAGACAACGGTTTTTAACCGTTGTCTTTTCTATAAACGACAACGGTTTTTTAACCGTTGTCTATTAAGTGTTGTTGAAACCGGTGTTGTTAAAAGTCACGAACATAGACAACGGTTTTAAACTGTTGTCGTTTGTTTCAAAGACAACGGTTTTTGACTCGTTGTCTATTCAATGTTGTTGAAACCGGTGTTGTCTCAACGGTTTTTAACCGTTTTTAACCTGCTTAAATTTTAATCGTATAAAAAATCAATTTATCCATTCACCATAGCCAAGTGTAGTTACATAATTTTGCACAAGCTATGGTTCAAAATACAAAAGAACTAATTAACAAGTCTAAATACTTCCATGACCAATTCAAATTGAATCATATATCATCCAAGTTATAATACTACAAAAAACAATTCCACAAACCAAATCTAAATGATCACAACATTCTAATGATCAAATCATACCTACTCCCTATTGATGCATTAAAAATCTAAGTCATTCAAAAAAAAACTTTAAAAAAAATGCTAAGCAACCTGTCTCTGACAACCAAGCCAAAGCTGATTATATTGTTCAGCTTGTTCACGTTGTTCAACTTGTTGCAAGGCATCGATCTCCTGAGGACGAGTCATCCAAGCATGGGCCTCCCTCATCTATTCGTCTTTGTAAAGAATGGTTTCCTTTGCAATTCTGTTCTGAAGATTGAAGAATATTCAATTTGTCAGACTGCAAAATTCTAATCAGCAGCTAATGTTGCACAAGTACTTAAATATTTTAAATTATAAAAGTATCAAATGCATTCCATAATGCAGTTTCTCCATGTTACCATACTACAAAGCAGTGAAAGTATTTTCAGAAATTATGGTACATATGAATTGACCTGTTCCTGTAATTCCATAAACTGATGTTCTTTCTCTTGAATATGTTCCTGAAGTTCATGAAGTTGCTTAATATGCTGAGCTCTTTCAGCTTCAGAGTTGTCCCTCTCTCTCCTGGAAATTTATGAACTTCAGTAACAAATATAATAAATAAAGCAAAAAATATCTCAATTCTCTAACAATTTAAAGCTTTTAGTTGAGGTAGGGCACACAATTCAACAGTAAGATCATATAATCACCCATCACCCCAAGAAACCATTTTAAGTTAGGTGATTGTTTGATTTGAAACATGAAAATCATTACTGCTAGTGCAATGTAGTTATGTAATTCTTCCCATATTAAAACTATATCGCACATGCAAGCTCAATGGTCATAAACATGAAACTTAGTTTACACAAAGAATTAAGATCAAGAAGGCTTACATTCCAACAATGTGACGACACACAGTGATATTCCCAACATTGCAGTCACACTTAACATTGCTCTCAGACCAACTTGGCCGCGGTTACGCTATCCCAACTCCTTCGAATTTGCACGAACGAGCATTGAACTTCCAAGATGTTACACCCATATATGGTAGTGACAATCTGCCCACCATCTTTGTGCTTGCCATTTGTTAAACATCTCTCAGCTAACAAAAAGCAACATTGTGATCAAATGAGTGAGTGTATGGAACCATAAAAAGGTAAATCCAATTAACAGTACTAGAACAAAAATTTTTAGAAATGTTGTAAACAATGTTTATGCTAAAACAAAGTATATTAATTGAGATGTAAACAGCCAATAATTGTTGTGTTTAATAGTACTTCATATTTTCTAATTTGTAGAAGTCTTAGAAAGGATAGTCTATTGTTTTTTTTTATAAGAAGAAGATAGACTATATGCAATGCCACATTAAAACATAATAGTAAATCTTCTCTGAACAATGGTCACACTCTCAACAATGTGTGTATAAAATTCATCTGCTTAGCTTGAATTACGGTGTCCATCCATATGGTAATAATCAAGATAATTTTTCACCATCATAAACTATCACATTTTTATTAAGGGATGCCTCTTGGTTATGCATGTTAGTTACCACTACTAATAAAAGATTCAGCTGGACCACACTGAGTAGAAAACAAAAGAAAATGATTTATCCAACTATCACATTTCACATTTCTAAAGCAGTGTGCTAAGGGAATTCTCCTGGTTATGCATGTTAGTTATCAATACTAATGAAATATTCAGTTGGACCACTCTGGCACACTGCCTTTTAAAAAAAAAAAAAAAAGCATTTATCCCACACCATTCAAAACTCACCATGATGATTTCATGGGCACAATTACCTAAATATGAAATATCGAGTGGAAATAAAACATTACAATCACTTGACATTCTTTAAGTTGCTAACGTATAAATAGTTTGGACTAGTGATGAACATGTATAACACTTCATTGAAGTTCTTATTTGAAGTTTTCTGATCCAGTTGAGCCTGAAATATCTCTTAGGTGATTAAGGAAAAGAATGGGCATTGAGTTCCATTGAGCATTGAAACTAGCATATTGTGGGAGAAAGAGCTTGATCTGGTATGGTATATAAGCACAAGGAAAGGAGAATTCCAAAGGTATCGATCAGTGCAATACATACCTTTCCAGGATGAATTTCCCTTCCTTGTATTTCTGGCTTTTGTCCTCAGCAGATTCCTAGAGTTATTAACACAAACTTATCACCACAAACTATTGGAGAAACCATGTCAGAAGCATGTGTAACAATAGGTGATTCAAGTGTGTCACGTGACGAATGAGAAACTCACATATTTCCAGCCAAGCCAACTGCAGCAGCCCACACAACAGATGTCAACAACAGTGTGCATTCCTGTCATCATCATCCGCTCTTCCCTTTCCCCTTCAAACACATTAACGCTGTAACACAAAAGGAGAGATTGAATTGTTATGGCATCAATATGAGAGAAGCAGTTCTTTCTGCAGTTCCACAAGAAAGCTAAGCACACAACATTAATGAATGTGATTAGTTTTGAAGAAATAAAGCTCTTCTCAACAGAATTGTTCCCGTCAATTCTCTGCAAAAATGTGAACTGTGCTGTTGATGTAACTCTGTTCTATCTATTCAAAGTTACGAGCAAAGAAAAGGCATGCAATTTATTAGTAAGATCACAAGGTCATTCATTTGATCATAATTTTCATTTAAAAGTTCATATGCACTCTTTTGAACTAATATGAAATACAAAATATGAAAGCAGGAATGTGGATGTCCGGAGGAATGCACAGTTATCAAAGGTCTGAGTTTGATAACAGCTAGTAAAGATTGCACACTGTTACCATAACCTCTGTCGAAAAAGTTTGGCACTCTACCACTGAATACTTACACATTTTCAAAGAGATATATGCCTTTCTATGCCTGCTGTGGAAATACTGAAAGCAGAGGTGAACACTTGGTTAGAATTAAGCAAGTGTATCAGACATGGGCATTGCTTAAAGAAAGGTTGGAAATTCTGCTTCTAAAGAGTGAACTTTGGGTCATATGGATTGTTTTCCACCTAAAAAGTATTAAATATGAAAAACAATCATATATCTGCAGCATTTAACAAATTTTACTAAAAAAAATCAATTGGAAACCACAAGTAGCCACTACAAGTATGCAACAAATACAATTTACTTCTACAGTTAAGATTACAAAACAAAACCACCACCATATACACATACATAAATAAAACATGCATTCAAGGATACACACAGAATATATGGCCTTGTATCTAATGACAATCCCTTTTCCAAAAACTCAAATACAAACACATAGGCGCACGCACTGATGCAGTACAAAACATATATCCAAAAATTCAAAATAAATTTCTTAAAATATCACAATAACAATAATATTTGAAATAAATCAACAAAAAATTGAAATAAATTAAATATAAAATAAATAAATAAACTTACCAGTTGTGAAGGATGGCGGCTTCGGGGATGGTTGTGGCGTTTGGCGTCGGTACGTAGCGGTCGCGAGTGAGGCAGCGTCGGTGGAGGAAAGGCAGCGGTGGCGTCGGATGGCAGCTACGGCGGAGGAAGGGCGTCGGCGTCGGCTGTGGTTTCAGATCTATTGGTGGCGGGCGGAAATGGCTAAGGTCTCAGATTTGAAGAGAGGTTGCCAGCAGATCTATAAATTTGGGTGAAGAAAGGAGGAACGTCGTCTGTTTGAGGTGATGCTTGCCGGCTATAAGCTTGAATCTCCGATGAAGGAATAAGTCGTAAGGACTAAGGAGGGAGGAGGTTTAGGGAGAAGGCGCCACTTAGTGAAAATTTTGAGGCCAAAATTTGGGTATGGCGCCATCTTAGGGATATATTTTTTATTTTATGAAGATATTACTTTTTAATAGTGCCAAATGATAAAAATCTTTCTTGTAAAATATTTTTACTTTTCTGACGTTTTATGTTAAAATTAAATTTTAAAATAAAACATTTAGGGACGTTTATTATAAAACGTCATTGATTCTATATCTTTACTGACTAAAAAATTATATTTCGTCAGCAAATATTACAAAAAAAAAAATTATTGTCTGTACCAAAATATATAGTGACGTTATTTAATATAACGTCGTAAATAATAACAGAAGGAGGTTATATAAAAACCGATGTGTATTAAGTGACATAGTATATAATAGAAGACGGTTATTTAGAAAACCGTTATCTATTATGTGCCGTAGTATAACAACATATAACATAAGTCGGTTATTTAAAAAACCGTATTCTATTAAATGACGTAGTATATCATTTATGTAGTAGTATATCATTATATTTGGACAGAAAAATTTAATTACATTTTTATTTTTGTTCTAGATCTTCTAAACATCTATTTTCATCTCGTAACAAAAACAATGAAGGTCCAAATTATAGGTAAAAGATAGGGTGTAACACTTTAGTAATCAAAAGTAAGTGTGCCTTCGTGGGTTTAGCTTTGTTTGATATGTTAGAGGTTTTGGGTTTTATCTTTCTTGGTGGCATTTTAACCTATATTTTATACAATCGTTGTCTTGGTTCTCAGAGACAACACAGAACCAAACTCGTTATATCTTAAATGTTGCACTTGAATAAATAAGGGTTGGTGTGGCTTGGTGGGTTTAGCTTTGTTTGTTATGTTAAATTATGTTAAAAGTCTTGTGTTTAATTCTTCTTAGAGGCATTTTTAACTTACTTTATAAAATTGTTGTCTTGGTTTACACAGAAGCAACTCAGTTATATATCAGATGTTGCACTTTGGTACATAAAAGTTTGTGTTGCTTAGTTGGTTAAACCTTATTTGTTATGTTTGAGGTCATAGGTTCAACTCTTGTTGTTAACATCCTTGTTTTCATTTTATAAAATAATGATGCGCAAAGACAACGGTTTTTTATAACCGTTGTCTTTGTAGTGTTGTGTATTCAAATACGCTTAAAGACAACATACCAATAACAACGGTTAAATAAAACCGTTGTCTTAAACAAATAAAGAACGCGCAACGACAACGGTTATATAAAACCGTTGTCATTGTAGTGTCGTGTATTCAAGTGCTATTAAAGACAACACATAAATGATAACGGTTAAATAAAACCGTTGTCTTTTATAAAATAATAATCCGCAAAGACAACGGTTTTAAAAAACCGTGGTCTTTGTAGTGTTGTGTATTCTAGTGCGCTTAAAGACAACACACCAACGATAACGGTTAAATAAAACCGTTGTCTTTAAAAAAAAAAAAAAAAAAGAACGCACAAAGACAACGGTTTTAAATAACCGTTGTCTTTCTAGTGTTGTGTATTCTAGTGAGCTTAAAGACAACACACCAACGACAACGGTTAAAAAAACCGTTGTCTTTTTTAAAAAAAAAAAACGCACATAGACAACGGTTTTAAAAAACCGTTGTTGTTGTGGTGTTGTCTTTTCACAAAATGCACAAAGACAACACACTTATAACAACGGTTAAGTAAAAACTGTTGTCTTTGACAAAAGTGCTGCATCAAAGACAACGGTTTTGGACCAAACTGTTGTCTTTTATACAAAAGACAACACTTTTCTTAAAAACTGTTGTCTTTCTAGTGTTGTCTATGTGCATTTTTCTTGTAGTGTATGTGCAATTCATATTTCAAATTTTAGAATCAATATGTATCATATCAATCACTATCAAAAAAAAAAATGTATCGTATCAATCATGCATTTCATAATCATATCAAGAGGTGTAGAATCAACATGTGCCATATAAAACATGTATTATATGAATCCTATGAACATGCTTACCTAGTATAAAAACATGTATTGTAACAAATTCAGGCATACCGTTCACCGAAGATTACGATAGAGACTCGTGCTGATAACGTGTTGTAATTCGGCCTATCAACTTGTTAGTTCTCGCGTGATAGTTGTACGGTAACGCATCGATTGTATGTATGAAGAATATTGCAATATGGAATGGAAGAGTAGAGAGAAAAATATAACACAAGAATGTAGAACTCAAGAACACAAGTTCTCTCTTTCATTATGCCTTGAACATGTATATATATATACATCCATATAACCCTTCATTTTCTATAACATAAATAATGGAATAAATATAAGGCAAATGAAAGGTCTTGTGATAATGACCATAATAATAATAATATTTATAACACTCATGAATTTAATTGATGAAAAAGTTCTAAACTCCCTCTTAATGTAATTCTACTTAAAAATATTTGGATGTGGTTTGCATTACATGCATTAATTCTAATTTTAATGTAATATTTGGACTTTTGAAACCATGGTAGGAAAAGCAAATATTATAATTAGATATTAATTTGATATGCATGTATTACACTCATATTCAAACCAAATAAAAAAAAAAAGTTTTTTTTTAAAAAGAAATCAAATTGATAAAACTAATTTTTAATAAATTGCATTAGCTAGTTGAGGCCAAAATGCTAAAAGTAGTAATTTTTTTTAAAAAAAGACTAGTTCTCCAACTAACTTATAATACTAATTTATATTTACAAAATAATTTATATTTATATAATAATTAAATATGTAAAATCTAAAACCTTTTTGCTCCGTATGTATGTGACAATTCAGTTGGTCCACAACAATAACAAAAATATATAACACTAATAAAAACAAAATTCTCCATTTTAACTTCTCTCCAAAACAGTCATATACTATGGGTTTGCATAATATTGTAAAACAGTGTAACACAATTCCTAATAGAATATATTGTTTCTTACTTTCCTATTCGTACTACAATTCTACATTAAAATTTCTATTCTAATATTGTAAAATAATGTAATACAATTCCTAATAGAATATATTATTTGCTACTTTCCTGTTCGTACTACAATTCTACATTAAAATTTCTATTCGTAATATAATACAACAATATTAAAATTGAAAAATTATGAAAACACTCCATATAATGTAACTATATTACATGTTAATCATTATAAATCAGAAGGCATGATAGCATTTTTTTTGCAAATAAAATAATAAAATTATTTCATCACTACTCCAATTCAACAATATTATTATTCATATTCCTATTCAACAATATTATTTCGTCACTACTCAAATCTATACTATATATAAAAACAAAATCCTCAATTTAACTTCCTGCACAAAAGACTTCTATACTATTACAGGGCGTTTGGTTGGAGGGTGGAATTATGTGGGAAAGGAATTGTAATTCCATGGGAGTTGAATTACTGGGAATAAAGTGGGAATTTAAATTCCAGTGTTTGGTTGACAGGAATAGAATTATTAGGAATTTCAATTCCAATGTTTGGTATACATGGGAATTGAAAAGGAATAAGTAGTATAAAGTCAAAAATGTCCATTATTGTTGTTAGACATTAATTTTAAGTTAAAAAAGGAAGGGGTAATTTTGACTCACCACTATCTTTTTTCCCAGGAATTAAAATTCCAGGGGGGGACATGGGATTTTAATTCCATGAAAATGGGGAAATTGCAATTACATGGAATTGCAATTCCCTCCAACCAAACTACGGAATTTAATGGCCTTTGGAATTAGGTGGGAATTAAGTGGGAAGGGAATTTAAAATCCCTCCAACCAAATGCCCTATTAAGGTTTGCGCAATATTGTAAAAATATGATAATACAATTCCTATTCGTACTACAATTGCACATTAAAATATGGTAATACAATTCATAATATAATATATTCTTTCCTACTTTCTTATTCCTAATACAATTCTAGATTAAAATTACCAATCTTAATAATAATAATCTATACTATTAATAAAAGTAAAATCACCATCTTCAACTTTCCCGTTCAAACTAATATGAATATTAATTAATTGGTAAGAAAATTAATAAAGCTTAATATGATTGGTAACAAAATTTTATATGAAAATTAATTAATATCTAATAAATTGTTACCACAAATTAAAGTCAATATATATATATATATACTTAAAATGAAAAGTGGTTACCAAATTCTAGGAATAATTAAACCATTATAATTGTGAGAATAATGGAAACAAATTCTGCGTAATAAATGAAAAATTCATTAGAAATTCTGTGTAATTTTATAAGAAAATAATATTTTATTAATTATTATTTACACAGAAAATAATAATTTCAATATTGATTTTACACCAATAATAATAATAATAATAATAATAATAATAATAATAATAATAATAATAATAATCTATACTATCTATACAAACAAAATCCTCAACTTAATTTCTCGCCCAAAATCCTCAAATTTTAATATATTATTTTCTACTTTCATATTCGTACTATAATGCTACATAAAAATTTCTATTCTAATATTGTAAAATAGTGTAATACAATTCCTAATAGAATATATTCTTTCCTACTTTTTTATTCGTACTATAATTCTACATTAACATTCCTATTCTAATATTGGAAACTCATTGATTATAATTTGTGTGGTTGAGGTGTCTGTTCTGTATGGACATTGAGTTTCCTTCAAGCTTAACACTTAAGATATTTACAGACAAACGAGTCATATATTATTCAATTAATTGAGTGATACTTTTGCACTAATCTTATAATCAAATAAATGCACACTTTCAAATATTAGAATTGTTTATAATTTCATCTTTAATTTTATTATCTAAATATATAATAAAAAAATTTACTCGTGCATCACACGGGTAATTTGGCAATTATTTACTTGAATTCAAGCAAGGATAACATTAGAAAATATAATCGATCCAACCCATTTCAACAAGTGCACTATATAATATTCGTTGTTATAATTTATATTTGTAAATCGATGTTGACCCAAGACAAGAGAAAAATGACTAATTAGAATGTGGTGCTTTTCGACCGAAATCCACAGTCACTGTCATAAGGGTGGTGGTGCTAGAGCCGTCGTTGTTCCCACACGCGGTGACGAAGTCGCAGCCCGCCGGAGCGGGGAGTTTTATTTCCATTCCCCGCCCCTGCCGGATCAATGCATTGTTCGAATTCATGAGGGATTCCTTGCCAACCCGAAGATCCTTTGAATCTGACAATGCTAACAAGTCTTAGATCATGAGTCTGATCTCAGAATTCATATATACTCCCTAGCTTCCTCACCTCGCAATTTAATTAGCAGACTTTAAGGATTAAGTTTCTTTTTTTTTTTTTTGGGAAGGAACAATTGAGTCGTCCCTCTGTTATAAGCATGTTTGATGATATAGTAAATTCCTCCAAAGGGAAGAAGATTGTCATGTTTCTTGATTATGATAGGCATTCTTTCCCTATTGTTGAAGACCCCGACAAAGCTTTCATGGGCCCCGATGTTGGTTCAACATTAGAATTGTTTATAATTTCATCTTTAATTTTATTATCTAAATATATAATAAAAAATTTTATCTGTGCATCGCACGGGTAATTGGGTAATTATTTGCTCGAATTCAAGTAAGGATAACATCAGAAAACATAATCGATACAACTCATTTCATCAACTGCACTATATAATATTCGTTGTTATAATATATATTTGTATATCGATCCAAATATTCTTAAAGTATTATAATAAATCCATTCTGTGCAACGCACGGGTGAAAATACTAATAATAATTAAAAAAAGAATTGACAATCAAACCAGAAGAATAGACAAAAACTTGTGTTAGAGTATTTTACGGATCCTTATCCGCGAGGCGGGAGTCCGTGAAACGGGTCGAATTGTAGACAACTGGTGTGTAAGTATCACAATTTTAGCTATAAGTATTACAATATTTATCATCAATAACAATCAATTTTATCATAAATAGTACCACAATTTCATATATAATAAGTATTACAATATATATGATATATAAGTAACAATTTATTTTAATTCAAATTGGTATTAATTTTTTTTTTTTTTTGTAATAAGTATTAATATATGATTTCTATCATAAGTAACAAGCAATTATCATATATTCGACCTATTTTGTCAGGTTGATGTGACCCTTTTCTCCCAGGGAGCACAGGTGGCATATGGCGTTGTCCTCTTCACCGACAACGAGCACTCTGTTGCTACAGTGAACGACTTCATGTGTTGCCCCCAGGTTCTTCTCATGGCGGAGGCCTTGTCTTGTAAAGAAGCTCTCTCGTGGCTGAAGGATCGAGGCATTGATGAAAGGGTTTGGTTGTAGTCAGATTTCATGGTAGTTAGTTGTTAGCGGCTTGTCGAAGAGAGTTTATGATCGGTCTCATTCAAGTCACATTTTTTTATTCATGTGCCAATCTTATGTTATCTTTCAAAACTGTTTTCTATTATCATGTTAGGAAATTAGAGAATCGAGTTACTCATACTTTGACTAGAGCGGCTGCCTATCAGTTTGACCTCATTCTTGGCAAAGTTCCCACTAGACTTCATTCTTCTTGTAATAATTTTAAAGAAATTATTATAAAATTTATATTTAAAAATAAAATACTTTAAAATTAATTAAACAAAAAACTAATATATTCATATCCTTATAAATTATTTTACATGTTACCAACTCACATTAAACATTTATTTTAGCATAAATTATATTTCACCATAAATAATATTATCCATTAGACATTATAATTTATGACATTCTCCCAAAAGGTTGAATCCACAACTCCGAGGTAATTCACTAGCTCAACAGACATTGCCAAATGTCAAATCTGTTCAAGTTCAAACATTGATCTTTTCTCTAAAATATTGTCTATTGAACCAATAAACTAAGCCCGTACAGAGGTAAAAATTTATAGCCTTACGATATAACTCGTGGTCTCGTGGTATGATCTATCAATTTGAATATAATTTTTTTTTTCTTTTTTAAAGCGTATGGTCCATCCTCTATTTTGTATCTTATCTTTGGTGCAATTTTTTGTACCAAAAACAAAAGGTCATTATTCTTTTTCTTTATTCATTTGTAATATTTTCCATTTTTTACTTCACTTTCTTTGAAGCCATTAAGACAAATGAATGTGTTGCAGAAAATATAAATATGAAAATAAAAGAAAAAAGTGAGATACTCCGTAGACGGGTGGGAGTGGGGTAGGCCGTAGGGGGCCGTTGGGGTTAAGATTTCCTTCCTTTGCCTAATAAAAGGAGGCCTTCGCACCCTTACTTCATTCTTCTTCACCCATCTCCCAACATAAAACTATTTCTCTTTTTCTACTTCAATTCTCTCTTCCGTCTAGTATAGTCTCTTACTGGGATACAAATTCTCCCTTCAATGAATCACTAACACCTCTCCCTTTAGCTTTCTTCCCAAGAAAAAAAATTAAAATATATATATATAGAGAGAGAGAGAGAGAGAGTTTTTGCTTGGATTCGTTTCTGCGCTGTTTTGATCACCAAAAATGGGAGGAGACAAGTCTCTCAGCCTTGAAGAGATCAAGAATGAGACTGTTGATCTGGTAACCTTCTCTCTCTCTCTTGCTCTTCTTCTCTTCGATTATCGTTTGGTTTCTGTTTATTGTTCTTCTTGTATTTGAGATTTCGAGGATCCAACGGATGACCTTCTATACCAATAAACCACCGCTCGATCGATCATAGGGTTCCCGGCTTCGTTTTTGATAAAATCGGAAAATCTCCATTCGCTCTCTCTGCTGCTACTTGCTCCGCTTTTACTTTTTCTAACTGCTAAAGCTGAGCTTCCTTTTCATTACTGAAAAGAAAAAAGAAAAAAAAATTGCTTGAATTAATTTTATGAAGAGTATATTTATTCAGTTATATTCCTTCTAAATTATTACTGGCTGGGAATCTTAGTTTTGTAATCTGATTATAATTCACCCACTTAATTACCTCTTTTCTTTTACTTTATTTTAAATTAATAATTAATTAATTTTAACTATATGTTTGTACTGAACGGGTGCGTAGTAGTTATATTGATATTATGGCACCAGATACAACAAATCTTATTCTCAAAAGTTCTTTTCTATATATTTGATTATTTGTGAATTAAGTAATAATTAGTATATAAGTTAACTAAATAAAATTTGATATAAATGGGAAATTCTACTATGTTTATAAGTGGTAGTATTTTTATTTTATTTTTGTAAGTAGAATAGTTTCATTATTTACAAGGAATTTTCACCCTTTTTTTATTTATTTGTGTGTGTGTGTGTATATTCTAAAAATAAAAAATACAAATACAGTAAAAGTTTGTGGAGAATAAATAATAAGAATGTTTGAAATTAATATTGTTAATTTTGTTATGCAAACCCTAAATTGTTATGGCAGGTATCTTGGTTTTTGTGTAATTTATTATTCTTTTGGGGAAAATTTTATGGTACGTCTTCCGTGGTACTACAACTTGTGTCTTGTATGGACATGTGTTCTGAAAATTCAACTTTCTTAACGGCTCTGACTGATGGCGTATTTTTCAAAAAAAAAAAAAATATTTTATGATATATCTGATTTTTTTTATTGCCTCTCACTATAATGACGGTTACATATAATAGTAAAAAAATTAATATGGATACTTATATGATATATCTGATTTATTTATTAATTAAGACAAAAATATGTGTGAGACAATTTGACGAATTTTTGTCTATGAGACAGGATAGGTTGTAGTAAGTATCATAATTTTAGGTATAAGTATTACAATATTTAGTATTAGTGACAATAAATTTTAACCTAAATAGTATAAAGTATCACAATTTCACATATAAATATTACAGTATCTATAATAAGTAATGATTTATTTTTAATTAAAATTAATATTAAATTTTCTAAAATAAATATTATAATTTCGTTTATAAATAGCATTTTTTACATATAAATATTACAATATTTATATTAGAATTATAAGTATTACAATATTTATATTAGCAATTCTAATTACACTTTATAAGTACCACAATTTCAGTTATAAATATTACAATATTTGTTATTAGTATTAATTTTTTTTTTTAAATAGTATCACAATTTTACATATTAATATTAAAATATCTATTATAAATAATTTTTTATTTATTTGAAAGTAGTATTAAATTTTTTATAATAAATTTTATGATTATATCATAAGTAATAAATAATTATTCTAGATTATTCGACCTGTAATTATCTCATTCAAATGTAACTTATTAATTGAAAGAAACAAAAACAACCTTTTACTGTAATAGTTGATATTGTTTATGTAGCATGTTATAATTATTTAACAAATTTTTATTATTGATTGAAAAGTTAACAAAGAAAAGACGTGTTCTTTTAGAACAAATATACATCAAGTACATAATATACTTTGAAAATAAAATATATAATTGGCTGGACATTATAGGTAACTAACAATACAATTTTGTAAAGGTTTCACTAGTCTGGGTAGAACAAAAACTAGTGGGAAAATATTCGCCACTGCAATCCAACGAATTTGCAAAGATGCCCTTTTTAGTGGGGCTCGGGACCCACCCACAGGAAGGGATATATTCTTCACTGCGTCCAAATGAGGCTACTTGCCTACTTGGATTGGTGGGGGAAATTCTCTCATTGTGGGGTCCACTTCTTAGGATAGTGGAAGGTCAACTTGGAGGACACGCGTCTTGTGGATTCTTGCACGTGGGGTAGAATACCTGTGATTGGCGAAATAATGTTTTTTGCTTTTTTTGTTTTTTGTTTTTTTTTTTCTTTGCTGAGGTTTGGGAACCGTTATTTATCCAATTTAATGTAATGTAAACTTAGTTGGAGATTTTTGAGAGTTATTTGGTAATAGAGAAAATTTAAGGTTAGATCAATCATCAATGAGCTACTATACCTAAGTGACAAGGGATTTTTATTATTTATTTTATGTGATAATGATATGACATATAAGATTTTATAAGTATAAATCAATGTTATGAATGGTTAGGTGAAAATATGTTGACATTTGTTTTTTTCAAGGATTACAACGAGGTTTTGGATGTGTAACTTTTATTAAAAATGTACTTATTATTTATGGTTCACACAGTTGCGCGGATCATGTTCAATGAAATAATGATTGTTTGTACATGGGTGTTGAGTGATTGATGTTTTTTAATTACGGATTGTAGGAGAAAATCCCAATCGAGGAAGTGTTCGAGCAACTGAAATGTACTCGAGAGGGTCTGACATCAGCCGAAGGGGCCAACAGGCTTCAAATTTTTGGTCCCAACAAATTGGAAGAAAAAAAGGTGCTGTAAATTCTTGTTTATAATAATTACTGCATATACATTTCATGAGGTTTAAGTAGTACCAAGATTATTGTAATTAATGGTGAACACTACGTTTGGGGAATACAGGAAAGCAAGGTACTGAAGTTCCTTGGCTTTATGTGGAATCCACTTTCATGGGTTATGGAAGCTGCAGCTATTATGGCAATTGCGCTGGCAAATGGTGATGGGAAACCCCCAGATTGGCAAGACTTTGTTGGTATTGTTTGCTTGCTTGTCATCAACTCAACCATCAGTTTTATTGAAGAGAACAATGCTGGAAATGCTGCTGCAGCTCTTATGGCTGGACTTGCACCTAAGACCAAGGTATAGAAACTTGTAACATTTGAGCTTTAATTTCTTAGTTTTGCATCATTTGTGATTTTGTTGCAGTAGTCACATAGGGATGATATAGATATTTGGACTTGATTCTAATAACTTCGAAATCTCTATTTCTAGTCTGTTAAGAGTTCCATATTGAAAATATAGCTCAGTTGAGTGACTTTGGTCCAATCTTTGATTATAACATGGTATTAAAGCCTATTCGGTCCACTTTGTGTTCACCCAGTTGCTGGCATCCAAGCTTTCGTGGTGTCCAGAGTGACCCTGGTCAACATAGTAGAACAAAGATCATAGATTTTATCATTGTTTCTTACTGTAAAATAATCGACTTCAACATTTTGATGCAATAGGTGCTTAGAGATGGTCGATGGAGTGAACAAGAAGCATCGATTCTTGTTCCAGGAGATATTGTAAGTATCAAATTGGGAGATATCATTCCTGCTGATGCTCGTCTTCTTGAAGGTGATGCATTGAAGGTTGATCAGTCTGCTCTTACGGGAGAATCCCTCCCCGTGACCAGGGGTCCTGGTGAGGAAGTTTTCTCTGGTTCAACATGCAAACAAGGTGAGATTGAAGCTGTTGTCATTGCTACCGGGGTTCATACTTTCTTTGGAAAGGCAGCACATCTTGTCGACAGCACCAACCAAGTGGGGCACTTCCAAAAAGTGCTCACTGCCATTGGAAACTTCTGCATCTGTTCCATTGCAGTGGGTATGCTAGCCGAGATTATTGTCATGTATCCAATTCAGCATAGGAAGTACAGGGACGGGATTGACAACCTCCTTGTTCTCTTAATCGGAGGCATTCCCATTGCTATGCCCACTGTCTTGTCTGTCACGATGGCTATTGGATCCCATAGGCTATCACAGCAGGGTGCCATCACTAAGAGAATGACTGCAATTGAGGAAATGGCCGGCATGGATGTTCTCTGCAGTGATAAGACGGGGACGTTAACTCTTAACAAGTTGAGCGTGGATAAGAACTTAATTGAGGTGTTTGCAAAAGGTGTCGACAAAGAGCAAGTGGTCCTCTTTGCTGCCAGGGCTTCTAGAACTGAAAATCAGGATGCTATTGATGCTGCCATGGTTGGGATGCTTGCTGATCCAAAGGAGGTAAATGCCCTTCTTTCTTACATCTTCATAGGCTTTCAACAATTAAAATATTAGAAAGTACACTCATTCTCAATGTACTTTCAATGTTAGGCACGAGCTGGCATTCGGGAGGTTCATTTCCTGCCATTCAATCCAGTGGACAAGAGGACTGCTTTAACTTACATTGATGATCAAGGCAACTGGCATCGGGTTAGCAAAGGTGCTCCTGAACAGGTGGGCTCTCATTTTCACATTTTCCCCCTTTGGCTATTAACTTTGTATATGAATTCCAAGTTACCGAAAAATGATGTTGCTAATTTTTTTTTTGTTTTTCTCTTTTATTGCATCAGATGTTGAACCTCTGCAATGCCAGGGAAGACCTAAGGAAAAAGGTTCATTCTGTGATTGATAAGTATGCTGAACGGGGCCTGAGGTCATTGGCTGTAGCTAGACAGGTTTGGAATTCCAACATCAGAATGCATTCGTTTACACATTCTTGGGTGCAAATGAAGGTGCATCATAATCACCTTTACTAATACTTTTATATTCCCAGGAAGTGCCTGAGAAATCAAAAGAGAGTCCAGGTGGCCCATGGCAATTTGTTGGATTGCTACCCCTCTTTGATCCTCCCAGACATGATAGTGCTGAGACTATTCGCAGGGCTCTCAACCTTGGTGTAAATGTGAAAATGATTACTGGTAATAAACTTATTCAACTTCCTGTGAAGTGAAATCATCCATCATCAATGTCTTCATTTGACTAACTATATATTGCAATTCAAATTCTTGTTCATTGTCTTTTAGGTGATCAACTTGCAATTGGTAAAGAGACTGGCCGTAGACTTGGAATGGGAACTAACATGTACCCATCTGCTTCTTTACTTGGTCAACACAAGGATGCATCTATTGCTGCCCTTCCAGTGGAAGAATTGATAGAGAAGGCAGATGGTTTTGCTGGTGTATTTCCAGGTTGGTGACCAACTATACCACTGTTACTGTTAGGATCAAACGCTAACCACTATGCCAAAAGCTATAGCTAGTAACGAAGGCGCAACTTTATTTCCTTATAAACCGTCATCACATTTTTGAGAGGCAGGGTGCTGAACTTGGCCCTTCACCGGCCTCTGCCCAACAATCCCCCTAGTCACCAATTGATGGACTTGGCCCTATACCGGCCTCCGCCCAATAGTTACTACTACATGGAATATTTACAATCTCATATCTTCTATTGGGAAAAACAAATCGATTTATCTTTACCCTTGTTCTGCAGAGCACAAGTATGAAATAGTGAAGAAGTTGCAGGAGAGGAAGCACATTGTTGGAATGACTGGTGATGGAGTAAACGATGCTCCCGCTCTAAAGAAGGCAGATATTGGAATTGCAGTTGCTGATGCTACTGATGCTGCGAGAAGCGCCTCTGACATTGTGCTTACTGAACCCGGGTTAAGTGTTATTATCAGTGCAGTCTTGACTAGTAGGGCTATTTTCCAGAGGATGAAGAACTACACTGTAAGTTTCCATTCTTCAACTCCTTCAGAATTTTGAAATTTTACCTATTATTAGTCTAACTTCTCTATGTACTCGCTATTTTAACAGATATATGCGGTATCCATCACAATACGTATTGTGGTATGTTGAATATTTTCTTTTGAAATTGGATATCCTATCCTCCACTTTGTTGCCATTATTTCATTTCTTATGCCAGTGACTGCTCGTTTTGCAGTTTGGCTTCATGCTTATTGCTTTGATATGGAAATATGACTTCTCAGCCTTTATGGTTCTGATCATTGCAATACTAAACGATGGTACCTTCCATGTTTCTTCTTGAATCTGCCTTTATTAGTTAATAATCATATATCCTTATATGTATTGTGATTTATGCCCAACAATATTTAATCCCATTCCCCCCTCGTATGTACCCAACGTCAGACTAGTTGAATCTGAGTTTCTTTGCAGGAACCATTATGACAATCTCAAAGGATCGAGTGAAACCATCGCCAATGCCTGACAGCTGGAAGCTGCAAGAAATTTTTGCAACTGGTGTTGTTCTTGGAGGTTACCTTGCACTGATGACTGTTGTTTTCTTCTGGATTATGCATGATACTGACTTCTTCTCTGTAAGGCGCAATCCTAATTTCTTATTTATTTTGATTGGGTGACTGATTTATTGGCGATTAATTTATTCTCTTTTCCTTTGGTTTGGTTATTCACAGGATAAGTTTGGAGTAAGATCCATTAGGCACAATGAAGAGGAAATGATGGCTGCATTATACCTCCAAGTCAGTACTGTGAGCCAGGCTCTAATTTTTGTTACTCGCTCCCGCAGCTGGTCTTTTGTTGAACGACCTGGACTTCTATTGGTCGTCGCTTTTGCCATTGCACAACTGGTAAGTACTTTTTTTGTTCCTTTAATGCACTGTTACCACTATGCCAAAAGCTTTAGATAGTAGCAAAGACGCAACTTTATTTTCTTATAGACAGCCAGGGTGCTGGACTTGTCCTTGCCGGCCTCCACCCAACACTATGTGTGCCAGTTTGTGCTTTTACTACGTCCCTGAAACTTATCGCAATATTTATTTCAGGTTGCTACTTTGATTGCTGTATATGCAAACTGGGGATTTGCAAGAATACAGGGATGTGGGTGGGGATGGGCTGGTGTGGTGTGGCTTTACAGCATTGTTTTCTATGTGCCACTTGACTTGATGAAGTTTGCCATCCGATACATCTTGAGTGGAAAGGCTTGGGTTAACATGCTGGAGAACAAGGTAGGTAGTTAGTTCATTGGAGAACTTTAACTTTCTTCTTCTCCATCATTGTTTGTTTGTGTAATAAATATCAAACTGCTGCTATTCTGTTCAGACTGCCTTCACAACCAAGAAAGACTACGGCAAAGAGGAGAGGGAAGCTCAGTGGGCTCTTGCTCAAAGGACTCTTCATGGCCTTCAACCACCCGAGGCATCAAACGTCTTCAACGAGAAGAACAGCTACAGGGAACTATCTGAAATCGCGGAGCAAGCAAAGAGGCGTGCTGAGATGGCCAGGTATGGAATAATGTTACTTTATACCTGTTAGGATCAAACGCTTATCACTATGCCAAAAGCTATAGCTGGTAGTGAAAGCGCAACTTTATTTCTTTATATCGCCACACATTTTCAAGAGGCAGGGTGTTAGATTTGGCCCTTTACCGGCCTCTGCCCAACATATATAAACTGCAGAATGCATGCTCAAACACTCATCTTATTGCATTTACCTTAATGTCAAATTAGGCTTCGGGAGTTGCACACTCTTAAGGGTCATGTTGAGTCAGTGGTGAAGCTTAAAGGGTTGGATATCGAAACCATCCAGCAGCATTACACGGTTTAAGATCGAGTTGAAACTGGTCGTCGGCCTTTCACTGGAGCGAGCAACAACAGCCAGCTATGATAACTAACTCAGAAGAATACAGAGGAGCTGAGGAGGAGTCTTGATAGAGAGGGGTTAGAGTTATGATCATCATAATCTTTCTGTTTGTCTGTTTTACTTTTGCCTTTCTAGTTAATTTCATTGCACCCAACCAATATAAGGTTTGGTTTTACTCTTTTGGAGAGATGACTCTCTCATGGATGTAGCAGATTTAATTTTTTTTTCTTTTTCTTTTTCCAACTTTTAGAGGCATCTATCCTTCTAAATTAAAGGACAACAGCTCCATTACCAATAAACACAAGATTGGTGTAAACCATTTACATTTTAGTGCTCTTACTTGTCTGCACTATTGTTGCATATATGAACTATAATTTCTTACAGTCTAATGTTGTTTTTTGTAATTAATACAAAATAAAAGAATGTAGCTCCAAACTTTATTAACTTGCATTTTGGCATTGGGAAGGGTCAATACTCAATTCATTTGAAAATTGAATTCCATTTTTGGCACATATATAACATCTCTCCGGTAAAAAGTGTGGGAAAATTCACGCTCTCCATCTTTAGTAATCAAAAGTTATGATCTCACCATTATTAACTAAAAGTATAATTCACTAAATTAGGATTTTTTTACAGAGTAATTATTTGAAAAAGGGCAAATGTGTCAAATAACACTATCAATTCACATGTATGGTGATTGTGAGGTGTGGTACCCGTGTAAGGCAAATTATGCTGTGGAACTGTGTCCACCTTGCAAGATGGACACGGTTCCAAAACGACGCCGTGTCAATTGAAAAAAAATTACTTTCTTTCACCATTAATGGCGTTTGTCTTTAGAAAGTCTATGCTCATAATTAATGAACTCTATGTTAATAATTATAGAACTCTATGTTCATAATTTTTGAACTCCATATTCACAATTATTGAACTCTATATTCACAATTATAGAACTCTATATTCATAATTTTTGAACTCTAGAAGTCTATGTTCATAATTACTGAACTCTATGTTCATAATTATAGAACTCTATGTTCACAATTTTTTAACTTCATATTCACAATTATTGAATTCTATATTCAAAATTACATAACTCTATGTTCATAATTTTTGAACTCTATTTTTGATGTCGCTGAGTTGTTTTGACAATTTTTTTAAATCTGATTAGTGGAGAAAAACGGTGCCACTAACGACACCGTTACTCTAAAATTACCAAACGGCGTTGTGTTCCACGGCATAACAATTGCCCGTGTAATGATTTGGACGGAATAGTGCATTACAATTGTATGTGTTGTGATGTGTATGTTTTAGCTAACCATGTCAGATGTATTAAGGTGTACATTCTATATTGCAACTGTTGTTTTTTGTTTATCATGTTGATATTTGAATGTGGTAATAAATAATGTGATATATGTTTGGTAAAAATTTCATCATACATGAATCCATAGACAAATAAAGAAAAAGAAAGAACAATGATTGATTTTTCAAATTAAAATTTATTGACAATTTTGTATATGTAACATATATTGTCTATAAAATCTAAAAAAAAAAAATACAATACAATATTACATGTATTGTCAATTTGGATATATATATATATATATATATATATATATATATATATATATATATATGTCTCTCTCTCTCTCTCTCTCTCTCTCTCTCTCACACACACACACACACACACATATATATATATATTGTGTGTGTGTGTGTGTGAGAGAGAGAGAGAGAGAGAGAGAGAGAGAGAGAGACATATATATATATATATATATATATATATATATATATATATATCACTCCTTTTTTACTTGATTTCATATCCATTAGATCTTGCAGATCGATGGTTTTAATTTATCCACAAGTTCTCATCTAGGGAGTACGTGGTTCTCATATGAACCGAATTTTATATGTATATACCCTCAAATTGAATTAGATCCTTTAGATTTTAACATTATAGAGTACATTTATTGATAAAGCATTAGAGCCTAAACCTAAACCATAAATATTAAATCCTAAATAGTAAAAAGTAAATCCTAAACTAAACCAAAACTAAATCATAAATATCACCAAAAAAAAAAAAACTAAATCATAAATCATAAATTCTTTTTGAAAGGCATATAAATTCTAAATCATAAATTCTAAAAAGTGAACTTTAAGTGCATTGCGCTTCATATTAGTCAAAATGTACAATATAGTGTTGCAAAATGTACTTTTAAAATTAAAAGAACTTGAAGAGGAGGAAAATTAAAAGAACTATAAAAATATTATTACATTTTTTACTCATTGATCTAGAACTATTAAATATAACTAGATGAACGGCTAAAATTAGTTTCTAGTTTTTTATTTTTTTCTTGGGAATAAGTTTTTATATGAGTCTAATCCATATATACTTAAAGAGCAATCGTTATGCTGTGCATCCGTATGCACCATGCATGGTGCATACGGATGCCAAAACGACGTCGTTTTATTAAAAAACGCGCGTCTCCCCTTTAAAAAAAAAATTCAGGTTCGATTCCCAACAACAACATTATATTGTTCATTCATTCTGGAATTTTAGTTCATAGATTATGGAATTATAGTTCATTGATTATGGAATTATAGTTCATCGATTATGGAATTGTGGTTCATCGATTCTGAAATTTTAGTTTATAGATTATGGAATTTTAGTTCATTCATTCTGGAATTTTTAGTTCATAGATTAGATTATGGAATTATAGTTCATCGATTATGGAATTATAGTTCATCGATTATGGAATTATAGTTCATCGAGTATGGAATTTTAGTTCATATGTTGTTGCTGGGAGTCGAACCTGATTTTTTTTTTTAAGGGGAGACGCGCGTTTTATTAAAACGAAGTCGTTTTTGCATCCGTATGCACCATGCATGGTGCTTACGGATGCACAGCATAATTTGCCCTTAAAGAAGGCAATTTATATCCTACACCACGGCGCGCGTTGCACTATGCGTCCAGATGCAAAACGACGTCGTTTTAATTTTTTTTTTTTTGTTTTTTGAAATTTCCCGCCCCAGTGAATGGCAGTAGTTTTTTCTTTAAAAAAAAAAACCCGCTGTTCAAGAATGTACATAATGTTATACTAGAATACACATAATTGTATACATGAATGTACATAATTATATAACAAAATATACATACTCTTTTAAAAAGATAATACACATAATCTAACATAATACATAATAAACATAAACTTTTAACATAATACACATCAACTATTAACATAATACACACAAATTTTCTGATTCGGATGTACATAATTGTATAAAAAGAATGTACATAATTGTATAAAAAATGTACATAACTGTATGAGCAAAGACACATAACTGTGTGAACAAATACACATAATCCCAGCAACTTCCTACCGCGCCTCTCAAAATGACCCCAAAACGACGTCGTTTTGGGAGGCGCGCGGCGCACAGTGCTATGTGCGCCGTAGTGTAGGGTATAACGATTGCTTAAAGAGTGCTAGCCAAATTTTGTCATGGATTTTGACTCGAATCCAATTCTAGGCCGTAAGTTTTTATTAATTTATTATCTTCGTATGTGTGTGTGTGTGTGTATATATATATATATATATATATATATATATATATATATATATAGGGTGAGGTTCAAGTGAGGCTATTGTGTTAGGTGAGGATTGTGGTCAAATTCCAACCATCAGATCTGGCCATCTAACGGCTGTAAGTGCACAATAGGAGAAATTAAAAGGTCATTAAATTTGTCAAGTACTGAAGGAGTAATTAAAATGGGGGTAAAAGGGTAAATGGATTAATGATCGTGCAAGAATAGGAAGGAAAGACTGAAGAGTATGGGTCTGTACGCGTAGGGTTTAAACGGTGGAAGTATAGGGAAGGCAGTCAACATAGTGGGAGCAGAAGGAATGAACGATGATTAGGTGAAGTTGTAGGGGCGAGTACAGAATGGGAAACTATGGCGGACGGAACAGCAAGAAGGAGTCAGTGGCGTGCGTTGATCGAGGCAACGAGTAGACTGCGTAAGGGATTTTTTTTTTTAAAAGAATTGTATTTGTTTTGATCGATTATCTGCACAAGTGTATTGCATGTCTGTGCAATTCCATGCTCGAATATATTGGTTTAGAGTGGGTTTTTTTTTAAAGGAATAAATAAAATTGATGAAAACTGGGTGTTGATGGCCGCAACTTCATCGGACTTTGATGTAATGTCGCCGGAGAAGGAGTTAGGCAAATCGACGGTGGGAACGGGGGGTGGTTTACGGGAAGAATGACCAGAGACAGTGGTATTGTATGGTTTTTTTATTTTTTCTTTTTATTTTTTGATAATAAAAACTGGGCGAACATGGGTGTGGATGTTGCCAAGTTGAATAATCCTTCATGCATAAGAGCAACATTGCACTACTGTTTTCAGTTTTTTTTTTTTTTTTTTTTTTTTTTTTTTTTTGGAGTTATTACGAATTGAGGGTGCGAAGTAGGGGGCTCTTGACGAGGACAGAGTTGGTGTTTCCTAAGCAGTTTTGTGTTTGCAGGTTTATGTTATGTGTTATTAGGGGAGGTAAAAACTGGGTAGATGATAGGCAGCAGAAAAATGATTGAAGAAATGGTCTGTATTGGAGTGTAAAAAACGACATTGTGTAGTTTAGGGATTTAGAGAAGGGCATAATGTGCAAGAACATGATGAATATGTGAATGTGTATGTAACCGTATATATTTGTGCAGAAAAATGACTAGTGGCTGTGCATAGGAATAGTTTCGTGTTTCTATGCATCTGTCCCTGTGAATATGTGAATGTGTATGTAATTTCTTGTTAACGAGGAATTGATATTCTACATTTCGAATTCGTGCAGCATTGGTGTACGACATTGTGCAAATACGATATAACTGACAGAACCGGTATGTGCATCGACGGTGTATGTAGTAATGCAATGTTAAGTGTAATTACAAGTAACCTGAAGTTGGCTAAATAATTTTTTACTTGTTATGCTTATGTGCACCTACGTAGCAATAGTTAATGCATCACGGTAAGAATTTGGGAGACCATTATGTGCAACCTACGATGTTTCGTTGTTGCGAAGTTAATATACCAATGTAACAATTAAGTTTTATTATGTTTCATGCAACAGTAGTTGTCTATTGATGTGCAACAACAAAGGATGCTAATGTGCAAGTCAGCACACAAATCCAGATACAATGTGCAAGACACGAAACTATACTGTGCAATAGGGGAATGTTAAAAAAAAGGGAAAAAAAATACAACAATAATAAATCCATATCATTATTTTAAGAACAAAGTAAGCAACGAGATTAGACACAGCGCATGGAGAAATTCTACAAACACCGCAATCGAGAAATTTTAAAAAACACCGAGTGGGATAAAATTGTTCCATATATTCAAAAAAAATTATAAGTAACAAAACAAAACACATACATTATTTAAAAACCAAGACAAAATGCAGAAAAGGAACATGTGAATGGAGAAGTAAAACCAATAGAAATGTGTTTAAACAAAAAATAAAATTTAAAGACAAGTGCGACCCATTCCTCATATGTTTCCGTTGCGCATCGGGCAGGTACGGCTATTATGGCCATACTTTTCACAAGTTTAGCATTGACGTTGATGACATCCAGACTTTTCAACGGCTAATTCCCTTATACTTTTCAAACGTTTTGGAAAGAACGCAGAGAGAGAAGAAGGTACACAGTGAAGCAGATTTCACTTTTAATGTGAAAATTTTAGGACCGTACATCAATCAATAGATGATGGTGTGTTATGGATTTAGACTTTTTTTTTTTTTTTGGGAGAAATGGATTTAGTCTTACTTCACCTAATGTAAACGCGTTGGCTATACTAAACAGCTAAACTAGTGACAATGCGGAAAAAAAAAAAAAAAAAAAAAAAAAAAAAAAAAAAAAAAGCAACAGTAAAATCAATAACAAAAAAAAGGTAAAGAATAGAAAAGGTTCCATGCTGAATCACCATGTAAATCAAATCTATCCCTAATTATCATATTTAAGTAAGCTAAAAATATGCAAATCAGCCAAAAAAAAAAAATGAAACGAAAAAGGAAAAAAAAAAATACAAAGACAATAAAACCCCTAAACTAAAGACACGACAATAATGGAAAAAATCCTCCCAAAAATAACCCAAAAAACAAGAGCCATAGATCAAACTAAAATCAAAGGTGGGAATTCAACCACAAACCTCATGTAGAAACATGACCTCATTTGATCCTCTGTCTATATATATATATATATATATATATATATATATATATATATATATATATATATATATATATATTAGTATTACGTAGTCACCATGTCATGCTGCTTGAAAAATACATCATTTTCTTCACATCGTTATTGAATTGAAGAAGACTGAAAGATATATTTTGGCTAATTCTTGTTGTTGTGGTACAATCTCGTTGTAGTTTCTGCAATATTTTTATCCCACTTGCTCAGTCCCATTATTGTCATATTCATAGCCGGTCGTTATCTGCTTTATCTAATTTTTTGTTATTATATTATAATCATGTCATTAAACTGAGTTTATAGTTACCAGAAAAAAGTCCCAATATTTTTACTTTTTTAGATATTAATTATATTAACGAAAATTTGCATCTTTGATCTTTGAATTATACTTAAATTCTGACTCAATATCTCAATTATGACCATATTTATCTTTTATCCCTCAGTTATGAGCGAAGTGGCTAGTTTGGTCCCCGGCGTTTGGTTTCCATCTCAACCTGATGAAAAATCCAAAAACTCTCACATGACTTGTTAAGAACATGAGTCTCGTATAAGGAACTTGAAACTCAGTACAAACATTGGAACACTTGATCATTGTCTTTCGGCGTGTGAAACACACTATTTTAAAATTTTTTTATTTTCCTTAATAAGCAACAAGGGTGATTAAATTTCATATGTTACTTTTATGAGAAATTCACCAAGGGGTAACTTGAGATTTTTAATATGTACAAATTCTTTTGTAAACTCCTTAGTTAAGAATTGTATATCCTAGCAGCATACGAAAATTTTATTATTATATATTCATTACTAGACATCTCCACATCTATCCTCTTAAAAATTAGAGTAATGAATGAGAAATCTGGTCTCATGTAAGGAACCTGAGACTTAATTATAGAAGTTACACAAGCTTTTAGAATTCTCAGGCTTCATCCTTCCTTACTCTGATTTTTAAGAAGACAGAGAAGGAATGTCTACGCAAATATAATAATATACACACACTTATGATTTGCCATTCATAAAAATATAATTAAAATATAATCAACCATCAACAATTAAGTTAATTATATAATTATATAATGATTTTAATAAAGTGATAATTAAATAAAAAAAAGATATGATAGATATAAAATTATAAGAGTATGATAATAATAATGGAGTCATCAATATTAGAATTAAATAATAATGAAATTATAACGCTCAAACGGTGTAAGGGTAGTTTTATTTAATAAAATATAGTAGAAATAATTTTGTAAGTAAAATGTATACATTTATTAACATTAAAAAAAATGATGGAGTCATTAATATTAGAATTAAATAGTAACGAAATTATAATAGTCAAACGATGTAAGGGTAGTCTATATATATATATATATATATATATATATATATATATATATATATATATATATATATATAAAAGTAAAATCCTCCTAGCAAGTTTTCCCCCGAAAATTTAAGGGCATTTGTGTAATATCCAAATTCAATTAATTAAAGAAAGCAATTAATTATTAATTAAAGAAAGCAATTAATTAGAGAAAGAAATCACGTACATATACAAATCAATTTGAGAAATCACGTACATATACAAATCAATTTGTTATATCACTAATTAATAGCTTATATCACTATTTATTCAAAGCCATACAAACTAAATCTTTACAAATTTGTTTAAATTTACATTTTATTAAATCATTCATTTCACCGAAATAAAGAAAAAATGCAATAAATACCTACCACACCCAAGAAATTGAAAAGGATCAATCCATTCAATTAAAAAAGCCTGTCAAATTATTGTGTTATGCACAAATTACAAATTCATACAAAGTTCACAAATTTATGAACACGTGTCAAATACTTTACATATGGCTTATGAACACGTCTATAATATTGTATGAATAAAAAATATTTTACATATTATTAGTTAGCAAAAATATTATTATTTGGTAAGCAAATGTAAAATGAAAATGTATTAAAATTTATTAATTGGTAATATTGCATAATTACACCTTTCCTTTTTGAAAAATTATACAAGTTTATAATTCTCATATTTTCTACCTATAAATACAATGGATTGGTGAGTTTGGAAATCATAATTTTTTATTTTGCACGGTTTCCCTCTTCTTCCTGTTCTCTATGTGAAATCATATCTTGGTGTTCCACTCATGAAAATGTAAGTAATTTTTTTTTTTTTTACACTTTTAAAGATTATTATTATTATTATTATTATTATTATTATTATTATTATTATTATTATTATTATTATTATTATTTTGCAATTGTAGCTTGAAACGTTTTTAGTGCCGCTGGATCCAACGGATTGGGCGTTGATGGAGACCCTGGTAACATTGACTACAAAGTTGATTTTTTAATTTTTCGGCATCAAGGAAGGGCCAGTGTTTTTCTTATCAGAAATCAAACTCTTCTTCTCCTCGCAGGCAACGAAGCGCTTTGCCGAATCGGGAAGTGATTCTTTTTTTCTTTTTATCTTTATATCTCTGAGATAATTACCAGATGTATATGAAAAAATGAAACAGAACCCTGATTTCAACACCAAAAACACAGAAGTTAAGGTTAGAGATCGAGGACTAAGTCACGGATCTAAACTAACAAATATTATTAGTACAAAATGTACAAATATTATAATTAATATAATATAAACTTAATGTGTGTGTGTGTGTATAGAGTTAATGTATAATATTATTAGTACAAAATAAATTATACTTGCCTTAATAATTAATTATTAATATTATTGCCTAATAATTATGTATTGTTACCTTTTTCGATGTAATTATTATGGTAATCTGTATACATATTTATTTTTATACTTAATATATAATATTATTGGCACAAACTAAATTATTATTACCTTAATATATAATTAATTTTTAATATAATTTCATAATTTTTATTAATGGTAATTATTCTAATAATTTTTCTTTCCTTCTTTCGTGTAATTACTATGGTAATGTATTTAAATATTGAAAAAGAACAAATATTATAATTAATATAATTAATGAAATTATTATGGTAATTGTCACAATATTTGGTAAATATAATTAATAAAATTGAGAAAAATATAAGATTAATTAATACTAACAATAATCAGTAAAAAAAATTTGTGGTAAAATAGGAAAATAAAAAAGATCCTTAATTCACTAAAAGTGGAAATATAAATGGATTTTACTGATAATTACTAATAATAATAATCATTTAATAATAATCAGTAAAATAGGAAAATAAAAAAAGATTCTTAATTCAATGTGTTAGGAATATAGCGGAATAATGCGGAAGCGAAGAATCGAAAATTGAGAATTATAGAAGTTAAATAATAGGGAAATATATAAAATGACAAAATGAATTAATAAAGTGGGAAAGCATATATATATATATATATATATATATATATATATATATATATTTTTAACCTCTAAAAAGAGAAAACAAAGTAAATATATATATATATGCTACGTGAGGAGAGAATACAAGATCAGAAGTAAATGAATTCAATGTTGAATTGAGATGCATTACAAAGAAAAGACATTAAGCTATTTATACAATCAAATTGGGAGAGAAATGAGGGCATGCGGCAATACAAAGAGGAGAACCACAATAAACAGAGAGAACGTGTGAGGCATGGTGACATCATGTTGGTCTACAAGGATTTAGAGCCACATATTATTTTCCTAACAATCTCCACCTTGGATCAAATCCATTTGTGGGAGTTAACAACTGGAACAGTCGACTAAACTCAAACACTGCTTGAACTTAGCAATAGGAAGAACCTCAGAATAGCAGGATGGATCACCATCAACTTCCTGTGTGACTGAAAGAGCATAAGCAACCATGTTGGTTTCATCATCACTAGCATACCTAGCAGGTTTTTTAATTGTCCTCCTAGGACGATCCATAGCGCAATGGAATACTCTCGTTGTGGCTCGACGAGAGGTGCGATGCTAGTAGATACACTAGACATTGATGAGGATACCGCAACTGAACCTGTCACAGTACTGCCATGCAAGACGTACAAGCTTCCAGAACGAGAAGCTTTCATGAGAACAAAAGAGCCTTTGATGACCTTTAGAACTCCACCTTCAGCTGTGTACTTGCACTCCAGAGATTCCAAGGTGCCCAATGATATCAGATTGCATTTAAAATCAGGAATATACCGAACATTGGTAAGAGTCCTGACAACGTTATCATGAGTTTTAATTTGAACACTTCCAATTCCACTAACCTTGCATTGGGTATCATTACCCAACAAGACAACTCCACCATCAACCGATTCCAGAGAAATGAACCAATCTTTGTGGGGACACATGTGGGATGTACAACCAGAGTCCAAAATCCACTCGGTTTCACTCCATTTCTCACCGGAGCTAACAGATAACAACACATCACCATCTGAATCACTTTCAACAACACTAGCTTCAGCGGACTTCTTTTCTCTCTCTTGCTTGTTTTTCAGCTTGAAGCATTCAGTCACATCATGACCATGCTTCTTGCAGTACTTACAGGATTTGTTGGACTTGGATCTAGATTTTTTATTGCTACTCTCTGTTTCAAGTGAATGACCCCTTACAGTCAAGCCTTCACCTTTGTCCTCATACGTAATTTCAAAGTCAAACTTTTCTTTGGACAATAGGTTTGACTTAACATTGTCGAAAGTAAGGGTATCACTACTATTACCATACAGCATAATTTCTTTGAAATGCTTGTATGATTTAGGGAGAGAAACAAGCAATAAAACAACACGATCCTCATCGTCAATTATGACATCAATATTTTCCAAGTCCAATAAAATAGAATTGAATTCATCTAAGTGAGACTTAATAGAAGTACCTTCCGTCATACGGATTGTGTACAGACGCTCCTTCAGGCGCAGCGTGTTCGCCAGAGTTTTGGCCATGTAAAGCGTATCCAGCTTGGACCATAAATCTGACGCAGTCGTCTCACTTACTACCTCACGTAGAACCTCTTTAGACAGGCACAAAAGAATGGTTGAACGTGCCTTGTCATCCAAATCTTCCCAATCTTCATCTGTCATTTTAGCCGGTTTCTTCTTCTTACCAGCTAGAGCTTTCTTCAAACCGTTCTGGATTAGAACGGCTTCCATCTGAACCTTCCAGATAGAAAAGCTAATTTTCCCGTCGAACTTCTCGATATCGAACTTGGTAACAGTCGACATCTTTAAAAATAACTCTCAATTAAACCGCTCTGATACCACTTGTTAGGAATATAGCGGAAATAATGCGGAAGCGAAGAATCGAAAATTGAGAATTATAGAAGTTAAATAATAGGGAAATATATAAAATGACAAAAGGAATTAATAAAGTGGAAAAGCATAAATAAATAAATAAATATATATATATATATATATATATATATATATATATATAATCTCTAAAAAGAGAAAACAAAGTAAATATATATATATATATATGCTACGTGAGGAGAGAATACAAGATCAGAAGTAAATGAATTCAATGTTGAATTGAGATGCATTACAAAGAAAAGACATTAAGCTATTTATACAATCAAATTGGGAGAGAAATGAGGGCATGCGGCAATACAAAGAGGAGAACCGCAATGAACAGAGAAAACGTGTGAGGCATGGTGACATCATGTTGGTCAGACATCATGTTGGTCTACAAGGATTTAGAGCCACATATTATTTTCCTAACACAATGAAAATGGAAAAAAGAAACGGAAAATTGTGAAAAATGCCAAAATAAAGATGACAGTAAAAAAAATTCCTACTAAAAATAAAAAATAAAAATAAAAAAGATTCTTAATTCACGAAAAATAGAAAAGAAAACAAAATTTACTGATTAATTGATACTAATAATAATCATTAAAAAAGGTTAACAGTAAAATAGTAAAATAAAAAAGGATCCTTAATTCACCAAAAATCTATACTAATTAAAAACACAATCATCATTTCTTACTTTCTCGCCCAAACAATAAAAAAGGGAAACAAATTACCAATTAATAATACTAATAATAACTAGTCAAAAAGTTAGTAGTAAAATAGAAAAAAATCCTTAATTCACAAAAAATAGAAAAGGAAACAGAATTCACTAATTAATTAATACTAACAATAATCAGTAAAAAAAAAAAAAGTTTGTAGTAAAATAGGAAAATAAAAAAGGATCCTTAATTCACTAAAAATAGAAATATAAACGGAATTTACTAATTATTACTAATAACAAATCAATAAAATAGGAAAATAAAAAAGGAGTCTTAATTCAATGAAAATGGGAAAAAAACGGAAGGCTGTGTAAAAAAAAAAAAAAAAAAAAAAAAAGTCATAATAAGGATAATAGTAAAAAAAAAAAAATCCTACCAAAAAAAAAAATTAAAAAAATTATTAATTCAGGAGAAATAGGAAAGGAAATGAAATTCACTGATTAATTAATAGTAATCATAATCAGTAAAAAAAGTTAACAATAAAATACGAATACAAAAAAAAAAAAAAAAAAAAAAAAAGATCCTTAATTCACTAAAAATTGAAAAAGAAACGGAATTCACTGATTAATACTAATAATAATCAGTAAAATTGAAAAATAAAAAAAGAATTTTTAATTCAATAAAAATGAAAAAAGGAAACGAATGGTTGTTAAAAAAAAGGTCATAATAAGGATAACAGTAAAAAAAAAAAAAACTTACCAAAAAATTTGAAAAATAATAAAAGATCCTTAATTTACGAAAAATAGAAAAAGAAACGGAATCACTGATTATTTAATACTAATAAAAATCAGTAAAATAGAAAAATAAAAAAAGGATCCTTAATTTACTAAAAATGGAAAAAGAAACGAAATTCACTCATTAATATTAATAATAATCAGTTAAATAGGAAAATATAAAAGGATTATCAATCTATACTACTATTAAAAATAAAATACTCTTTCCTTACTTTCCCGCCCAATCAATAGAAAAAAGAAAAAAATCTATACTATAAGTAAAAAACAATATTTTATTTACTTGATTTTCCGCCCTAACAATAGTAAATAATACAGGTAAATTAAAAAAAAAATGGAAAAAAAAAGAACAATAATATTTCACAATAATATTTTACATCGTCAATTGAAAATGGAATGAAAATTAGGTAAATTGGAAAAAGAAATAAACATTAATAATTGACAGAAAATTCAAGATAGAAAAAAGGAACAAAAATTAGCTTAATTGAAAAAAGAAATGAATATTAATAATTGTCTGAAAATAAAAAATGATCCATAATTGACTAAAATAGAATAGAAAATGGTCAGATCATTGCATTTTAATTTTTCACAATAATATTACACAGTATAATACATCAAATCACAATTGTGTCATAAAATCTTTCACAAATATAAAAGGAAATGAATATTAATACTTCACTGCAAATAAAAAATGATCCATAATTGACTAATGTAAAAAAATATGGTTATATCATTGCATTTTAATTAAAAATGGAAGGGAAACTAAAATTGAACGGAAATATTTCAATTGGTTGGGCTAAAATAATTGACTGAAAATGAATCTAATATTACTAATTGACTGAAAAATTATAAAAAGAAATGAATATTAATAATTGACTGCAAATAACAAATGATTTATAATTGACTAAAATAAAAAAAATGGCCAGATCATTGCATTTTAATTAAAAATGAAATGGAAATTTAAAATTAGAGGAAAATATTTTAATAATAATATTCTACATTATCAATAGTAAATGCATATTTTAAACAATAGTAATTGTACATTAAAAATGGAACGGAAATATTTCAATAATAATATCTACATCATCAATTAAAAATGGAACGGAAATTAGGTAAAAATATCACTGCATTTGATATTCTAATTGACTAATTGATTGAAAATAAAAAATAATAATTGGTTGAAAATGAATCTGATATTACTAATTGACTGAAAATATAAAAGGATAATTAATTGACTAATATTCTACCATTACATATTTTCACCCAAGTAACCTTTTCTGATGGATGGAAGGTGTTAGCTTTAGACGAAGATGAACAAGATTGTGTTGTCACTACCAATGTCTTCTACAAAGAGGTTTCAATAATGTGTAAATATAATCGGTGATATTAAGTTTTTTTAAAATGAAAAAATTGCTATATATCTAGACAAAAAAATGTATCTTACATACAAATGAATAAGGATAGCAATTCATTGCCTGCATTGGCAGCTCAACTGGTCATAGAGGTGAAGTTTGGAAAGAAGGATAGCAATTCATTTCTATAACTGAGTTGTTAGAGAACGAGCACATTTGCCTAATTTATGAAAATACTAAACAATGATAAATAAAATCTTCAAAGTTATTATAAGCTTATAGCACCGCATGCGTACATCTAGACATTAGCTATTAATTTGAGCAATTATTTGCACAAATTCAAGCAATGATAACATCAAAATATATAAACGATCCAAACCATATATTTAATTACACTATATAATATTTGATGTTCTAATTTAAATAATTATATATCGATTCATATATTCTTAATATATTACAACAAATTCATTCCGTGCATCGCACGGGTGCAAATACTAGTTTTATTTAATAAAAACGTACTCCCTTTGTCCTATTTTATTTATCCTACTTACTATTCATTGGTTAAGCCAACTATTTCTTTTTTTATTTATTTTCTTTATTACTTATTTTTAAATTTAATTTTTAAATTTAATAGTACTTTTAATGTAATTTTTAAATATATAAATTTTGTATACTAATATTAAACTTAATATTATGAAAATTTAAATTAAAAATAACTTCCCTCGTTAATAAACCAAACACAAAAAATGAGACGGAGGGAGTAGTAAAAATTTCTCAAAAAAAAATGTAGTAGAAATAATTTTGTAAGTAAAATGTATACATTTATTAGCATAAAAAAAGGGACATAAACCACTGATATAACTTGAATTGAGACTTATTAATTATGTTTTTAGATCAGATAAAGATTCAATTATTATCCTCTAATACTTTGGGAAGCTGAAGTGAAATTGTCCTCTACAACATTAAAAACAAGCAAAAATTAGATTGGAATATGAACCCCTGAGTTCAAATTCTGACCTCCACTATTGTACCAAAAATATAAGAAAAATGACATGGATCTCACAGACATCTTAAACACATTCAATCCATCAAAATAATTCATTCATTCATTCAAAGATATACATACTGGCACAACCCATTAAACCCAAAAACCTTTGCATACAACAATCACTTGTGTAAAAATGGCCAAAACTACTTGTCAAGCACCATAAACCAGATAATGGCAAATTACACATTTGTGATGAGTCAATCCCTACATACATAATCCACGACGTAAAGTATGAAACACACAAATGGAAGATCCACGGCCCAATAACATGCTATATAGCTACGACAAAAATGGTTTAGCAATTTAAGGACCAAAATACTTTTCTCATTACTAAATTTTAGTGTCCACACTACGAAGTTCAGATTGAGGCAAAAGGCTTACTTTCTCAACAAGAACATTGCCAGTGCAGTCGATTCTGTATGAAACGTCGAGGCTTTCCAAAACAAGGTGATACATTGTATCACTGGAAGAACAGTTCACTTCTTCACTGTTCTCTTCCGACATTTTATCAGGGCTGTTCTCCAGCTCCAGGATGTCATAATCTGTAATACCATTATCGGTCTTCATTCTGGAAATTTGAGGTCTACTTCTTTGAGAGACCGAACGTATATCCCAAGAAAGCACTTGTTTAATCAAGCATTGGAATTCACAAGCTGATTTATAGAGCGACTTCTTTTCCTGAAGAAAAAAAAAAAAAGAGTTCAGTCATTTTGTAGAAAGAAAATTGAAGATGAAAGAGAGCATGAAAAGAACAGAGCAATAAACTTCAAAAATAAATTAAAAGAGCAAGATAACGTTGATTTGAAAACTAAACTAAAGTATGATATCAGTATATCACTTCTATGGGTTGTCTAGAGAACAATGTATTAGTGATTTCTTATAGACTGAAAAACAAATATGCTTTACAGTCATAGAGTGCATATAGAGAGTTCTTATAAGTTAGGTCATGAAATACACCACATTGACAGATGAACTCTCAAGCAAACTAAAATTTCTCAAAGAGGGCAGATGGATATATAAGTCAATAAGTGCATCATTTATTGCATTTTCCTTTTTAATTTCCAGTTCCTATAATATAATTTTTATGATTCCTTATGGTTCTGCTGAGAATCAAGTCCTCTTAACTAATTAATTTACCTGTAAAGTCCAGTTTTAACCATCACACTCCTCACATATTCAAATAGTATCATTTCCACAAGTTCATGTTCAGAAAAAAAAAAAAAAAAATTGGAATTTCCTCTGATTAGCATGAAAATGTTGCATTTTTTTCACTTTTCTAAGCCCAGGCAAACCTGGTTTGAATCTGAGATACAGATCATGGTTCTTTCTTTTGAAAACCCCAAAAAAAAGACAACTAACTTCTCCCTACAACGTATTCAAAAAAAAAAAAAAATTAAATTAAATAGTCAATCAGAATCTATTACTTCAGGAGAACAAAGAGAATATCAACTTTAAATCGGGAAAATAAAGTTGATACAGAAGACTGATAGAAGAAAACCATAATAGAGAACACTTCAGATTCCATCACAATTATTACCATGATTGACCAACAATCACTCAGACTAGTGGAGAAGTCCTCAGAGAAGATAACAGAAGATACAGCCAATAGCTTATCCACCTGTCCAGAGAATTCAATAAGTGCTCTAGAAAAATTAATCCAACAAGAAAAAGATAGATTCAGAGTTCATTCAGAAAACGATAAGGTTAGCCTCAAGTATCACATGCAACTTTATTATGTTTAACTCCAAATGTTGATTACTAGAGTGCTTTTTTTTACTAGCTCCCTAATCAATCTGGGCAGATGGAGGGACAATATAGTAGTCTGTTTATTTTGGATGGGTCATGAAATAGGATCTAAATCGTTCAACTAGCTCAAAAGGTCTCATCCATAAAGTACAGTCCAGGTCACGTACATCTTTGCTCCTTTTCGATATACATACAGTTAATGTTTCTAATTAGACTACTGACAAAGCCACCAGTTTCACTTCTTGATTAGCTATTTCTTATGTAGTGCAGGATAAATTAGAGAGAATATCAGTTTTTTATACCATATCTCACGAGGCTATACATCTATTACACTACAGAATGATCACTATAGAACATATACTACCTTGTAAAGAATCATAAGTATTTCAAAAAAAAAAAAAAAAAAAAAAAAAAAAAAAAACTTCCTTTTACATGAAACAACCATAATACTCTGAAAATTATAGCATTTAATAATAAAATCTAAAGTTCTTGCGCAAATGATGTGAAGTATAAGCATTAGTAAGAAGTTAATACCTTTACCCAATCGGGCACTGTTGCTCCAGTGATGCTGTCACAGTATGGAAGATAGGGTTTAACATCAAGAACAGGCTGTTCATACAGACCAAGTAAACAAAAGAGTTGCAGAGCTAAACACCATACATAGGTACATAGCATCACACAAGGTAGGATAATAGAAAGATCTATAACTACATCACAGGCAAAGGAGAATGCTTACTGTGCCATCAACCAGATCTATGCCAGAAAGCATAACAGTACTCCCCTGTATTGACTCCACCTATACAAAAGGAAACCTAGCTCATCTCACAAAATGATTTCACCTTGCCTTTTGAGAAAATGAAGTAATACATAATATTTAATATTCACTGCGACAGAAGTGTAATGTTGAATAAAGAATTTCAGTGAAAGTGATCAACTCAAATGAAGCATTGACAGTTCAAAATTTCATGCTTTTTCTTTTTTGAAATTGAGCTAACATACTATGGGATTCAAAGTTTAATTTCAAACAATGATTCTTGGATCCCAATTCACAATTCATCAGTTGAACCAACTAGGAAGCAAGACTACACAGATTGACATGGCTTGTTCATTCACTGGCACAAACCTTGGTTAGGTTGAGCCTAGGCCAGCTTGGAGGTCAAAGTTAGAGTACTAGACCTACACAGTCAAAATTGTGCACGCACCAAAATACATGCATATCTACACAAAACAAGTGGTAATGCATTTTGAATTTCCTATAACTGCTAAATGGAGCTTCAGGTGGTCAATTAATTGAATACATTCCATCACTAGCATATTGAACCAGAACAAACAAATCCATGCATTGTAAACCTTAACTCTCTACGTAATTTCAATTGGACTTGTTAAGAGTCCTTCCCACATTGAAAAAATAAGAGAGAATATATGGGTTTATACTTTATAAGGTCATGGGTTAGACTAGCTAATTGATTGGATTCAGTCTTTTAGTGTGGTTTGGCTCATGTGCATTATAGCCCAATTGAGTGAGCTTGCCCAATCTTAAATTATAACAAGACTTAATTTTACAAAGTAGCCTTCTTGTATAAAAATTATACACCAGTTACTATTGGAGAATTAAAAGTTCAGCATGCGCATTATCTAGTTTTAGATTAGTTTTACAAGGTGGGAGGACAGAATGCCTCAGCAATGAGAACTCCTAGATATCAATTATAATTCCTCCCCACTCAAGACTTGTGCAAAATCAATATGAGAATTGAGAGAGTAAAATTCTGAAAAGAAAGCGAGAAACATTAGAAAGACAAGGCTATGTAGAATACAAGACTTATTCCCTACTCCAAGAAACCTCCATATTAAGTTATTTACAACGATTGCCAACTACTATGTAGTGTGATGGCACCTCAGTTACCATTCCAAATGGGTGGTCACAGGATCAAAGCCCAGTGGTGGGGGCATAGATTTGTTGGGTTGAGAATGTTTGAGAAAGTATAGAACAGATACTACCTTGTAAAAAATCATGAGTGTTTAAAAAAAAAAAAAGGTATTTACAACAATTCCTATTTCCTAATGGATGCATTTTCCAAATATACAATCTCTTTTTATGGGTAACCAAACACCAACCTATACTATAATTGATGAAAATATATTCCCAATGTTCAAAAATAAAATGTTAAGAATGAGAGCAGATGAGGTGCAGATCTTAAGTAAGGAATTCAATTGTACCTTCGCAACTGTGAGCCCAATAGGGCATGGACGATGTGGAGATCTTGTTGCAAAGACACCCATCCTCCCTCCTTTTAGCCTTGGCACCCTTACCTATTTTATTTAATAAAATCTGTACCAGTCAGTGGCTCAGTGCTGGAGAAACTAATAAATTGAAAATCACATAACTGACCTTTGCCTTGAACTTTGAGTGTGATGGATTCTTCCACAACTTCTCAAGATCTGTGTTTAGGTGAAACACATAAATGATCCAGCAATGTGAATATCCTTCAAGACCCTCAAGAGCAGCTGGGGGAACCCGCGTTGTATTAAACACTAAGCATGCTCTAGAAAGAGGTACTAATAGAGGCTGTCTTGGAGTTCCATTTCTGTACAAATACAAAAATATTAATAGGACACAAAAACAACACAGTTTGCGGTCAGTGATTTGAAATGAGAAAAGAAAATAAAATTAAAAAATTTGGAATGCACACAAAGTTTAAATATGTGGAACACAAGGAAATGAGGATAAAGTATTTGTTTCTTTACTTAGATACAAAGTGGTTCAACAAGTATCACTTTGATCAATCCATGACTAATAAATAAGTATATTGAGGCTTTTGCTGTCTTTATGCATCAAGAACTACTGCAAGTATATAAAAATAAAGGTTACGGAGTAATTGATTTTATATTCAAATTAGAGCCCCTTAAAAGCTAGTTGAGACAAAGAGTGCAGGACTAATGTTGAAATTTAATTAATTAATCAGTTCACCAATATATAATAATAATCTAATTTTTATTTTATTAGTAAGTAATGTGACCCATCCTAAAGTATTATTGTCCAAACATGCATAACTTTGGTGCTTCTATGATTGAATCTACATATGAATAAAATGTTGAATGACCTCAAAAGAGTTCTATAAAGTATTTACATTTAGGAGATGAGTGATGACAAAAAATATGTATAAATAAATAAATAAAATAGCAATAGATGACAAAAATAAAAATAAAAAGAGAGAGAACAAAATAGAACAACCCTGACTTCAAAGATTCTAGCCAAGGGAAATTTTATATTTTATATAGTATTAACAATGACACTCCAAGATTACCTTGTAGAGAAGCATGACTGAACGGTAGCTATAGGTGTCATAGGATATGATTTTAACTCAGAATCATTAGAACAGACCATAGCCAATTCTTCCCTCAATGCCTACAATTTTTATTTAAAACTTCATCATAACATGGTAGAAGATCACAGCATCAATAATTTATGACATACTATTATGTTTGCCATAGAATGAGTTTAACTAAATACCATTTCAACAAGGGCTGGAAAATTTACATTTTGAGGTTCAATGCCTATTAACTTTAATTCATAATATGGTAGAAGACAAAAACAATAAAAATAATTCGCAATGTTGCATGGACAATTCACCCCTCAAGGTTCAGTGCCGATAATTCATAAGTTCATAACATGGTAGATTGGTAGAAGACCAAAAAATATACAATATGACTGATTTTACAAGGCAGGATTTAAAATTCAAATAAATAATGTCAACAAAACATTCTGATACAGGGTAACTATAGTTGAATAATAATGATACTTTAGTGATGCTGTAATAAAACTATATTGTGTATAAAATGAAATTTGAATAGCATGTCTCACATATTGAGTATATATTGTCAAATGAAACTGTAGTTAAAGTAGAATTATACTTTAGTAGTAATGTAATAAAACTACTAAAGGGAGAGGTTACTACATGGACCATAACAGAATTCGCCGTCTACCATTGTTACAACAGAAAAAATTTTAAACGACTTTGTTTTTCTACCTAGTCCACGTTGCTCCGTGGACAACGGTCCACAGTAAAATTTGCAGAGCTATAGAGACAATTGTACCACTAAATTCAACCAATTAAATAGTATTTTCTTTCAATCAAGTAAATTTAAAAACCATTATTTGCCATCACCCATTCATTTTGCCTCTATGAATATATTTCTAATATCTTCATGGCTAACGATTCCAATGCAAGTCATAATCATGAATTGAAATGAATGTGATAATAAAAATAAAGACAAAGATTACTCCTTAAAACAGCCCATTTTTCTCTTTTACTACTTTTTCCTGATTTGGGCCTTTCTTAAATCTTCTTCAAAATCACCGAAATAAAAAAAAAAAAAAAAGGTAAGGAGAAGCACCTGCTGAGCTCTAATGCGGCCTCGCCTTTCAGCAGCACACTTTTCTAAGGCAGTTTGCAGAGCTTGTTCAAGCGCTCGGAGTTTCTCATCAGGACCCACCCTCCATTTTCTCATCCAGAAATAAACTGTAAGCCATATTAATGGCAAGGTTTCAAACGATTCATTGAGTAGGGTGAAGTCGCAGGGTGGGGGAGGGAGGATGGGTGGAGCCGTGGAGGAGACACTTACCTGCGATGGCCGAGGATGCAGAGAGAGAAGTTAAACCAAGAGCTATGGAGAAAGTCAGCAATTTGGAGGCGGCCATGAAATTGGAACTCCAAACTCACACATTCTGACCCTCTATTTACTCGGTTAGTAGGTTGTAAGTAAAAAAATAATACTCCGTAATTAAATAAATAAACAATAATAATAATAATAATAATAATAATAATAATAATAATAATAATAATAATAATAATAATAATAATAATAATAATCCTTTATTTCAAAACTAACTAGTGTTTTACCATATAAGAAACATAAGAAATTATGTTATCATAAATTTAAATAAAAAATGTTAAAATAAAAAATATTGAAATGTACACTATAATAATATAATTAGATTTCACATATATTTGGTCAGGTATGTATTTTAGAGAATAAAATATTAAAATTAAAATTTTGCATGATTAATATAGTCTCTAATTATATATCTGTTTAGATAAGTACTATTTTTTTTACGCGTTTTGCGCGAATGAAATAATGCCCAATGACTTTTTTAAAATAAGTATTTCAGTATATCAATGCAATATTATATAAGAGATGTTTATGCATATGTAAATAAATGTCGAATTTGTTTATTTAAATCGGTAATTTAAAGTATATAAATACAAGATAATATATGAGTGATTTATTATAATTGTCAATAAAATAAAGAGTTAATACCCAAAATCGTCCTCGACTATAGTGGTTTTTCTCAATTTCATCCTAATCGACTTTGGTGACCTAATATCGTCCCAGGCTTTTGTGTTTCGCTCAATTTAGTCCTCCATTTGTTATTTCGTCAAATTGGTGTTAAATAAAGGGACAATTCAGTAATGTCAATATTGATCTCTCTTTACTTTCAACTTGTGAAGTGCGAAATTCCTCTTTCTTGTACGAATTACACCCAGAAATACTCCCGGACCTGCAAATCAAATTTTATATTTGCAGTTTTAGGAGTAATTCTGGAAGTAATTCGTAAAAAAAAAAAAAAAGGGATTTTGCAGTTCACATGTCTATGAGTAAAGAGATGCCAATATTAAAATTACTGAATTGTCTATTTATTTAACACCAAATGGACAAAATAACAAATGAGGAACTAAATTGAGCAAAAACACAAAAATTTAGGACTAAATTGAGCGAAACACAAAAGTCTGGGATGATATTAGGTCACCAAAGTCGGTTAGGACGAAATTGAGAAAAACCACTATAGTCGAGGACGATTTTGGGTATTAATTCATAAAATAAATGTTTGCAACTTTGTAATAATGTTAATCTAAATACTTAGTCTTAAAGCGATAGTTTAAATAAATATTTTTTTTAGTTTAAATTTCTTTAATTCTTTTTAATTCTCATTTGGGTAGCATTGTCATTGTCTTCATCTTCAGTACATGTTCTCTTCTTTTTTTTTTTATTGGTAGTGTCTCATGTGCAATTAGGTTAGTGATGGTAGCATAAAGAAATTTATCATGTAATGAGATTATGGTATATGAAGCTTTGGATTTGTCTTGTTGTGTATATGATTGAGATTTTAATTGTAATATGAACTCTTTAATTTACAAGAACCTATTGATATTTGGTAGTGGTAGTTTACCCCTACATTACCTACATGTTTCATGTGTTGCGAGATGTATGTCGTAGGTTATCATGTGAAAGTATTTAACATGTTTTGTATTATAATTTTAATATTTAATTATAATATAATATAAAAAGAAGACAATTGACAATATAGTGAATATAATAAATTAATAAATTTGAAGGTAATTGTAAAAAATAAAGATAATACAACTAATGAAATTATATTTCTTTAAAAAAAATTATAATGAATACTTTTTTAAAATAAAGACATTATAGACAGCTAATTTTAAATTTGTTTTTGAATGTTACTGATAGTATCTGTTCATTTATACTTTCTCAACCTGTTGAAGCACAAAGAGTCAACACAGCCTCCACTGAGACTTGATCGATCTCATGACCTCCCATATGGGAGACTCACTACATGTCATCTGAGCACAAGGTGTTTGGCCATCTAATTTTGAATTAATTGAATGCATATGTATTTTTTTTTGTTGTAATTACTAATTTATTTAATTTAATAAGAATAATAATGTGGCGTACATACTTTTCACCAAAAATAATGAAATCATTGATTTTTTAAATTTACATTCATTGTTGAGACAAATTGTTTTGAGAGTTTGTCAATGACAAATGCTACAATTATTGTCTGTCAATATAGGATGATAATAAATAATTCAAAATATAAGATTACAATAGATATTGTTATAATGATATAGTAAAAATTAACTTACGAATTTCTTTAAAAGTTTTCATGCATTAATCAAATTATGATGTGTAAACTTGTTCAATTGGAGCTAATAGGATGTCAACATTGCCAATTAATTGGAAAATGGTCCTACCGTTTTAGAGTCCATGTGTAATTGTATTTAGAACAAATTGCACTTTTAGTCCTGTGACTATTGGGGTGTTGTTAATTTAAGTACTTGACTTTTAAAACTCCCAATTTAATATTTTAACTAGGCAATTATTAACAGATTTAATCCTGCTTGCGGCGAGAAAAATGTAATCCATTTTTAATTATTTAATCATTAAGGACAAATTGGTCATTTCAAGTCATTTCTTCCATCCTTGTACCATTTGTTCTTCTTCATGCTCTGTTTTCTCTTCCGATACACGCAAATCGAGCGAGATGAATGCAACCATTTGGGAGTTGAAAATGGCCAGCGTGATTTTCCCTATCTAACTTGTGCATAAATGGGTTTCAGATTCCCAGAAATGCTCAAAGACTCAAGCTTGGCTGCTCGCCCTGTTCAAATTGGAGCCGAGACAACTTTTCAAGATGGTGGAAAAAGGGTCAAATAAGCCCCTGAACATTATACAAGGAGGCAATTAGGCCCTTAAACTTTTAAAAGTAACAATTAAACACATCAACTTTTGACTTTGGTGCAATTAGACCCAAAAATCTAATATTTACCTGTAATTGCAGGTAACCTCTTATGTGACATCATTTGAGCTTGCCACGTATGCAAACTTAAAAAAAAAAGTATTAAAATTAAAAATCAAAATAAATAATAAATAATAATAATAATAATAAATAAACATTTCCGCCGTTCGAACGGCCGCCGCCGGCAGCCAAAGAAGAAGGCAGCCATGACCATGGCTGCCTTCATCCTCTTCTCTCTCTCTCTTTTTTTTTTTTTTTTTATAAAATATCTTTCCTTTCTTCGTCTCCAAATATGGAGACGAAGAAGGAGAGAAGAACAAGGCAGCCATGGCCGAGCCATCGGCCATGGCTGCCATCAACCTTTATTTATTTATTTATTTATTTTTTTGTGTAAATCTTTCCCTTCTTCGTCTCCAGATCTGGAGACGAAGAAAGGAAAGAGGACCCTTCTTCATCTTCAGATTTAGAGACGAAGAAGGAACACATAATAAGGCAGCCATGGCTGCCTTCAAGCTTCAACTTTTTTTTTTTTTTCTTTAAAAAATAACAATCATTTCATTCTTCGTCTCCAGATCTGGAGGCAAAGAAGGGAAAAAGAACCCTTCATCATCTCCAGATTTGGAGACGAAGGAGGAGGAAGGCAGCCATGGCAGCCGGCCATGGCTGCCTTTGACGGGTAAGTTTAGTTCGTTTTTTTTTTTTTTTTTTTTTTTTTTTTAAGTTATTAATTTTTTAAAAAATTAAATATTATTATTTTTAAAATAAAAATGACACGTAGGATGCCACATAAGAGGTTACCTGCAATTACAGGTAAATATTAGGTTTTTGGGTCTAATTGCACCAAAGTCAAAAGTTGATGTGTTTAATTGCTTCTTATAAAAGTTTAGGGGCCTAATTGCCTCCTTGTATAATGTTCAGGGGCTTATTTGACCCTTTTCCCATTGGCGAATAACAGTTTTTTTAATGATCTATTTTTTTTTCAAATAAAAGGTTAAAATTTTGTATGTTTAACAGATTTATTACGAAATTAAAAGGAAAATTTCAAAAATTAAAGGTTCAATTTTTTCAAATTATATCATTATATTTTCAAATATAAAAGAGTTAACAGTTTTTTTTTTTCATGAAAAAAAGGAAAAATTAAATCATTATTTATTTGGGAAAACATAAATATTAGACTTTTAAATGGTCTATTTTTTCAAATAAAAGGTTTAAATAATTTTTGTTTAACATTACGAATATTTAAGGGTCATTTTTTTCAAATTAAATCTTTTTTTTAATGCAAAATATAATTATCAGACTTTAAAATGACAAATAAACATGTCGAAACCCTAAAGAATATGTAGATTTGCAATTGCAATTCCCTCCAACCAAACAATGTAATTTAGAGCTTTGTATTTTAGACATGGTCAGTTGTATGTCACTACATCCAAAGTAACAAATCCCAATGGGTTAAAGATATTAATTTGTGATGAAACTGAACACAATTGTACTTTCACAATTCACAAATAATGTTGTATACAAAGAAGTTTTTAATAATATTTAATTTCAACGTTTCTATTCATTATTCCCCATCTTTATTATTGGGGGACGATTGCGAGGGAAAGCCGTAATAGGTTTTCTATTATTTTCTGTGTGTATGAAAATTAGAAAAATGATTTTGAAAATTACTTTTCGAGTAATTAGAAAAAATTAAAGTCAATGAAAAGTAATTCTTATTACTCTCTCTCTCTCTCTCTCTCTCTCTATATATATATATATATATATATATATATATATATATATATATATATATATATATATATATAGGGAAGAGATCAGGTGCATTTGTTGCTTCCCGTGCGAATGTGCGGTGGATTAATGTGCGTGAGGTTTATACTTAATGTGCGTGAGATTTGTACTCAATGTGCCTGAGATTTGTACTTAATGTGCGTCATGTTAATATGCGTGAGTTTTGTACTTAATGTGCCTGAGTATTGTGTTTAATGTGCGTGAGATTTGTGCTTAATGTACATGAGTATTTCAGAATTACGAGCTCAGAAGGAAGCAGAACAGAAAACTCACGCACATTAACGCCCAGGCTTCTTGTTACTTCTTCCTTCAATTTGGCCATGGATTCTGCATTATCAGCTACATCCAGTGCAGTTGAATGTTTATATAAATGACGCACGCACAGTAAAATTTGCACAGTAGCTAAGTGTGGATTTCTGTTGTATTATTTCCATAATTCTTAACCTCCATAGCCCGCCTCCACATCATCATCAACGGGGAGGGAGCAATGGCTACTGGGGATGGAGAAGAAGCTGACATTCATAGTTTCTGCTGCATTTTACACATTCGCGCACATTAAGTACAAATCTCAGGCACATTAAACACAACACTCACGCACATTGTGTACAAATCACACGCACATTAGTCCACCGCACATCCGCACGGGAAGCAACAAATGCACCTGATCCTTTCACTATATATATATATATATATATATATATATATATATATATATCACTATTATTTCTTAATAATATTTCATATTATAATATACAAATTTAGGTTAAGTTTTATTTTTCTTCGTTTAATTAATAATTTTTTGATTATTTAGAACAAAACTTAATATTTCAATTATAATTTTGCATTATTTGAATGATTTAGGTCGTTATGGTATTAATATTTTTTGTATGTATTTTTATAATGGTACAATTGTACATTACTTTATAAATATTAGACTATTATTTTTTTTATCGGACAAAATTGTTCTTACATCATTGTCAGACATGCGCGACCTAACTACAAAGTTATTGATCATAAATATAATTACACCCGGACTCTAAAACGATAGAACCATTTCCAAAGAATTGACAATGTTGACATCCCACTGGCTCCAATTGAACAAGTTTACACATCAAAATTTTATCAATGCATGAAAATTTCTAAAGAAATTTATAAGTTAATTTTTACTATATCATTATAACAATATCTATTGTAACTATATATTTTAAATTATTTATTATCATCCTCTATTGACAAGAATTGTAACAGTAAAATTGCCATTTTGACAAACTCTCAAAACAATTCGTCTCAACAACGAATGGAAATTTAAAAAATCAATGATTTCATTATTGTTGATGAAAAGTATGTACACAACTTTATTACTCTTATTAAATTAAATAAATTAGTAGCTACAACAAAAAATAATACATATGTATTTAAGTAATTTAAAATTAGATGTCTATAATGCCTTTAATTAAAAAAAAATATTCATTATAAAATAATACAAAATATGTTATCATATAATACAAAATATGTTATATATGAACATTTATTTACCTATGCATAAACATCTCCTATATAATATTGCATTGATATACTTTGAAATACTTATTTAAAAATAATCATTGGGCATTATCCCATTCGCGCAAAGCGCGTAAAAAAAACTATAATAATCTAATAAGAGTAAAATAGAGTACTAATTATTCCAACTTTGATTGGGATAGGGTTCGAACCTAAGACCTTTCTTATTGAAATCAATGAGTAAATTAACGGCGAACTAACAAAAATTAACGAAGAAGATAATATTTAATAGATAATCATATAATTAAGGATAAATTAGGAAATCTCAAGGAAAAATTAAAATCTAATCAATCTGAGCCATTCATTTGATTAAAAAATTTGACTGTCATTTTTTCTACTCATTATAGGCCTAACTCTCTTTGCTCTTATTAGTATATACTAGTTTTTTACGCGCATTGCGCGATTGGGATAATGCCCAATGTTTTTTTTTTTTTTAAATTTAAATAAGTACTTTAAAGTATATCAATGCAAGATTATATTGGAATTGTACTGTTCATGCATAGATAATTGAATGTCAAATTTGCGTATTTAAATAGGTAATTCTAAGTTTACAAATACAAGATAATATAGTCAAGATTGATTATAATTGTCAATAAAATAATTGTATAGGTATGGTTGAAACCAAATACGGGACATAAGGGAGAACAAATAAAAATTAGGGCATAAAATATTAAATATATACTAATATTGAAGAGCTAACTGCTGGATTTCAAAAGCTAGACGCGGTGAACACTGGTTTGGGCAGAAGCTTTTTCCGGATTCGAGTGGCCCTAGATGTCCGTAAACCGGTGAAGTGCAGAATGAAACTCATTCGACGTGACGGTATGTGGTCCTGGATCCTATTTAAATATGAGCATTTACATTGATTCTGCTTTTATTGTGGCATCCTTGGCCACATTGATCGATTATGTGCTCTCGCAAGGGGGGCAGCTGTTGAACCTGACAAATTCCCCTTCGGGAATTGGTTGAGGGCGGGCAGTGGTAGGGGTGGGAGGGGGGTTGGAGACCAATGGCTGGTTACTGGTTCGAAAGGGCTGGGAGGGGTGAAAGGAAATGCTAGTGTGATTTTGGGGTATTCGGGCAGTGGTGAAGGGACGGGTGGGGATCGGGTTCGTGAGGAGGAGACTGGCATCTCATTAGCGTCTAAACGACGCCGGGAAGATGGGGAGTCACAGGCGGATGTGGTTATGGGGGATAGTGGTCTTTCATTGTTTTGGCGGGTCCTGGGGCTCAGGACCGCCTGTCCCAATAAGTGTGTTGAGTTGGAACTGCTGTGGCTTGGGTAATCCACGGACAGTTTGGGAAGTTGCGGCCCTTGCAGCCGTTAAGAAACCCGATTTTATTTACTTAATGGAAACGAAGGTAAACAGAGATCATGCAGAAAGACTTAGGGTGAGACTGGGATTTGAGGGTTTATTTCATGTAGATAATGTGGGACGGAGTGGGGTATTAGCCTTGTTGTGGTGTACGAATAACATGGCGAGTCTCTTGAGTTACAGTAAGAACCATATTGATTTAGAGGTGAGGGGGAGGGAAGGGGAGGAGAGATGGAGGCTAACGTGTTACTATGGGTTCCCTGAGAGAGGAAGGAGGAGAGAGGCATGGCAACTGTTAAGAGGTTTGTGTGGCAGATCTAATCTACCGTGGGTCATGGTGGGGGATTCCAATGATTTGGAATCCTGGGCGGAGAAGATGGGGGGTATACCACATCCTTTGGGCCTGTTCCAGGGGTTTTCTAAGACATTAGAGTACTGTGGTTTGAGTAGTTTTCCCACGCTGGGGTATCCTTTCACCTGGGAGCGAGGGAAGGGGACTATGGATTGGATAGATGAGCGTTTAGATAGGGTGGTGGCCAGTGGGGAGTGGAGGGGTCTTCATAAGGGAGCTCGGGTCTATTGTTTAGAAACCGTTATGTCTGATCATGCTGTGCTGTTTTTGGATGTGTATGAAACTCGAGAGGTGAGGGGACATAAGGGCTTCAGGTTTGAAAATTCCTGGTTGCTGGATGAGGAGTGTGGAGGGGTGGTGAGGGAGGCATGGGGTGAGACAGGGAACAGGGGTTTACAGGCGAAGCTGGCCTGGTGTGGGGGAGCGTTTGGTGAGTTGGGGAGAGGGGGGGGGGGGGGGGGAAACGGTGCCATCGGTTTGGCAAGAGGATTGAAGAGATCCGGCGTCAATTGAGGCCACTCAGGGGTTGTACAGGGGCTCGGGAGACGAATTGCAGTTACTGTTGAAGCAGGAGGATGTGTATTGGAAACAAAGGGCCAAACAACACTGGCTGAGGGAGGGAGACAGGAATATCAGGGGGCACGTTTACTAACAGGAAATTATTCTCTGTTTTCAATTTTCTGTTTTCAATTCTCTGTTTTCGAAAACTGAAATTGAAAACTTTGTTTGCCTGTACTTATTTTTGAAATCCATTATCCATTTAGTAAATTAAAAATGTACTACATACATATATTTATAAGTTATTTCGTGACAAAGTAAAATGTCATTAGAAAACATATTAAGTACAGTAATTTAAAATAAGTTGTTTCGTGACAAAATGTTATTACAAAACATTGCAAATAAAATTGAATACACCATCAATGATTATAATTTATCCAGAAGAGTGCATTTGCGATGTCTTCACGCAATTGTTGTATTTGGTCTTGTTGACTCATATAGTCATATCTAATTGTATGGTATCATTTACACTCAATCACATTCCGCAATGATGAATATCGATAATTAAATAGGGCTTGCTTATTTCATATCCGCCCTTGCCCACGAAAGTCATTCAAGTGATAGCGCTCCCCGCGGTATGGTGCCAAAAAACTGGGTGCATTTGGATAACCACCATCAACAACATAGTAATAACCTATTCAATTGAGAAAAAGAATATACTTAAAGAAGAGGCAAACCGGGCATAACATATTCTACCTATTCTGCTGCCATATTAGCTACCATATTCTACTCTATTTCTTCCAAGACAATACGATTTTTTTAAGTCAAGAATATATTCACAAAAACAGCAACAACAACATATTAGCAACAACAGAATATAATCCACAATCAACATATTACAAAAATAACATGCCAGAGAACAACAACTAAATACATACAGAAAAAACAGATTTAGAAAGGACATTACTCTGGAACGTGGTGATGGGCACGATCCAATCGATGATTTTGGTGACTCCGTCTTTTGGAGTGAATAAACTATCTTATAATCACGAGATAAGCCAGCTGATCAAATCCAAGTTAGCTCCATTAAAACAATTAGAAAATGTAAACCAGAAAACCACATAGAGGATGAACAGATAAAGCATTAATAACAGGTGGAAGTAAGTAGCATCCCTACTCCTTTTAATCTTCACATTAAAATGCAACCAAACAGAAGTAATCAATGCTATTTTACTCCAAATTAAAGTGATTGTGCCTCTACACATAATCTAATAATCACATAGGCAAAGCAATATCAAATCTTTAACTAAATCAGACAAATCCTTGGATCATTCAATGTTGTTATCCACTTTAACACCACATGAATACAAATAAAATAAGAGAAGGTTGAAATTTAGCATAATAGGAAGTGCCAAAATTCATCTAGGACAGAAAATTATCTACAAAGTCTAAGTTCATTTAAGCATTCCAGAAATCCAAAACACTACAGCAAATGTTTGCTCCTATTTTCATACCAGGATCATAGTCAATCCTTTAGCTTCAGTGCACTACTATGTGATTTTTTTCCCTTTCATAAAGTAATAAGGCTAATAAATTTGGTAGGTTGCCTCTAAATCAGAGGCAAATGGAATAGCAAAAGCAGGAGCTAAATTCGCAGCACAATTCAACTATGGTAAACAAGCAAAAATTTTCAAAACAAACATCAATCAACAGAGATCGAAAAACAAAAAACCAAAAAAAATAAAAAAATTACCCGCTTGGAGCGTCGGCGGGCCGGCAGAAGCACTTCGCGGTGGACTTGGAGCTTGGCGGTGGTTTGTGGACTGTGAGACTGACAGTGGCGGATGGGTGTCAAACGGTGGTCTGTGGACTCCGGTGATCTCTTTCGTGTGTTTTCTGGCGTGGTGGCGAGAGGATGTGGATCCGGAGGTCGGCAACGACGACGGATCCTCAGACAGCACCTTTCTCCGGTAGCAGCAGCAACTAAGATCGGAAAATGAAATAAATGTAAAGGAAGGAGTGGGTGTGAAGGTCTGAAAAGAAGGAAAATATATGGGTGGTAGGTGGTAGAGTAAATGCCGACATTATTCTCTGAACTCTGAAGAATAGGAGGAGGAGGAAGAAAGAAGAAAATAAGGAGAAGGTCTCTTGGCTGGAGTCGATGGGTGGTTCACGGGTATCTTTCACTGTTTACGTGTTATTTCTTGTTTTGAAAACAACTTAGAGGCGTGTTCCTGATTTCTTGCAAAAATAGAGAATAATTCTCTAATTTGGAAATGGGAAAAGAAAATGGTAAACACCTCCACTGTTTTCTATTTTAAATTTACAGAAATTTCCTGTTAGTAAACGCCCCCCAGGTTTTTCCACCTTTCTGCTTTTAATAAAAAGATGAAGAATCGGTTGTTGAAACTCAGGAATGGGGAGGGTAGCTGGGTGGAAGGTCAAAGGTTAGAATCCTTGGTGGTGAGTTATTATGAGGGGATTTTCACATCTGGGGGTTGTTGGGGTGCCAATTTTTTTGAGAATCTACGACTATGTGTGACAGAGGGCATGAATGAAGAGCTATTACGGCCTTTTAGGGCGGAGGAAGTGCGCAAGACAATTTTTGCTATGGCCCCAGACAAAGTCCTTGGGCCGGATGGTATGTGTTGGAACCGTTGGTAGAAAAAACAAATAATAATAAAAAATAAGATTATTATTTTTTGGAAAAACAAGGGAAGGAAAGATGGAGAATTTGGCTCGTGTTTGGTGTTGGGTTTTTGCAAGAGTCAAGCGATCACTCTTTCCTTAAAACCTTATTTGCCACCTCCCAAAGATGCTAGGAGCGTTGTGGCCTAGGCTTCCCAGGATAAAACTTGCTAGTGATTCAATGTTTGAGCACTCAGACAAGGAATCCGGCGAGCAAGACAAGGTTTTGAACACAGTAGGCTTAGAAAGAGAAGGAGTAGAAGAAGAATTTTTAAGGTTGGAAAACTCAAAGTTTCGTGTAGAGTGCTTGTGCTCATGTGTATAAAAATCTGCTTCTCACTGCCTCTCTTATATAGGGGTGGAGGAGTCAATAGCTTTTAATATGGCAATGAAAACTGACATTAAAGATGACTTCCAACAGCTATAACAGCAGGCACCTGGGAATTGAATTCAGAATTCAAAATTGGAGTTAATAGGATATTAATTCCGTAACAGATGAATTCAATCCCCATAACAGTCAGAACTTTTGGGTTCCAGACCGTTGGCGTGCAGGGTTCGGTCTCAACTTTCGACCTTACCCAGTTTCGGCCTTTACACCTCTCGTGGTCACCGTTGCACGAAAGTTCGTGCTCTCTGTAGCACGAGAGTGGTGCTCTTGGTTTCGGCCGAACCAAGTAACTATACCGAGTCAGAACTTTCGGGTTCCAGACCGTTGGCGTGCAGGGTTCGGTCTCAACTTTCGACCTTACCCAGTTTCGGCCTTTACACCTCTCGTGGTCACCGTTGCACGAAAGTTCGTGCTACAGAGTCTCAACTTTCGACCTTACCCAGTTTCGGCCTTTACACCTCTCGTGGTCACCGTTGCACGAAAGTTCGTGCTCTCTGTAGCACGAGGGTGGTGCTCTCGGTTTCGGCCGAACCAAGTAACTATACCGGTTGGAAAATGATACCGAAGTTTGGCATAACTAAGCTCGCAAGGCCTGCTAATTTCCGGACGACATTCGTGCCCGCAGGTGCTGGCGCACACGAGCTCGGGGTTTGAATCAAGCCTTTTTCAATCTCGTCTAGTTAGAATTTGATTTGCATCCCCCCCCCCCCCCCCCGCGCAAGAGAGCATCTATGCTATACAATTCTACAAGCTTCAAAAGAGCTCTTGTATATAAGGAGGGCAAATCCTCTTTCCAATCCAATGTGGGACAAAAACTCACTTTTTCCCTTCATTTTCCAACTCAAATGGGTATACTTTGAGAATCAATATCTCATTCACCCATCATCCGTTTTGAGTGTACAATATATCAATATCTTCGTCTCACTACGAAGAATCTGAATCCACTTTGACCTGACCCAAATCGGAAGTGGATCCCACTGATAATTGTACCACAAAATAGCCACTTAACATGTCATTTTAAGCTATTTTTCCAACAGTATGAACCCGTGATTTTTTTCAGAATTTTTGGGGGGTGGTGGGAGAGAATGTAACTGAGTTTGTCTTAGGATGCCTCAAATCGGGTCAATTTCCTTCAGAGCTAAACACTGCGAATATTGTTCTTATACCGAAAAAGAAAGTTCCCGAGCTGGTTTCTGATCTCAGAATCATTGCCTTGTGTAACGTGACTTACAAGGTGATAGTTAAGATGTTGGCTAACTGGATGAAGAATCTGCTCAAAGACATTGTCTCAGAATCCCAAAGTGCATTCTTACCGGGGAGGCTGATAACTGACAACATCTTAGTGGCGGCGGAGGTAGGCCACTATTTACACAGGAACACAGGAAAACGACGAGGGAGGTTGGTTGGGCGGCGTTGAAGTTAGATATGGCCAATGCATACGACAGAATGGAGTGGGAGTTCCTCAGACATATGTTACTGGGTTTGGGGTTTGGGGAGGGGTGGGTGCAACTCATCATGTTATGTGTGACTACGGTCAAATATAACATCACGGTTAATGGCAATGTGGTTGGGGAGGTGGTTCCTACGAGAGGGCTAAGGCAGGGTGATCCTCTATCACCTTATTTGTTCATCCTTTGTGCTGAGGGCTTATCCTTATTGTTACAGCGGGTCTAGGACAGAGGAGGGATACATGGGTGTAGGGTAGCGAGGGGGGCTCCGCCGATCTCTCATCTCTTTTTTGCTGACGACAGTTTATTGTTCTTTAAGGCGAACATGCAGGAGGCAAAGGTGGTTAGGAATTGTTTGTGGGAATATGAAGAGTTATCTGACCAATTGGTTAACTTTGATAAATCCAACATCAGCTTTAGTCAGAACACAAGGGTTGATACCAGGGCGCAGGTGGCGAATCTTTTGGGGGTCACTCAGGCGGATGATATTGGTCGGTAATTGGGTTTGCCTTCCGTGGTGGGTAGAAACCGGATGGTAGTTTTCGCTTACTTTGAGGAGAAGCTAGTCAACCGGATCGGCGCATGGGATAAGAAATTCTTGTCCCGGGCGGGAAAAGAGATCCTTCTAAAAACAGTGGCGCAGGCCATGCCTTTGTATGTCATGAGTGTGTTCTTAATCCCGAAAACTTTCTGTATGGGGTTGGAAAGGAGAATGAACAACTTCTGGTGGGAAAGTGGGCGAGTTCAAGGTATCCATTGGTTGGTATGGGACAGACTAAGCGTGCCGAAGAGGCTTGGGGGTCTCAGTTTTAGGCGTTTGCATGCCTTTAACCTGGCACTCCTGGCTAAGTAGGGGTGGCGTTTTCTTTCTAACCCGAACTCTCTTGTCGCCCGTATATTTCAGGCTCGTTATTTTCCTCGTAGCTCCTTTCTGGAGGCTTCGATTGGAAGTAATCCCAGCTACTGTTGGAGAAGCACTTTGGAGGCAAAGGATTTATTGTTGTCCGGAGCCAGACGGAGGGTGGGGAATGGCCAAAACACAAAGGTTTGGGAACATAGTTGGCTAGCAGGTCTAGTGAACCGCAAGATTGAATCACCACAGTCGCAGGAGGTACGTGATCTCATGGTATACAATCTATTCATACCTAACTCTAGTGAATGGAACATGCCTTTATTACGGGATTTATTTAATGACTAGGAGGTTGATGCTATAGTACGTACTCCGATTAATTTACATATCGAAGACCAGTGGTTTTAGCATGGGGATTTGAGAGGCAACTATACGGTGACAGGGGGATACCGTAATTTGATGGGAGAATTAGATGCGGTAAATACGACTTTTAATCAATGGAACAAAATTTGGCATTTGAATGTGCTACCTAAGTGTCATACTCTTGTGTGGTGGGTGGCTAGGGAGGTACTCCCAACAGTTGACAATTTACGCCAAATGAGAGTGGATGTGGAGGCGGAATGTTGCATTTGCAGGCAAGGTGAGGAAACTATACACCATTTATTTGTTGATTGTCTGTATGCCAAAAGGTGTGGCATGAACTCCAGGTAGTGATTCCAGCTGGGCCTACAAGTTGGGGTGACTGGCTTTACCATGCATTGAATTTACAAGGGACTGATATGCCAGAATTGTTGGCGGTGGGGCTGTATATGTTGTGGACGGTGAGGAATGCTGCTATCTTTGAAGCCACTGTACTGTGCAATCACCGGCTGTCTTGGCCAAGATTGTGCAACGCAGTAGGACGGAATGGAGGGAGGTGGCGGAACGAAGGGGGGAGGCTAGTGGCACTACGTCGGCAGACTGCGACATATGGTTGTTGGCTACGGACCTCGGCTGGGGAATGGATGGCGGCGATAAGCGGACGTTTGGACGGGGTCAACGATGATCACATGGCGGAGGCTTTAGCTTGTAAAGAGGCACTTTCTTGGGTAAAGAACAAGGACCTTACGAACGTGCTCTTCCAATCAGATTGCCAAGTTCTTTGTACAAATTTATCACGTCTTTCATTTGTTTCTTACTTTGGTTTTGTTTATGATTCCAGTTGTGCTTTACTTAATGATTTAGGTTCTTCTCGTATCAGCTTTATTCGTCGGTCTGCGAACCGAATTTCTCATATTCTTGCAACAGATACTATTAACTCAACTGTTACTCGGGTGTGGGATGTTTACCCACCTGAGTCCATTGCTCATTTGATTGTTTAATGACATTTCGTTGGTTTTGGTTTTCAAAAAAAAAAAAAAAAAAAAGAGCTAACTGCTGATTGCCAAACAAAGACATTGCGAGGTAGTTTCTCACTTCAATTTGTTGTGTGATTTGAATACTCTTTTTATCAATAAATCCCCCAAATAGTTAATATGATTGACTTAATTATATATATATATTTTTTTTTATTTTTTTAAAACAATTATTATTATTATTATTATTATTATTATTATTATTATTATTATTATTATTATTATTATTATTATTATTTAATATATGTATACCCTTAGGTCATTTTACATGTTAATCTAAACATCTAATTTTTTCAAATATCTTTTTACCAACCGTTGATATAATTCGCTGGTTAAATCCGCTAACGTTAACCGCTAACTACTGATTGTCAAACAAGGACATTGCGAGATAGTTCTTACTTCAATTTCTTGTGTGATTTGAATACTCTCTTTGTCAACAAATTCCTCAAATAGTTAATATGATTGGCTTTATTAATTATATTTTTTAAATTTTTTCATGGTATTAATAAAATACTTGGTAAATAAATATATAGCATTATTTTGTATTATAACTTTGATATTTAATTTAAAAAAATAGTGCACAAAAAAGATAATAAACAATATAATAAATATAATAAATTGATGAATTTGAATGTAAAGAATTTTTACATTGGAGAAAAATAAAGACAATATAACTAATAAAATTATTTCTCTTAATTAATTTATTGATAATGAATAATTTTTTTTTTTAATAAAGACATTGTATGGACAATGTAGCGAATATAATCAATTGATGAATTTGAATGTAAAGAATTTTTATATTGGAGAAAAATAAAGAGAATATAACTTATGAAATTATTTATCTTATTTAATTTATTGATAATGAATAATTTTTTTGAATAAAGACATTGTAGACCGATAATTCTAAATTAAAGAAATGCATATGTATTATTTTTTGTTTTAGCTACTAAATTATTATCTAAAAACATAATAAGTGTGGATGATGGTTATACCCTTCATTTATGTCCGTTTTTTCCGTTAAGTTTTTTTTATACATTATGGTATAAAAGTTGTACTTTACAATATTTTGGACAAGCATACCCCTACCGTTATAACTTCTGTTATCTTTTCCACTATTGTTACCATGCACATACATCCATGTTAGGAATATATTGTAGAAGTTTTAATGAGCCAAATGTATTTTGTAGACCCCAATTTTATTTTATTTGAGTCAGTTCTGGTTCACCAAGTATAGTGCACCACTGCCATGAAGCCTACATGAAGTCTACGAGAAAGCAGCATTGAAAGAAGAATAAATGAAAGCGGGATCATAGCTTAACAGATTTATGAAGCATCAAGTCACCAAAGGTTGAGATGGACGAGATGGTAGAAGATTTGTTGAAGCATGCCTAATGTAAGATGATCTACAGTTCAATTCTCATTGGAAGTAATTTTGGTGTAAAGATGAATTGCTATCGTGAAGTAGCAATATCAGGAGATGATGTCATCATGATAGTAATATCAGGTGAAAGAACATTTTTTATCGTGATAGTTGAGAATTATCGGATGATGACGTCACGACTATCGGGTAATGACATCACAATGTGATAAAGCTAGTGGAGAACACGTGGAAGAGATAAGTCAAAAGAATTTAAGTCTTGGATTGTATCAATTGGATACCCAGCCAAGATGGAAGAAGTCTTGCCAAGGAAAGCAAATGGTTCATAGTTCAATTCCCACCTGAAGCGATTTTATGATTTCATGATATACAATGGAACGTGATACATGGTCCATGATACAAGGTGGAACATGATAGCTAGCTCATGATATGAAATGGAACATGATATATATGGTCCATGATACAAGGTGGAACATGATATATATGGTCCATGATACAAGGTGGAACATGATATATATAGTCCATAATACAAGGTGGAACATGATATACTATTGGGACATGACTTCATCAAAAGGAGCTATGACATCATGATAGAATTAGACAGAAACATTATTTTGAAGCTCTGTTTCTGCAGAAGAAGTCGAAGGAGAAGAAGAAGCTGATATACGAAGGAGATCTTTTTAATACTCAAGCAAGAATCAGCAGATAAATTATTTGATCAACTTGGCACATCAGATCAATAATTCAACAAAAGTCATGCCAGAGAAATTCAAATTTGGAGGCTACCCATGCCAAAAGAAAAAGCTTTGTCAGATTAAAGAGGAGCAACGGCAAATTTATTTAAATCTTCTGACAGACGGCGAAATGATTTTTGCAGACCAAGTTGGCAAAATTAATTGATCAACTACAATTCAAAATGGATGATCGAGATTGAAAGTTGATCAACGGGCAAATAGCTTTCATCTGCTATAAAATGCCCAAGCAGACTTGAAGACAAGCACGACTTGCACGACTTGAATACGGCTGAAAAACAAAGAGAAAAGCAAGCAATATTCAAATCAGCCAAGAAGCAATATATTGAGCTATACACGATTAAATTCAAGTCTGAGTGAGAGAAATTTTTTATCTCTATTGTAAATCTTCTACTGAGTGTAGAAAAGGGGTAGAGTAACTAGGGAGAGTGAAAAACCCAGTTGGAGTGTAGCTTTGTGCATAGCACTCGGTTGTGACGGGCAGAGTAACAAGGGGAGCTTGTGAAAACCCGGTGAGAGCGTAGCTTTGTGCGTAGTTCTCGGGTGTAGGAGTACAGCTTGGTGCGAAGTACTCGGGAAGGCGGAGTAACAAGAGGAGCTTGCGAAAAACCTTAGTGGAGTGTAGCTTTGTGCGAAGCACTCGGAGAAGTGTCGTTGGGCACTTATTCACTATTGTATCTGGGTGATCGAAGAATAGTGAATTTCCTCCTTGAAGTGAAAGGAGAAGAGTGGAATAGGAGGATTACACCACCTCTGAACCACTATAAATCTCTCTCTCTATTTACTTACTGCTCATATATATTTCGTGCATGCCTATATTATCTGTGAACTAACCCGTTACGGTTTATTGCATATCTTTATCTGTCTGGGTTTTATAGTTCCCTCGTTTGCATGCAAGTGAAATTTTATATACATCATCCTACATCTATACTAAGTGTTTCTAACGTGATGCATGTATAAAATCTCTATTTGAGCACGACACAATTTAAAGCATAACACTTTGCCGTTACAATTCCGCTGTGCACACTCTAAGTTGTTATACTTGTTTATGCTTGTTACTTAGAGTTGAAGTTACAAAGTGTTGTTTGCAGAAGAAGTTTGAAAAAGTTAGAGAAGTCTATTCACCCCCCCCCCCTCTAGACTTCTCGCCACCCTTTCGGGACCAACAAGTGGTATCAGAGCAGTTGTCTATTTGAGTCATTTCTTGACTGCTAGGCAGATCTCGAAAACTTCAAGATGAAGAGAGATATGGTTCTTGCTCAAAATTTGTTTTTCTCACTTGATAAATTTGATGATTGGAAAATACGTATGCAGGTTCACTTATCTGCTTTAAATGATGAAATATGGGAAGTCATCACAAATGGTCCTATCCAAATTATGGAAGCTAATACCGCTACCCCACGAGATCCAAATGCTCCACGATATATTCCAAAGCCAAAAATGGAGTGGACAAAGGAAGACAGAGGACGAAATAACTTGGACAATATTGCCAAGGACATTTTGTTCAAAACGGTCGATGACACCATATTCCCAAAGATTCGAAAGTGCACCACGGCAAAAGAAATATAGGATACGCTCATAAGCATCGGTGAAGGCGACGAACAAGAAAAAGACAACAAACTAACCATCGCCATGAAGAGGTTCGAAGATTTCAAAATGCTACCGAACGAAAGCATCACCGACATGGAAGCTCGATTAATCAAAATACTTGGAGAAATCACGGATCTGGGAAAGACCATTACCCAGAAGGAAATATCGCTCAAAGTGTTACGCGGACTACCTACAAATTGGGATATGAAGGTAACCGCAATGCGCGATCATAGAGATCTAAGGACATTATCTACGGATAAACTCTTTAGTGATCTAAAGGCGTATGAGTTCGAGATGAAGAAACGAAATGAAGAAGATCGTGATGAACGAACATCCGCACTGATGGCCGAACAACCTTCCTCATCAAGGTCAGTCGTAAATAATGATTTTTTATCTGACGAACAATTTTCCTTATTTGTTAGGAAATTCAAGAAATTCATGCGAAAGAACAAAGGATCACCACAAGGAAATTCTTTTCGAGAGAATAGAAGATCAAGAAGGGAACCGTCGAAGATAACACAAATGTGTGTTACAATTGTAGAAAGCCTGGACATTTTATGGCCGAATGTCCACATCCCAAGGTGAACAAAAATTCGAATACTTCTAACTCTCCACAGGTTGAGTACAAGTCGAAAGAGAAGAAATTCAAAAAGGACAAACGAAAGGCACTAATAAGCGATCCGTTAGAAGCAAGTGAATCCGAAGAATCATCTAGTGACGAGAGTGATTCATCACAAGAAGATACGGCGCTACTATGTCTAATGGGCAAAACATCCGAACATGAGGAATGCTATATGGCGCGTGAAACCGACGAAGAGGTATCTTCTAGTTCTTTTAGTTCCTTTAGTTCCGTTGACACCTCTTTCGAGACTCAAAAATCTTTTCAAAGCCTTATGGAAGATTGTCAAAAAGTCATGGCCACTCATACTCAAATCAAAGAGCGCAATAATACGTTAATTCTTGAAAAGGAAGAAATGTCACAAAAATTGCAGAATGCTCTAAATGAAATGAGTAATTTGAAAGCCGAAAATGTTCGACTTCAAGAAGAGTGCAAAGCTAGAGAGGTTAGAGAACATAACCTTCGGGAAGTAATCGCATCATTTACGCATTCATCCAAAATAATGGATAAAATGGTAAACATGCAAAAACCCGCTGGAGATAAAGCCGGACTAGGCTATGATCCATCATGTTCTAAAACCCCTCAAAAGTTGACTAATTCTACTACTGCTTTAATTAATAAAGTTCCAGTGGTAAAATTTGTGAAAAGTCAACATAGCACAATGAGACAAGGAGTTGGAAACAAAATTAATGCCCAGAAAATTGTTGCAAGGCCGAATCAACACAATGATATCATGGCAAGACAACAAAATTTTAAAAGGCAAAAATTTGTATCTCAAAGGAGAACCAACGAGTCTAGTGCAATAAAACCTCATAGGAATATGGGAAGAAATCCGAGAATTGGGGCTGGGAGATTATATCCCTCAGAAGAAGATTGGTCGCTTGAAATCAAACCATGGACCAAGTCCTGATTTGCTCTATTTCATAGAATCAAGCAACTATCAGCTTCCCAACCCGCACCGAATCATTATTCGAAAGTGCGTTACGATTATAAAGTTTTTAATGGTTACAAATCACCTACTCTTGGATCAGTGGGATCTAGGTGGATTTGGATGCCAAAAATTACTAACACAAAAGGACCCAAACAAGTATGGGTACCTAAAAGAAATTAATCTTTTTTGCAGAAAGTTTGGTATTTCGATAGCGGTTGCTCTTGACATATGACCGGCAATAAAGCTAGTCTAGTTGAGTTCAAAAGTATCGAAGGACCAAAAGTAGTTTTCGGTGGAAACGATCGATATGGAATGACAAAAGGAACCGACGCAATTGTGAAAAATGGTCTACGAATTGATGACGTATCTTATGTCGAAGGATTAAAATTTAACTTGTTTAGTACAAGTCAATTTTGCGACAAAGGATATCTCGTAGAATTCTACAAAGGCAAATGTCAAGTCAAAGACGAATCCACGAAAGAAGTCGTACTCGCCGGATCAAGAAAGAAAAATATGTATGTTGTAGATTGGAGTACAACAAAAGATTCTGTATGCTTGATGGCAAATAATTCGAATGAAGCTAGTTGGGAATGGCACAGGAGGCTAAATCACCTAAATTTCAAAACCATCAATAAGCTTGCACAAAATAAGCTAGTCGATGGATTACCCAACATTGCGTTCAAAAAGGATCAAATATGTGACGCATGCCAAAAGGGAAAACAAATCAAGTCATCATTCAAATCCAAAGCTCAAGAGTCAACATCAAGACCTCTAAGCCTACTGCACATGGATTTATTTGGTCCAGTAGACCCAGTAAGTATAAGTGGTAAGAAATATACTTTGGTTGTTGTTGATGATTTTTCTAGGTACACATGGACAATATTCATCAAGAAAAAGGATGAAGTCTTATAAAAGTTGCCAGAGCTATTAAAGCTGCTACAAGTCGAAAAAGATATGAAGATTGCAACAATTCGAACTGATCGGGGAACAGAGTTCGTGAACGAAGTAATTCAATCATACTGCAATTCACAAGGAATTTTACATCAATTATCTGCCGCACGAACGCCGCAACAAAATGGTGTAGCTGAAAGAAGAAATCGAACACTCAAGGAAGCCGCACGAGTCATGATATCAGCCGCTGGTCTACCAAAAAGATTTTGGGCAGAAGCAATCAATACGGCGTGCTATACTCAAAATCGAAGTCTAATCCACAAGTCTCATAACAAAACACCATATGAATTATGGAAAGGGAGAAAACCCAATCTCACCTACTTTCATACATTTGGTTGTAAATGTTTTGTACTTGTTAATGGAAAGTCCCAACTAAAGACTTTTGACGAACGTGCAAACGAAGGAACATTCTTGGGATATTCATCCACCAGCAAGGCGTATAGAATATTCAACAAATCAACCATGGTGGTAGAAGAATCGATTCACGTTGTGTTTGATGAAAATCACGACAAAAATGGCAAAGAAGGTGAAGGTAATCGTGATTCAATTATTTCTAACGATATGTTGGAAGATAATGTGTTGCAGGAAGTAGAAGAATCAAGTGATATGGGTACTCACCAAATTGAGGCAATATCCAATGTGATACCCGAAATATCACGCACACCTACAACCGAAATTGCATCCAGAATTCAAGAAGAAGGAACTCCAGTAGATGAACCCGAAGATGCACCCGTCAACAATTCACAACAAGTATTCCAACAAGAAGGAAACTCTGAGAATCCAACAAGTTTCCAACCAAATCGAAAATGGCTAAGAAGTCACACACATGACTTAGTCATTGGAAATCCAAGTGACGGAGTAAAGACGCGATCATCTACTAGGAACCAACAACAAGATGCAATGTTCTCATGCTTTCTATCACAACTGGAGCCAAAGGAAATTGACGAAGCATTAGCCGATCCAAGTTGGATAGATGTCATGCAAGAAGAATTAGATCAATTCAAGCGCAACGACGTATGGGAACTTGTTCCAAGATCAACGCACCAAAATGTAATCGGTACCAAATGGGTCTTTAGGAACAAAGCAAACGAAGATGGCGTTATTGTTAGGAATAAAGCAAGATTAGTTGCGAAGGGGTATTCACAAGAAGAAGGCATTGATTTTGATGAGACATTCGCCCCCGTCGCACGACTCGAAGCAATCCGGATATTCCTAGCATACGCAGCGCACAAGAATTTCATCGTATATCAAATGGACGTAAAGAGCGCATTTCTCAATGGCTTACTTGAAGAAGAAGTTTACGTCGAACAACCACCCGGTTTTGAGGTTCGATATGAGTATGATGGGAGAGTTAAATTACTTTTTGGGACTGCAAGTCAAGCAACTTGAAGAAGGAATTTTCATAAATCAAGCCAAGTATACAAGAGATCTTATCAAGAAGTTTGGCATAGTTGGAAAATCCTCAGTCAAAATTCCCATGAGTACATCTCAAAAATTGGATAAAGATGATGAAGGAAAAGGCGTCAATCAAACGATGTATCGAGGGATGATTGGATCGTTACTATACTTAACCGCAAGCAGACCGGACATATCCTACTCGGTTGGCGTATGTGCAAGATTCCAATCAAAGCCCAAAGAAAGTCATCTGATTGCATCCAAGAAGATAATTCGATATCTCAAAGGAACAATCAATGTGGGATTATGGTATCCCAAAGAAGGTGATTTTACACTAACTGGTTATTCAGATGTAGATTTTGCAGGGTGTAAAATAGACCGAAAAAGTACCTCAGGGACATGCCAGTTCTTAGGGGGAAGATTGGTCTCTTGGTTCAGCAAGAAACAAAACTCCATAGCTACGAGCACTGCTGAGGCCGAATATATTGCAGCTGGGAGTTGTTGTGCACAAATTTTGTGGATGAAGCAACAATTGTTGGATTATGGGATTAAATGCGAAAATGTTAGTATTTTATGTGATAATACTAGCGCAATTGCAATAACCCAAAATCCTGTGCTCCACTCGCGAACCAAACACATCGACATCCGACATCACTTCATACGAGACCACGTCGAGAAGAAAGATTTGAAGATCGATCATGTTCCCACAGAAAATCAAATTGCCGACATTCTCACAAAACCGTTGTGTGAATCTCGTTTTGCAACTCTAAGGCACGAAATGGGAATGATCGAAATGAGCAAAGTATTTCGAACTTTTTAATTCGAAAATATGTGTACGTAATTTTGCATGAAATTTGTTACCTATGTGTCCTACGTGATTTAATTTAAATTAATGTGTTACAATTTATTTGTGTACATGTTAGTAATTTTATCTTACGGACTTAGGTACGTAGAATTTGGTTATCTGCTATTAAGTTGTGTAAGGGTTAAGTAAGGGAGAATGCTTCTTGGGAGAGATATAAGATTTAGGGGGAACATGCTGATAATAAGCCATACTTGATTTCAGTGTGCAAAGTGATTTGACAATATGATTGACCATCCTATTTATGATACACCTACTTAAGTCAATTTGATGAGATTTCTTTTTAGAAATATATCTGATATCATTTTTGGTCTTATCTGTTTATATTAAATTTATTTGTCGCTCAATTTTATCAGATGTCGAAATTAAATTGTTAAGCATGAACAGATTTATTGCACTAACAATTTTGTGTCGAAGAAATTTTTGCTCCATGAACATCTACAGGTGGCAGGGAATTGAAGCTTAATTTTTGGCGCAATGTACCCACAAATGGAGTATTAAAATCTGAGCTGGCAAATTTAAATCAGTGAAAGTTCGAAGATGCCCTCAATTGTTCTACAATTTCTCTCATTCCACTAAAGGGCAAAATGGTAATTTTGCAAAGGCATTTAATTTGCCTCCAACAAGAAGAAGAGGAAGATAGAAGATCATCTCCTTCTTCCTCACGCCGGCGCACACATGCAAGAAGAGGAAAAAGCTTGAAAATCTCTCAAATCAAACCTACCCACCCCAAATTTCCCACAAAAATCCTTTCTACACACAAATACCCACTACCCACCCTCACCATTGTCCTTGAAACCTCTCTCAACCAAAAACCCATTTCCTTCTACCCACATTTTTCGGACTGCCGAAACACCTACCCGAAACCCATCTCAAAATTTCCTAATTTTTGTTCTATCAAGATGGAAGGAGCTCAAAACCCAATTGGAGCAGAAGGATCGAGGAAAATCACACGGGTGATTCGAGGGATGATCATGGACCTTGAGGACTACAACAAGTTTATCCAAAACAAAGACTTGGGGGTAAAAATCTTAACCTCTCTTGAAAGTAGTGGGTTATTGAAGTTTTGCTCTTTCAAGTATGATGGTTTCTATTTGAATGAAGTAGTAGAATTTTATAGACACGCATTTGTCGAACATGGTGTTATAAATTCTACTGTTGGAGGTGTTTTGTTGAAAATTGAGTTAGACGATGTGAGAACTCATTTTGGATTGGAGGAAAAATTGTTGAAAGTTGAAGATCACGGGTTTGATTTAAATAATTTTTGGAGTGAAATTAGACACGAAACCGCACAAGACGAGACGTGTTCTAATGGCTTTAAGGTTATGTTGAAGCACGAATATGGAATGCTACTTGATATAGTGCATAAAACAATTGAGTGCAAATATTCTAGTAGAAATTATTTTACTAAGAAAAATTTGCCTTTGATGCATGCCATTGTGAATGTTGTTGCCGTAGATTGGGGACGGTTTGTATATGGCCGAGTGGTTGATCAAATTAGGCTAGCAAAACCATTGGTGAATGGATGGTTTCCTAATGACATTGGCTACGGTTTTGTTGTTGGGAAGTTGTTGAAGTTGAAAGGTGTTGCCCTATCCAAATCAAAACCCATACAAAACCAAAATTATCTTTTTCGAACCCCAATCCTGGTTGATCCTTCCCTAGCCAATATCCGAAAACGAAAACCGGCAAATGCATCAACCCATTCCTTAGCCAAAAAGCCTCCTTCTAACCGAGCTACTAGTCACGGGGAATCCAATACTCATGGAAGGGGTAGTGATGATTCTTGTAGCCATCAATTTGTTACCATACCCATACCCGTAACCCACACCCCAAACCCGAATGAAGAAGTGGTTTTACCAAGTAAAGTTGGGAGTGTAGATGACATTCCAACTTATGGGGCAAGTAGTGAGTTGATGAAAGAGTATGAACGTGTGAAAGTTTGGAGAAATTGGAGATTAAGTGATCATAATTCGGTTGCTACGACAATAGGACCAGATACTCTAGAGTTGGAGGAGTTTGCCTTACAATGGATTGGAACAAGAAATCTTGCTACCGCAACTAGGCTTTCGGTGATTAATGAGTGCTTTGTTAAGAAAGTTGCCATTAGTCGGGGCAAGGAAGTGGCTCAAGAAGTTCCCGAAAATGCCGTTGAGACAATAGATGGATTTGCTCGTGATGATATTGCCCGAGCATTGGTCATTTCTAGAGAAGAAGTGCACGGCACACATGGGGAAGCATCACATTTGAAGGAGACCGAAGGTGGAAGCTTGCAAGAATTAGACCCATTTCCTTCGAATATTGGGGATGACAACCTTAGTTTTGATGCTATTTCACCCCACACGGCTACGGATGTGACGAATTCAGTGAATGAAAATTTGGAAGCAAATGTTGGTGATGAAAGCCGAATGGAGGAACAAGAAAATGTGCTACAAATTGAAGTGTCACTAAGCCGTGCCGAACCAATTGCCACTACTGAACCACTCATTCCTACAATTGACGAGCCCTTGTGTCTTGAGGATACACCTTACGTGGAACCACCGGAATCATCCATGCCGAGACAACCACGAAAGGAACCACACAAGGAGGTACATTCTACTCCCATTGATATTAATGCTTTGAAAGAAAATATTATTGGGGATGTACGAAAAGAAATTCAAAAATTAAAAGGAGATGTCTTTCAAGAGTTTGAGAAAGTCCAAAATCAATTTGGTAATGTTGATACCAAATTAGATGATTTTCACAAGCAAGCTTATGAAAGGGCCGAATCCTTGTTACTTGGACAAGGATCAATCCAAGGTGATATGGCCACAATGTCTACTAAGCAAGAAGAGCGTAATAGGGAAGTCTTGAAGATGTTCCTTGACTTAGGGAAGAAAGGAACGGAGTGTGAATCGAGGCTACGATTGGTAGAAAACCAATTGAAGGCTCTACTACATCAAGTTGACGTGAACAATGATCTTTTAATTGGAGTCCAAAAGAGCCAAGACAAAGCTTCGGCAAGTTTCCAACATTATGTGGATGCTGCCGAAAAGGGGGAAAGAGCTAGAGGTGCCCCAAGTCATTTGGTGAACCATTTGATTGGACCGTCATCACAACGGCCACTAGTTGAACTTGTTCGACCTCCAGGAGCACCGAGAGGAGTCACACCCACACCGAGAGCTCAAGGCTGAGGAAAAAGGAGAATAATGGATTATTTGATGACCCCTCAAAGCATGGATTTTCCTAGCCAACAAGGATGCCAAAGATCAACACCTTCAAGATCAATTTATGAAGAAAACAAGTTGAAGCTTATACGAGAGTTGGAGACATTCTTTGGGCACACAAGCAACGAAATGGTGGATGGAAGATCATTTGAAGAATGCGTTGCTTGGTACCAAGCCGGAGTGTTACGGGGTGACAATATTCAAGAAGCTTATGGAAATTATGTTACCGAGCAAGTCACCGCACCATACCAACTCGAAGGAAAGAAACGAGACTTCAAGGAATTAAGGGCACACGTGAATGCCTTAATTGGCAAGAGGTAAAATTTTGAAGCCTCAATTTTTGGTGTACATAATAGCTAGCTTGTTCAAATTATGCTTTTTGGTACATTATATAAATTGCTAGCATATGGTTTATTTCTTTACTTTGTCTAGTATGTTAATTGCTTTAAAGTCTCAAGATTTTAAATTGGACTTAGTAATTGCATGTGAGGCGTATAATTGAGAAAATAAAATTGAAAGGGGGAAGAAAAATTAAAAGATAAAAATCAATACGCAACCCCGCGTTATAGTCTCAATATACGTTTAGGACCGTCCAAAATTAAAATCTCTAGGTCTTAAATGTGTTAAACCCGTCAAATGGCTAGTCGCAATAAAATTGGACAAAAAGATTATTTTTCAAAAATTTGACATAGCCAAATGACTTGGGTATAAGTTTCGGCATCATCAAAAAGGGGGAAATTGTTAGGAATATATTGTAGAAGTTTTGATGAGCCAAATGTATTTTGTAGACCCCAATTTTATTTTATTTGAGTAAGTTCGGTTCACCAAGTATAGTGCACCACTGCCATGAAGCCTACATGAAGTCTACGAGAAAGCAGCATTGAAAGAAGAATAAATGAAAGCGGGATCATAGCTTAACAGATTTATGAAGCATCAAGTCACCAAAGGTTGAGATGGACGAGATGGTAAAAGACTTGTTGAAGCATGCCTAATGTAAGATGATCTACAGTTTAATTCTCATTGGAAGCAATTTTAGTGTAAAGATGAATTGCTATCGTGAAGTAGCAATATCAGGAGATGATGTCATCATGATAGTAATATCAGGTGAAAGAACATTTTTTATCGTGATAGTTGAGAATTATCGGATGATGACGTCACGACTATCGGGTAATGACATCACAATGTGATAAAGCTAGTGGAGAACACGTGGAACAGATAAGTCAAAAGAATTTAAGTATTGGATTATATCAATTGGATACCCAGCTGAGATGGAAGAAGCCTTGCTAAGCAAAGCAAATGGTCTATAGTTCAATTCCCACCTAAAGTGATTTTATGATTTCATGATATACAATGGAACGTGATACATGGTCCATGATACAAGGTGGAACATGATAGCTAGCTCATGATATGAAATGGAACATGATATATATGGTCCATGATACAAGGTGGAACATGATATATATAGTCCATAATACAAGGTGGAACATGATATACTATTGGGACATGACTTCATCAAAAGGAGCTATGACATCATGATAGAATTAGACAGAAACATTATTTTGAAGCTCTGTTTCTGCAGAAGAAGTCGAAGGAGAAGAAGAAGCTGATATACGAAGGAGATCTTTTTAATACTCAAGCAAGAATCAGCAGATAAATTATTTGATCAACTTGGCACATCAGATCAATAATTCAACAAAAGTCATGCCAGAGAAATTCAAATTTGGAGGCTACCCATGCCAAAAGAAAAAGCTTTGTCAGATTAAAGAGGAGCAACGGCAAATTTATTTAAATCTTCTGACAGACGGCGAAATGATTTTTGCAGACCAAGTTGGCAAAATTAATTGATCAACTACAATTCAAAATGGATGATCGAGATCGAAAGTTGATCAACGGGCAAATAGCTTTCATCTGCTATAAAATGCCCAAGCAGACTTGAAGACAAGCACGACTTGCACGACTTGAATACGGCTGAAAAACAAAGAGAAAAGCAAGCAATATTCAAATCAGCCAAGAAGCAATATATTGAGCTATACACGATTAAATTCAAGTCTGAGTGAGAGAAAATTTTTATCTCTATTGTAAATCTTCTACTGAGTGTAGAAAAGGGGTAGAGTAACTAGGGAAAGTGAAAAACCCAGTTGGAGTGTAGCTTTGTGCATAGCACTCGGTTGTGACGGGCAGAGTAACAAGGGGAGCTTGTGAAAACCCGGTGAGAGCGTAGCTTTGTGCGTAGTTCTCGTGGTGTAGGAGTACAGCTTGGTGCGAAGTACTCGGGAAGGCGGAGTAACAAGAGGAGCTTGCGAAAAACCTTAGTGGAGTGTAGCTTTGTGCGAAGCACTCGGAGAAGTGTCGTTGGGCACTTATTCACTATTGTATCTGGGTGATCGAAGAATAGTGAATTTCCTCCTTGAAGTGAAAGGAGAAGAGTGGACTAGGAGGATTACACCACCTCTGAACCACTATAAATCTCTCTCTCTCTCTATTTACTTACTGCTCATATATATTTCGTGCATGCCTATATTATCTGTGAAATAACCCGTTACGGTTTATTGCGTATCTTTATCTGTCTGGGTTTGATAGTTCCCTCGTTTGCATGCAAGTGAAATTTTATATACATCATCCTACATCTATACTAAGTGTTTCTAACGTGATGCATGTATAAAATCTCTATTTGAGCACGACACAATTTAAAGCATAACACTTTGCCGTTACAATTCCGCTGTGCACACTCTAAGTTGTTATACTTGTTTATGCTTGTTACTTAGAGTTGAAGTTACAAAGTGTTGTTTGCAGAAGAAGTTTGAAAAAGTTAGAGAAGTCTATTCACCCCCCCCCCTAGACTTCTCGCCACCCTTTCGGGACCAACAAGTAGTATCAGAGCAGTTGTCTATTTGAGTCATTTCTTGACTGCTAGGCAGATCTCGAAAACTTCAAGATGAAGAGAGATATGGTTCTTGCTCAAAATTTGTTTTTCTCACTTGATAAATTTGATGATTGGAAAATACGTATGCAGGTGCACTTATCTGCTTTAAATGATGAAATGTGGGAAGTCATCACAAATGGTCCTATCCAAATTATTGAAGCTAATACCGCTACCCCACGAGATCCAAATGCTCCACGATATATTCCAAAGCCAAAAATGGAGTTGACAAAGGAAGACAGAGGACGAAATAACTTGGACAATATTGCCAAGGACATTTTGTTCAAAACGGTCGATGACACCATATTCCCAAAGATTCGAAAGTGCACCACGACAAAAGAAATATAGGATACGCTCATAAGCATCGGTGAAGGCGACGAACAAGAAAAAGACAACAAACTAACCATCGCCATGAAGAGGTTCGAAGATTTCAAAATGCTACCGAACGAAAGCATCACCGACATGGAAGCTCGATTAATCAAAATACTTGGAGAAATCACGGATCTGGGAAAGACCATTACCCAGAAGGAAATATCGCTCAAAGTGTTACGCGGACTACCTACAAATTGAGATATGAAGGTAACCGCAATACGCGATCATAGAGATCTAAGGACATTATCTACGGATAAACTCTTTAGTGATCTAAAGGCGTATGAGTTCGAGATGAAGACACGAAATGAAGAAGAACGTGATGAACGAACATCCGCACTGATGGCCGAACAACCTTCCTCATCAAGGTCAGTCGTAAATAATAATTTTTTATCTGACGAACAATTTTCCTTATTTGTTAGGAAATTCAAGAAATTCATGCGAAAGAACAAAGGATCACCACAAGGAAATTCTTTTCGAGAGAATAGAAGATCAAGAAGGGAACCGGTCGAAGATAACACAAATGTGTGTTACAATTGTAGAAAGCCTGGACATTTTATGGCCGAATGTCCACATCCCAAGGTGATTGGTTATATATTAGTTATTTCCTAAACAAATATCAAATTTATAAAAATATTTTACATTGTTATTATTATTATTATTATTATTATTATTATTATTATTATTATTATTATTATTATTATTATTTATAATAATTTAAATATCTAAAATCTAAATAATTTTAAAATTTTATTATAAAGTACTAATATTGGGCACCTATTTTTTGCGCATCGCGCATAAAAAATACTAGTTTAAGTTAATAAGAGTAAAATAAAGTACTAATTAGGGCATAATTAAAAGCACCCACAATTGCAGTTGACTATTTGTTAAGGAGTTAACTCTTGACTATTGCACATTGAGAGATGTCATATTAGTTAAGAAATTACCTTGAATGCTTGTTTTTAAATTGTTGAATGTTTAATTCTCTAATTCTCTCTCTAGATTCTCTTTAGGGTTTTTGCCTCTCCACTAGGGTTTCCTAGGGTTTTCGCACAGTTTTGTGGCTATTCCATCTGGACGACGACCGGAGTTCAGTGTATACCGACGGCAGTACGCAAGCGACATGGCTTCATCCTCCGAACCAGTAGCGAATGAGGTTGAGGCGTTGGCAGAGAGCTGGGCAGACTGGGCGTTGCAGGAAGAAGAAGTTGCCGCCTTCACGCCGGAAGGAGAAGACGTCGACGACGGTGTAGGCGAGGAGACTTGGAGGGTCGTCGGGTGATTCTTAACGCAAAAGATGATCAAGTTGGAATTCATGCACCAGGTCTTGACATCTGTTTGGCAACCAGTTCGAGGGGTTCAGGTTACGGAAATTCAGAGGGGTTTGTTTTTGTTTGTGTTTTTTCATAAAAACGGATATGGACTATGTTCTGAATGGTGGACCATGGGCTTCTAAGAATAACGCATTGATATGCCATGAGGTTGTGGCAGGAGCGGTCCCGGGGGATGTGCATCTTGATACGATAGACATGTGGGTACAGCTGCATGACATGCCGAAAGGTTATACATCTCAATCAATTCTTGAGCAGGCAGGTAACTTTCTGGGCACCTTTGTCAAGCATGATGACTGTTTTGAAGGGGCACCATGGCTTACGTTTCACCGTATTCGTGTTTCGATCCCGGTTGATAAGCCTCTCGGAAGGCGAATGAAGTTAATGAAGAGGGACAAATCGGCAGCTTGGGTAACTTTTCGCTATGAACGGTTACATAAGTTTTGTTATTTTTGTGGTTTGATGGGGCACTTGCACACGTTTTGTATTCTGGCAAGGGAGGCTGGAGTCTCTTTGGAGCGGTACCCGTATGGTACGGATATGCGAGCTGGTGGATCCCGGAGCGCTCCTAGAGCGGTTGGGGAGAGCTGGCTTGTGCCGGTCGGCGGTAAGCCGCATGCGGTGGACGAAAAAATTAAGACGACAGTTGCAGCAGTGGGGACGTCCGGAGTTGATGGGGATCGACGGAACAGTGCGCCAGAAGGAGGATCTGGTCGTGGCAACGGCGAAACGCCGCCCGCAAGCTGTGGATAATGGCCTTATATCGGTGCAGAATGACGGTGATATTACTATGACAGACGGTTCAAAAAAATTGCCCATGGCGGGAGCTGGTACCCAGCCCCGCCCGTCATCATGAGTACGTTTAGTTGGAACTGTCGTGGCTTTGGCAATCCACGCACAGTTCGAGAGGTTGTGGACCTGGCGTCCCATAAAAAGCTCGAGTTTGTATTCTTGATGGAAACCATGGTGGCGCGGGAACATGCAGAGCGAATCTGCGTCACGCTTGGTTATGATGGTCTGTTTTATGTAGATAACACTGGTTTGAGTGGTGGTCTAGCTCTCTTCTGGAAGAAGAATAACACGGTAAGGTTGTTGAGTTATTCTAAAAACCACATTGATGTGGAAGTAACTATTTCCGATAAAATATGGCGCATGACGTGTTTTTATGGCTTTCCGCAATGACATAGGCGGAGGGATTCCTGGGAATTACTGGAAACGCTACATGGTAGGTCCTCACTGCCATGGGTAGTGGTAGGATACTTTAACGATCTTCTGTTTCAGCATGAGAAGAGGGGAGGAAACCCACATCCTAGTAGTCTCTTACGCGGCTTTGGGGAGACTATTGATGATTGTGGGTTGATGCAGATGCCCATTAGAGGCCACCAATTCACATGGGAAAAAAGTAAGGGGACACAGAATTGGATAGAGGAAAGGCTAGATAAAGTCTTGACAACGGCAGGCTGGGATGGCTTGAATGAGAACGCATGGGTAGAAAATATATAGACTCGAACTTCGAATCACTCGGCTCTCTACCTTAACATTAATGCAATCTGCATGTGGAGAGGAAGGGGACCGAGGGGTTTCAGGTTTGAGATGGCCTAGCTCCTGGATAAGGGGTGTAGGGATGTGGTAATGTCTGCGTGGCACGAGGGAAGGTCTGAGGGATTGCTGAATTGTCAACAATATTGTGGAGGCAAGTTGATGCGGTGGGGTGGGGATCATTTTCATAAATTTGGGGACCGCATTAAACAGCTACGACAGAGACATGAGATTATTAGAAACCGAAGGGATCCGGCTGCTCTAGCAGAATTCCAACAGATAAATAATCAGCTGAATCAATTGGAGGCCCAGGAGGATATCTTTTGGAGGCAACGAGCGAAGCAGCACTGGCTCCGGGGCGCAGATGCCAATACAAAATTCTATCACAGGTATGCCTCTGCGCGTAAGAAAAAGAATTTCATTGCTCGTATTAAAAATAATGTTGGGTTGTGGGTGGAAGGTAATCACATGCATTCAGTCATTTTGGATTACTTTAGGAGTATTTTTGCTTCTAATAACGCCAATTGTTCTAATCCTCTATTTGATAATTTTGTACTCCGAGTGTCTCATGATCAAAATGTTATGTTGGAGCGTCCTTTTGTAGCTGATGAGGTTAAAGCAGCAATTTTCTCTATGTTTCCTGATAAGGCTCCGGGCCCAGATGGAATGAATCCAGGTTTTTACCAGCATTTTTGGAGTATAGTGGGGGAGGATGTGTCCGAGTTTATAGTAAAGTGTTTAAATACTTGTGTTTTCTCATATGGTTTGAATGATACTAATATTGTGTTGATCCCAAAAAAAGACACACCTGAAACGGTTGCGGATGTGAGGCCGATTGCTTTGAGTAATGTTATCTATATAATTATGGCCAAGATGATAGCTGATAGGATGAAACCGCTTATGGGAGACCTTATCTCAGAATCTTATAGTGCTTTTATCCCAGGGAGGCTAATCACAGATAACATTTTAGTTGCAGCTGAGGTGGGGCACTATCTGAACAGGAAACAGTGTGGTTTAGGGGGGTGGAGTGCACTCAAATTAGATATGTCAAAAGCCTATGATAGGATGGAGTGGCCATTTCTGAAAAAAATGCTGTCGGTCATGGGGTTTAATGATAACTGGATTCGTCTTATTATGCTGTGTGTGACTACTGTTAATTATACTGTGATGGTCAATGGTGAAGCTGGGGGCGTGTAACGCCCACCCGTGGACTCAGACAAGGGGAACCCTTTTCTCCCTATCTTTTTATTATTTGTGCAGAGGGCCTTTCAATGCTATTGCAGAGAGCACAGATGACAGGATCAATACATGGCTGTAGAGTGGCTAAGGGAGCACCTCCTGTGTCACATATGTTTTTTTGCAGATGACAGTCTATTATTTTTCAAGGCAAATATTCAGGAGGCTAGTATTGTTAAGCAGTGTCTCATAAGATATGAAAAATTGTCTGGTCAGGTGGTGAATTATAATAAATCAAGTATTTGTTTTAGCCGGAATACCCAAGGAAATGACAGAGATCAAGTGGCAGACTGTTTAGAGGTTGTGCAAGCAGCCAATTTTGGAAAATATCTGGGTTTACCATCCTTTGTGGGTAGAAGGAAAAGAGTTGTCTTTGCATATGTGGAGGACAAGATCAAACAGAGAATTGGTTCATGGAATAAAAAGTTGCTTTCCCAGGCTGGTAAGGAGGTATTGTTGAAAAGTGTGGCTCAGTCTATGCCTACTTTTTCAATGAGTGTTTTTTTGCTGCCTGAGACAGTTTGTTTGTCTATTGAGCGGACCATGAATAAATTCTGGTGGGGAAGTGGCGCAGATACAGGAATACACTGGAAGGCTTGGGATAAATTATGTGTCCCAAAAAAAATATGGTGGATTAGGCTTTAAAGAGCTGCGTGCATTTAATTTGGCAATGCTAGAGAAACAGGCGTGGCGTTTCCTTACTAATCCGTCTACTCTTGCGGCGAGAATTTATAAGGCTCGGTATTTCTCTACAACTAGTTTTGTTGATGCTACCATAGGAAATTGCTCGAGTTTCTGTTGGAGGAGTATTATGGCGGCACATGATTTGGTGTGTGCGAGAATACGACGAAGAATTGGAAATGGGCAGACAACTCTCATATGGGGACACCCCTGGTTACCAGACAACCCCAGCCCCTTAGTTCAAACAATTATGCCTGAGGAATTAAGGGAAGCACTGGTAGCTGGCCTAATTGACCCACAAACAAAGACCTGGGATCCACATATTCTGTCTGATCTTTTCGTTCCTGATGATGTGAATCGAATTTCTATGAACCCTATTAGCCCGGATTATGAGGACTCATGGTATTGGATGGGGAATCCGAGTGGGGAGTACACTGTTAAGAATGCCTATAGGCGTATAGTTGGGGATTTTACTAATACCCCGAGTGTTTTTTGATAAATGGGTTACAGTGTGGAAATTGAAGATTCCATCTAAATGAAAAACATTCCTGTGGAGAGCTATATGTGATATCCTTCCCACCACTGATAATTAATTTGATTATAAAGAGGGTAGAAGTGAGCCCTGCATGCCCAATGTGTGACCTAGCACATGAGAATGTTATGCATGCTCTAATATTTTGTGATTATTCTATGAGGGTTTGGAATGTTTCACAATTACCTGTTGCAAATATTATGGTACATTCTTTTCCATTATGGCTTATGAATATGTTCAACGCCTTCACAGAGGAGCAAGTAGGGGTGGCGGTGGGTGTGCTCTACCACATATGGCGAGCCCGCAACTCCGCCGTTTGGGACAAGGCGCTGCCACAACCTGGACAGACTTGGAGACGCGCGAACACGGCCGAGAACGCCTATCGGCAGGTCCACCATCGACAGCAGCACCCGGCGCCCTCGGCATTGCCAACAGCCGAGACACACACCAGATTGAAATGCTTCGTAGATGCTGGCTACAAGCAAACTACGGGGGATGCAACATACGGGATGGTTCTTCTAGGCCACGATGGTTCTTTTGTTGCGGCAAAATTTGGCAAGTTGCCTGGTGCCTTTTCACCACTCATGGCAGAGGCGTTAGCTTGCAAGGAGGCTCTCTCATAGCTTAAAGAGCACAATACACTGGAGGTGGACCTTCTTACTGATTGCATGGAACTACGGAACATCATACATTCAAGCTCAACGACTACTTTATCCTATGTTGGAATGATTACTGACCAGTGCAGGACATCTATATCATCATTTACTTATTGTTCTTTAAATTACATCTCTAGAACATTAAATTTACCTGCGCATACTTTAGCTTCGTTAGCTTTTGATCAGGATCAATCTTTGTACTGGGACTCTGTCCCTCCTGATTCTATTTCTATGCTCATTTAATAATACAACACCATTATTTTCAAAAAAAAAAAAAAAAAAAAAAAGTACTAATTGTGCCAACTTTGATTGGGAGGAGGTTCGAACCTAAGACCTTTCTTATTGAAATCAATGAGCAAGTTAACGGTGAACTAACAGAAATTAACGGAAAAAATAATATTTAACGGATAATCATATTCATTAATGATAAATTAGGAAATCTTAAGGAAAAATTAAAATCTGATCAATCTGAGCCATTCATTTGATTAAAAAATTTAACCGTCATTTTTTCTACCGATTATAGGCCTAGCTCTCTTGGGCTCTTATTAGTATAGTAGATATATAGTAGATAGTAGACTAGTTTTACACGCGCATTGCGTGAATAAGTTAATGCCCAATGTTTATAATTAAATAAATAATTGAAAGTATATCAATGCAAGATTATATATGAGAAGTTAATACATAAGTAATTTAATGTCGAATTTGTTTATTTAAAAATGTAACTCATAGTATATGAATATATTGTAATATAGGAGATTCATTATAATTGTTACTAAACTTTTTTTAAATAGTAACCAAGTATTTTTGTTGCAAAGGGTTCTAATATATTTAATGAATGCGCTGTGCGCATATATACAAGATCAATGAATGAATCAACGGTACAAGTCCTGCGCAACAACCCCTTTAGTGTTCACTTATCAATTCTTTTTATTTAACTTATCCAACTTAAAGAAATCTATTACAAAATTAAGAAGCCTTACCACCAAACGACACACCACCAAATGACCGGATGTGTTACTTGTGATAACTTATTAATATTAAAAATTGTGTAATTTTTGTAACTTCAAAATCTTTAATGGCTCGATTGCATGATTTTTACACAATTGTTATGCCGTGGAACCGTGTCCACCCACCTTGCAAGGTGGACACGGTTCTGTGTTCATAATTACTGAACTCCATGTTCATAATTATAAAACTCTATGTTCATAATTTTTGAACTTTATATTCACAATTATTGAACTCTATATTCACAATTACAGAACTCTATATTCGCAATTACAGAACTCTATGTTCATAATTACCGAACTCTATGTTCATAATTATAAAACTCTATGTTCATAATTGTTGAACTTCGTATTCACAATTATTGAACTCTATATTCACAATTACAGAATTTTATGTTCATAATTATAGAACTCTATGTTCATAATTTTTGAACTCTATATTCACGATTATGACAGTTTTGGAATCGTGTCCACCTTGCAAGGTGGACACGGTTCCACAACATAATTGTTAACTAGCTTGGTTGGCATAAGTGGCCGTGCACTTTTATCCCTTAAGAGAGGTCGAGAGTTTGAAACTCCTCTCGTATGGAAAAACCAACTTTGCCCCTTAAAGGTGTCTCCTGCAATTAGGGCTGGCTCAGGACACCTCGCGGTCTGACAAAAATAATATTGCGCTTGAGGTTTGTTTAATAATAAAAATAATAATAAATCCTCTTTAAAAAATTAAATTTCCTGAATAAAATTTAAAAAAGTACAAGAATAAGTATTTAATTGTGCCAAACATGATTGTTTAATTTAAGAGAATAATATTAAAACTATAATTAGCACAAGTAAGGCTTGAACTAAACCCTCCTCATAATAAAGCTTATAACACTTTGAATAACCAACTGCGGAATTACAACATTTAGGAAGAAGGTGGAGTTTATCTTAATGAATTAAGAGAAATAAATAAAAAGGAAATGAAATAAGAAAAATAAATAAAACGGAAATTGGATTACAAAAAATAAATAAAAAGGAAATGAATCTATATCTATATCTATATATTATATATATATAAGTAAAATCCTCCTAACAAATTTTCCCCCCAAAACTTTTGTAGTAAAGTTTATTTGGTAAGTAAATGTCAAATGGAAATTAAATAAAATTTATTAATTGTTATATTACATAATTGGTAATATTATGTATGGTATTATATTCTATAATATAACTAGTATTTGCACCCGTGCGATGCACGGAATGAATATGTTGTAATATATTAAGAATATATGAATCGATATATAATTATTTAAATTAGAACATCAAATATTATATAGTGCACTTAAAGATATGATTTGAATCGTTTATATATTTTGATGTTATCATTGCTTGAATTTGTGCAAATAATTGCTCAAATTAATAGCTAATGTCTAGATGTACGGATGCGGTCCTATAATTTTGAAGATTTTATTTATCATTGTTTAGTATTTTCATACATTAGGTAAATGTGCTCGTTCTCTAACAACTCAGTTATAGAAATGAATTGCTATCCATATTCATTTGTATGGAAGATATATTTTTTTGCCTAGATATATAGCAATTTTTTCATTTAAAAAAAAATCACCGATTATATTTACACATTATTGAAACCTCTTTGTAGACGACATTGGTAGTGACAACACAATCTTGTTCATCTTCGTCTAGAGCTAACATCTTCTCCATCAGGACGGGTTACTTGGGTGAAAATATATAATGGTAGAATATAACTCAATTAGTTATCATTTTATATTTTCAGTCAATTCGTAATATCAGATTCATTTTCAACCAATTATTCTTTTTTATTTTCAATCAATTAGAATATCAAATGCAGTGATATTTTTACCTAACTTCCATTCCATTTTTAATTGATGATTTAGATATTATTATTGAAATATTTTCGTTCAATTTTTAATTTACCTTTACTATTGTTTAAAATATGCATTTACTATTGATAATGTAGAATATTATTATTGGAATATTTTCCTCCAATTTTTAATTTTCGTTCTATTTTTAATTAAAATGCAATGATCTTATCATTTTTTAGTCAATTATAGATCATTTTTTATTTGCAGTCAATTATTAATATTCATTTCCTTTTATATTTTCAGTCAATTAGTAATATTAGATTCATTTTCAGTTAATTATTCTATTTTATTTCCAATCAATCAGTCAATTAGAATATAGATGCAGTGATATTTTTACCTAATTTTCGTTCCATTTTAATTTGATGATGTAAAATATTATTAATGAAATATTTTCGTTCCATTTTTTCTTTACTATTTTTTAAAATATGTCTTTACTATTTGATGATGTAAAATATTATTATTAAAATATTTCCTTTTCATTTTTAATTTTCCTTTACTTCAAACCAAAAAAAAAAAAAAAAAAAAAAAAAAAAAAAAAAAAAAAGACTTTGGACTTCTCAATACTTGCCCACGTTGATTTTTTTTTTTTTTGGTAAACCCAGGGTTTCCACCGTTGGACACAGTGACTAATTCCCTCGCTAAACTGTAAGCACCTCTTTTGGGTGGGACAGCTGGCTTAGAGATTTAAGGCTGCTCCATTTCCAAATCCAATGATCGAACTCTTGACCTTTGGTTAAGGATGGATGAGTCCCTTACACTCAACCACACCCTTCAGGTTACTTGCCTACATTGATGGGCAAGCAATTATGTTTGTAAAAGGAGCATTGCTCCTCTTTCCAAAACATTTTCAATGTGAGATCAAAATGATCCCACATCATTTACAAAGGGAGCCCGTGACTCCCTTTTATCTTCTCCTTATTTTTTTTTAAATTTTAATTTTATTTTGTATATCGTTTTGTTTGAATTATTATTATTATTATTATTATTATTATTATTATTATTATTATTATTATTATTATTATTATTATTATTATTATTATTGACAAATTCGTCATTTTAACAATTTATCTTTACTCAAAACACCAAAAATATTATTTAATAACTAAGTAATTTGCTCCAAACTGCTAAAATCTAAAACAACACATATATTTTGAGTTAATATTTACTAACCCCCAATAATAAATACCAAATAATAAATAAATAAAACTAAAATAAGAAGACAAAGCTAAGATTTCTTAAATAAGAACCTTTTGACTTCTTAATACTCGCCACATCGATGGGCAAACAATTATGTTTGTACATCTTATATAGAAGAGCTCAGGAGCTGATCTTTTCAAACATTTTCAATTTGGGATGAAAATGAACCCACATCATTTACAAAGGGAGCATGTGGCTCCCCTTTGCCTTTTTTTTTTTTTTTTACTTAGCAATTTGCTCCAAACTGCTAAAAACTAAAACAACACATACATTTTGGGTTAATCTATCCAAACCCCCACTAATAATAAATAAATAAACAAATAAAAACTAAAATAAGAAGACAACGCTAAAGCTTCTTGAATAAGAACCTTTTGACTTCTCAATACTTGCCCACATTGATGTGCAAGTAATTATGTTTGTAAGAGGAGTTCTGCTAAAAACAACACATATACATTTTGGGTTAATCTTAGCCAAACCCCCTAATAAATTAAAAAAAAAAAAAAAAAAAAAAAAAAAAAAAAAAAAAAAACTAAAATAAGAAGCCATTAAAATAAGGTTTCTTAAATAAGAGCCTTTTGAAACGTTGGGCTTCAATAGGTTGAGTAAGTCTATATGAACAGATACTACATGTAACACGGTGAATCAAATAGTTATGCTGTGGAATCGTGTCCACTTTGCAAGGTGGACACAGTTCTATGTTCATAATTACTGAACTATATGTTCATAATTATAAAGCTAAATATTCAGAATCTTTGAACTTCATATTCATAATTATTGAACTCTATATTCACAATTACAAAACTCTATATTCATAATTACTAAACTATATGTTCATAATTATAAAGCTATATATTCATAATTTTTAAACTTCATATTCACAATTATTGAGTCTCTATATTCATAATTACATAACTATATGTTCATAATTATGTTCACAACACTATATTCATAATTTTAGAACTATATATTCATAATTTTTGAATTATATATATAATTATGAGCAATTTTAGAACCGTGTCTACCTTGCTAGGTGGACACGATTCCACAACATAATTTGACGTGTCAATAGTACTCAAAAAATAAAATATTTGCCTTTGGATTTCTCAATACTTGTCCATATTGATGTACAAATAATTATATTTGTAAGAAGAGCATTGCTCCTCTTATATAGAGGAGAGAGCTCATTTTCCAAACATTTTCAATGTGGGATCAAAATGATCCAACACCATTTACAAAGGGGAGTCTGGCTCCTTTTTGTCTTCTTCTTTTTTTTTTTGTAATTTTAATTTTATTTTGTATATCGTTTTGTTTGGATGATGATGATGATGATGATGTTTGTATATCGTTTTGTTTGGATATATATATATATATATATATATATATATATATATATATATATTCATAATTTTTGAATTTCATATTCACAATTATTAAATCTCTATATTCATAATTACATAACTATATGTTTATAATAATGTTCACAACACTATGTTTATAATTATAGAACTATATATTCAAATTATAGAACTATATTGTGTCTACTTTGCAAGGTGGACACGGTGCCACAACATAATTTGTCGAGTCAATAATACTAAAAAAAAAAAAAAAAAAGTCTTTGGACTTCTCAATACTGGCCCACATTGATAGGCAAACAATTATATGTTTGTAAAAGGAGCAATGATCCTTTTATATAGAGGAGCTCAAGAGCTCCTCTTTCCAAACATTTTCAATGTGGGATCAAAATGATCCCACATCATTTACAAAGGGGAGTCACATTTGTCTTCTTTTTTTTTTTTTTTTTTTTTTTTAAATTTTAATTTTAATTTGTATATAGTTTTGTTTGGATTATTATTATTATTATTATTATTATTATTATTATTATTATTATTATTATTATTATTATTATTTACGAATTAATAGATTTTATTTAATTTCCATTTGAGATTTACTTACCAAATAAGCTTTACTACAAAAGTTTGGGGGGAGGGGGGGGGGGGGGGAGGGGGGGAAATGAATTAGGATGATTTTGTTTTTAATTATATATAGATAGATAAATTGATTCTATTTCATTTTTTAAGCAAAATCTTCCTTAAAGATTAATAGTAAAATAAAGCTAACTTATTAATAATCGATTCTATTACATTTTTTTACGAAGAATTTTTCTTAAAGATTAATAGTAAAATAAGGCTAAATTATTAATAACCAATTCTATTCAATTTTTTATGCAAAATCTTTCCTAAAAAGACTAATAGTATCTTAATGATTCTTTTTCTTATACTGCTTATTGATTCTTTTCCATTTTTCTAGTGTAGAAAAAATTCACATCCTAACATTTTCTTCCATTCATTTATATTTTCCCATATTATTATTAATTTCATTCCCAATATTATTCTATATTGTTTTAGCGTACGGCTTCGTTCCATTCATTTCTATTTTTTCATATTATTATTAATTGTTTAGGCGAGAACTTGTAAATGAGGATATTGTTTTATTAATTAATATAGAATATAGATTACCAATTAAAATTAAAGTTTTTATTATAATTGAACAATAATATTACCAATTATTATTTGAAGATTTTGTAAAACTGTAAGTAAAATTGTATTACGGATAGGAAAATATATGTACTTTAATTTTAATTTAAATTATTAATAATTAATTCTATTTTATTTTTTAAAAAAATCTTCCTTAAAGATTAATAGTAAAATAAAGCTAAATTATTAATAACCGATTCTATTATATTTTTTATGCATAATTTTTCTTAAAGATTAATATAGTAAAATTAAGCTAAATTATTAATAACCGATTTTATTACATTTTTTACGCATAATAATTTTTTATAAAGATTAATAGTAAAATAATACTAAATTAGTAATAACCAATTCATTTTCTATTTTTTACGCAAAATCTTCCGTAAAAGATTAGTAGTAAAATATCTTAATGATTATTTTCCTTATACTGCTTATTGATTCTTTTTCATTTTTTAGAGTGTAGAAAACATTCACATGAATAATATTTCCTTTCATTATTTCCCATACTTTCATATTATTATTAATTTTCTTTCCAATATTATTATTAATTGTTTGGGGGTACGGCTTCCTTCCATTCTTTTTCATTTTTTCATATTACTATTAATTGTTTAGGCGGGAGCTTGTAAAGGATGATTTGTTTTTATTAATTAATATAGAATATAAATATAGATTAATATAGAATATACATTACCAATTAAAATAATTTTTTTTTAAATATTATATTGAACAATAATATTACCAATTATTATTATTATTATTATTATTATTATTATTATTATTATTGGTTCACATAGTTGAATTATTTGTTTTTTATTTAATTATTATAAACATAAATGATATTTACTAATTAATTTATGATATTTATCAAATCGTATTTTTTTAAATATAGTGTTTTACCCATGCATTGCACGGAATTTTATTTTTGTTATTGTGAATTTAAAATAAAAATAGAAAAAATAAAAAGATGTTTAAATGTACAATATAATAATATAGTTGGACTTTTATATATTTAGCCAAGTATCTATTTCATAACATACAAAATTAAAATTTAAATTTTGTATGGTTAATATATTCTCTACTCATGTACATATTTAGATAAATTTATAGAAAAAATTCATATAATTAAGTTGATTTATTCCAAATTGTATTTCATATCTATATATGAAATTTAAAAATATAAATAATAAAAACTAAGAGAATTGTACTTAGAAATCAATAAAAAGATGTAAATTTTAAATTTTGTATGAATAAATAAATATTCTAATCGGACGCATATCCTTATATGATTGTATAATACTTTGTATATAAACATAATATTTATTAATATGTATATAGGAAAGTCCTATAATATAATTTCATTAATTATAATTTATATTGATAGATTTATACTTAAAAAAATATATTTAGAAATTTAAAGAGTATATGTATGTATATTTAAAAAAATTATAAATATTCATGTTTTGTTAATTTTAAATTTCATTTCGTTAATTATATTTCATATTTTATTAATTATAATTTAATGAAATTGTCACAAATATGTCTACAGAAGAAATCATATATTTCTTAATTTCATTAATTATATAATTACCAAATATTATGACAATTATCACAATAATCTATATATATATATATATATATATATATATATATATATATATATATATATATATATATATAACTAAAATCCTCCTTCCCAAATTTTCCCCCCAAAACTTAGGGTCATTTATGTAATATCTAAATTTATTTAATTAATAAGTATAGTAATTATATATTATTCATATCCGATTAATTATAGAAATTAATTTACATGTGAATCATAACTTACCAAATGAATTACTACACAATCTTACCTAATTAATTTATAGTACCGTAAGTATTATGTCCAGATTTATATATGTAATATGTCCTATATTTATTTGAAACTATATATTAATTTCATTTTGAAATCATTGGTTCACATATTTAAATTATTTATTTTTTTCTTTAATTATTATAAACAGAAATAATATTGTACTAATTAATTTTTGATATTTATCAAATTGTATTTTTTTAAAATATAGTGTTTTACCCGTGCGTTCCACGAATTGTTTTTGTTATTATGAATTTAAAATAAAAAATAGAAAAAAATGAAAAGATGTTAAAATGTACAATATAATAATATAGTTGGACTATTATATATTTGGTCATCTATTTTCATAACATACAAAATTAAAATTAAAATCTTGTATTTATAATATAATCTCTAATCATTTACATATTTAGATAAATATATAGAAGAAATTCACATAATAAAGTTGATTTATTTCTAATTGTATTTCATATATTATAATTCTAAAGATATGAATAATAAATTAATAACTAAGAGAATTGTACTTAGACTTCAATAAAAAAAAAATGTAAATTCCAAATTTTGAATGAATAAATTTAAACCCTAATTCGACGCATTTCCTTATATGATTGTATAATTCATTGTATATACACATAATATTTATTAATATGTATATATAAAAGTTCTATAATATAATTTCATTAATTATAATTTATAATTAAAAAATTATATTTAAAAATTTAAAAAGTAATATTTAAATTTTGTATGATTATTATAGTGCATAAGTGTATGTATGTATATTTTAAAAATTAGAAATATTCATGTTTTGTTAATTTTATAATTTCATTTCTTTAATTATAATTCATATTTTATTAATTGTAATTTAATGAAATTGCCACAAATATTTCTATGGAAGAAATCTTATATTTCTTAATTTCATTAATTATATTAATTATAATTATCAAATATTGTGGCAATTACCATAATAATTTCATTAATTATATTAATTATAATATTTGTTCTAATCTCTTCCAATATTTAAATACATTACCATAATAATTACACAAAAGAATGAAAGAAAAATTATCAGAATAGTTACCTTTAATAAAAATAAGAAAATTATATTAAAAATTAATTATATATTAAGGTAAGTATAATTTATTTCATGCCAATAATATTATACATTAAGTATAAAAAATATATATATGTATATAAATTACCATAATAATTACATCAAAAGAGGTAACAATACATAATTATTAATATTATACATTAAGTGTGTGTGTGTGTGTACTTTTAATTTTATATTGATAACCATAGTCTATGTATATATTTTAAGAAAATATTCATTATTAAAAAAGGATATAATTTTTAAAAATAAATTATTAATTAGATTACCTAATATAATTGTCTTACTAATTGATTCTATGCTACTATGTATAATTCATATATTTGAAAACTTTTTAAAGCTAGATTACCTATTAATTGCTTTAATAATTAAGATAATTGTTAGTCAAATCAATATTCAATAGTACTAAAAGTATTATTTCAAATTTTTATACATAAGATATAAAATTATTAAACTGAAATAATTAAAAATAATGTGTCCATATTACAAAAGATTTTATAATAGTAATTTTTATTACCTAATAGAATTTTTCAATTATTAAATATTGTTTATGATAATTATTGTATGACATTTACATTATTTGGTAGAATTTTTATAATTAAGGTATAATATTATTAAATAAAAATTATTAAAAATAATGTATCCACAATATAAAATAAATTATAGTTGTCTTAATAATCATTTTTTTAATGCTACTAACTCTATTACATTGTATTAATATAAATTTATAATAATCATTTATTAATATAACTTTACAATTATAAATTTGTATAAGGAAAACATAGAAACTTCTAGGAAAAATAAATAAATAAATAAAATCTCTCCATTTGCTTTTTCTCTTTTCTCACTGTCACATTCCCACTCTCTTTCGAAAAAGACAAAGTAGGATGAGAAATGGCATCTATCTACAACGTCCTCACCCCTCAATTCGATTTAGATGTTGCTTGATTGCTGTTTTGCCCAACGAACCACGTAAACCCTTAACGCTGCTTATTAAAAAAAATATAGAAACTTGAATGACATGTACAAATCTCAAAGTCAACATACTAACTCTAAGTTTCATAAAATATTACAAAATTCTCAAAATCACTGTCATTATCATCCTCGATCGCATCTCTACGCTCTTCCATAAAAACTAAACCATTAGGGTCCTGTTACCAAGCATCCTCCTCCTCAATTTCCTTTTGCTGAAGCAAAGCCTCCTTAAGTATCTTAAAGCTCATACCAGACGATATAAACTGCAAAACATATTGAAGTACGGGGGAATATAGTTAGAAAAAGGTAGAAAATTAATACGAAAAGAAAGAAATGATGAGATGGAGAACTAAAAAAATGCTTTGAATTTTATTTTGGTTTTTAGTGTATTCTTATCATGCTTCTCTATGTATCTATTTACATATACAGAGAATCCGTCCCTCTCCAAACTTTATCCACTTGATGAGCAAGGAACTCTATTACTTCCCGATCAATCTTTATAGATCCGTATCTTCTCCACAAAAACAAACAAACAAACAAACAAAAAAATATCAACATTTTGTCTTAGGAACCACTTTTCTTATTTAAAAATCGGAAAATACAAAAAAAAAAAAAAAAAAAAAAAAACAAAAAAAAAAAAAACCAAAAAGAAAGAAAGAAAAATGAAACTAAGATAATGAAAACCTCACCTGTGCAAATCACGTATCAACCTCAACTGTGGAAGATCACAGGATAATTAGCAAAAGTCAATAAAATAATTAAGTTTAGTTGGGATTGTAGGTGAAGTTGATGGATTGTATATGATCATGTAAGGTGTATTTATACACAATAAATAAGATCAAAAGAACTTAGTATTGAAATTATAAAATGGTAAGAGATTTGAAGAAAGGTAAAAACTTTTAATTTCACACGGCATTCCATATACATATACTACACACTAATTAGCACGGCATTCCATATGTACATATACTACACACTAATTAGCTTAATTAACAATAATCACCTTAATTACTACCTATTATATGAGTAACCTATACGTTAAGTACACTGTTCTAACCATCATTTCCCCTAATTATTTAATTAATAATATATTACTAATATAATTATTATTCCTAATGTATTTATTTGGAATTGTGTGTACCCAGGCTCAATATAATAAAATGGGTACTTGTAGCTTAAAGAATATAATATAAATTAGGCAAAATAATTTATTTATTTAACGTAGAAAATACTAATTTGTATTTATAGGTAGAAAATATTAATTCAAAAGGAAATAATAAAATTTTATTTATTTGTGGCAATAACATTATTATTATTATTATTATTATTATTATTATTATTATTATTATTATTATTATTATTATTATTATTATATTACAAAATTACCCCTAAGTTTTGGGGGGGAAAACTTGGCTAGGAGGATTTTACTTTTATATATATATAGATATAGATTGAAAATATTATTGTTCAAGTATAATAAAAATCTTATGAAATAATGTAAGCATAATAAAATAAAAATAATTATAATAATAATAATAATAATAATAATAATAATAATAATAATAATAATAAAATCATATAAATTTTCTCCCAAAACTTAGCGGCATTTATATAATATCCTAATTTTTTAATTTAATTAATTATCAAAATATTGAAATTATATATTATATATTATTCATTTATGTGTAGACATACTTATTACTGTATATAAAGTAAATTAGGTAAATATATTCTTCAAATATAAATTAAGTATCTATATATAATTTTTTGGTAAGCAAATGTAAAATGGTAACTCTAATTTTAATTGGTAATTGGTAATATAATAAAAACCATAAATGTTACCCTTAATCATATCTAAACACCTATATATACATCACATTATCTTCAATACAAACAGTACCAAGTTACAAAGAACCTAAGGGAATATTCTCTGCAACTACATAGCAATGGTGTAGAGAACAGGGACCTTCAAGAAGAGGAGGAACAAGACCCATATTCTCTGCGTATCCAGAAGAGCTGTTGCACTACACCTACACATTTTGGTAAATCTCTGTATCCTTTTTCAACTCTTTTTTTTTTTTAATAAAGAATAGAAAATCATATATACCATTGGTGAAATTTAAAATCTATCTACATATATTATATAAACTATGATTATATTGATCATATATATCATCTTCTTCATCATCAATCTGGATGAGTTTGCTCAACCCATTTAAAGGTATTTCTCTAATACCTTATCTCAATCCATTAAAAGTTGTTTATTATTGGACTCTGGGCAGGATTAAATAATGCACTATTCATAGTGATAGAAAAAAAACTGACCATCTGATTATTAGTGGACTCTGAGCAACTAGATCTGCAGGTCATTTGCATGAGAGGGGACATCATTGAATGAGTTTGGACTATTAATATTTTTTTTCCTGATGTGACGGTCCTTCCAGCACCAATAGGAGTAACACAAGGATTTGGAGCCATGACAATGTGTTGAGGATCATGAGTAGTGCTCCTTGGCAAAAGCCTAAAGCAACAGCATATGAATATGATAGAGATTTAATTATTTTAATTTTTATTTGATAAAGATTATTCTCTAACAAAACAATTAGTAATATTTACGATTTATTGAACCAACCTTCATATTTTTGGTCAAATGAGTACACATGATGGAATATATGTTCATTGCACGGAATCTTAATATTCATTGAGTTTCCAAATCGTATATTGCATAAGATTTATTTTACCATAATATGAATTGTAACCAATTTAATAAATCTAAATATTAACAAGTATGTATGGTAATTTTATGTATGTTAATATTATTTCATATGGACGTAATATCATAATATGATTTATAACCAATTTAAGAAATCTATATTGATAACCAGTTCAAGTATGTATGGTAATTGTATGCATGGTATTAAAAATAATAATTACGTATGGTAATATGTATAGTAATATTAGGTATGATATTTATTATGTAATGCGTAGTATTAATTAGGTTGTACATTTATTCTTTTCATATTCTCATATGGACGTAAATCCATAATATGGTATATAACAAATAACCAATGTGGTGTGTATATATATATATATATATATATATATATATATATATATATATATATATATAATAAATTTTATTAGTTATTAATTAGCATAATATTAATTTATTATGCATAATTATTGTATAAAAATAAATTACCGTTCAAATGAGTACACAAGATAATATACATGTTCATTGCACAGAATTTTAATATTAATTGAGTTGTCAAATCGTATATTGCATAAGAATTATTCTTACCTTACTATATACAATTACAAATTTATTTCGAAATTCTGAAAATTAAATAAGTTAGAAATCTAATTTTAAGTATGTATTTCCTGTTTTTTTCATTTTTAATTTATACAACTAATTTATTAATTTATATACACAATTTTTTGCTGCTTTTAATAAAATAATTCACTACATTTTTTTTTCAGTAAGTAATTCCTCTAAGCAAATAATCCGTAATATTCCCTGATATACTTTACACAATTTAATCATTTTTTATTTTTATAATTTCTAATTTATTAAATAATATATATATATATATATCAGGGTTGTAAAAATCCCGCCTAGGCACCGAGTAATCGGCGCCTAGGCACTAGGCGCCCATAGGCCGTGGCGATTTCCGCCCTAGGCTCCCGCCTAGGAGACCAGCCGCCTAGGCGCCCGCCTAGCGCCTAATTCAGCCGCCTAGCGCCTAACTCGTCCGATTACGCCGAGTTAACTCGTCAATTTCTGTCGAGTTAGTCGAGTTAACCCGACCGACTCGACCTTGCTAATTTTGTCCATTTATATGACATATACATATAATATGACATATATACACTCGTAGACTAGTTTGATACTTTCAATCTTTGGATGATTGAAGTATTTGGGTATTTCATTTGAGTTTTTATTTTTTTTAATATTCTTTTGATGTTATGACTTATGAATTGTCATTATGTCATTTATTTGGATGTGTTATTTGATTGAATGTTGAAAACAGTCTCATTAAAATTGTCAAATTGCATGTTTGCTACTGTTTTTTTCGCGACCGCCTAGATTCCGCCTAGGCGCCGACTAGGCCGCTTAGGCGCTAGGCGCTGCCTTGGCGCCCGACTAGCACCCAGCGCCTACTGCAACCATGATATATATATATATATATATATATATATATATATATATATATATATATATATATATAATTTAATATAGATATAATTAGATAAAGCTTATTTTGTGACCAAACAATTGGTAATGTTTATGATTTATTGAACCAATTCGTAAATGAGTCAATCTATACTATAATTAAAAACAAAATCCTATTTACTTGATTTCCCACCCAAACAATAGTAAATAGTAAAGGTAAATTTTAAAAAAAGAATGGAAAAAAAGAACATAAATATTTCACAATAATATTCTACATCATCTGTTAAAAATGGAATGGAAATTAGGTAAACTGAAAAAATAACTGAATATTAATAATTGACTGAAAATTAAAAATGAAAAAAAAGGAACATAAATTAGGTTAATTGAAAAAGGAAATAAATATTTATAATTGACTAAAAATAAAAAATGATCCATAATTGACTAAAATGGAAAAGGAAAATGGTCAAATTATTACATTTTAATTTTTTACAATAATATTACAGTATCTAGTACATCAAATCATAATTATGTCATAAATCTTTCACAATTTTAAAAATGGAACCGAAATATTTCAATAATAATATTTTACATCATCAAGTAAACGTAAATTAAAAATGAAAAGGAAATATTTAAATAACAATATTCTACATCATCAATAATAAAGGCATATTCTAATCAATAATAAAGTTAAATTAAAAATGCAATGAAAATTAAAAATGAAACGGAAATATTATAATAATAATATTCTACATCATCAATTAAAAATGGAACGAAAATTGGGTAAAATATCACTACATCTGATATTCTAATTGACCAATTGACTGAAAATAAAAAAAAGAATAATTTGCTGAAAATGAATATGATATTACTAATTAACTGAAAATATAAAATGAAATGAAATATTAATAGTTGACTGCAAATAAAAAATGATCTATAATTAACTAATATGAAAAAAATAAATGGTTAGGTCATTGCATTTTAATTAAAAATTGATGGAAACTAAAATTTGACGGAAATATTTCAACAATAATATTCTACATCATAGATAATAAAAGCATATTTTAAACAATAATAAAAAATTAAAAATGCAACGGAAATATTTCAATAATAATATTATACATAATCAATTAAAACTCAAACGAAAATTAGGTAAAAATATCATTGCATATGATATTCTAATTGACTAATTGATTAAAAATAAAAAAGAATAATTGGCTGAAAATGAATATGATATTACAAACTGACTTAAAATATAAAAAAATCCCTAATTGACTAATATTCTACCATTATATATTTTCACTCGAGTCACTCATCATGATGGACTGAAGGTGTTAGCTATAGACGATGATGGACAAGATTGTGTTGCTACTACCAATGTCGAAAGATGTTTCAATAATGTGTACATACAATCGTTGACATTTTTTTTAAATGACAAATTTGCTATATATCTAGACAAAAAAATATAAATCTTCCATACAAATGAATTAAGATAGTAATTCATTTCTATAACTGAGTTGCTTGAGAATGAGCACATTTAACTAATTTATATAAAAAAAAAATACTAAACAATGATAAATAAAATCTCCAAAATTACAGCACCGCATGAGTACATCTACACATTAGCTATTAATTTGAGCAATCATTTGCTCAAATTTAAGCAATGATAACATCAAAACACATAAATAATCCAAACCATATGTTCAATTGCACTATATAATATTTGATGTTATAATTTAAATAATTATATATTGATCCAAATATTCTTAATATATTACAACAAATCCATTATGTGCATCGAACGGGTGAAAATACTATTATTCTAATAATTTTTCTTTCCTTCTTTCGTGTAATTACTATGCTAATGTATTTAAATATTGAAAGAGAATTCTATAAAAAGGATCCTTAACTCACTAAAATTCTATATTATTCTTAAAAACAAAACCCCCATTTCTTACTTACCCGCCCAAACAATAAAAAAAAAAAAAACCAATTAATAATACTAATAATAATTAGTAAAAAAGTTAGTAGTAAAATAGAAAAAAAGATCCTTAATTCACAAAAAATAGAAAAGGAAACGGGATTCACTAATTAATTAAAACTAACAATAATCAGTAAAAAAAGATCCTTAATTCACTAAAAATAAAAATATAAACGGAATTTACTGATTATGACTAATAATAATTGGTAAAATAGAAAAATAAAAAATGAGTCTTAATTCAATAAAAATGAAAAAAGAAACGTAAGGGTGTGAAAAAAAAAAAGGTTATAATAAGGATAACAGTAAAAAAAAAAAAAAAAAATCTACCAAAAATTAGAATAATAAAAAAAGTTTCTTAATTCACGAGAAATAGAAAAGGAAATGGAATTCACTGATTAATTAATAGTAATAATAATCAGTCAGAAAATTAGCAGTAAAATATGAAGAAAAAAAAAGATCATTACTTCACAAAGTATCTATGAGGTCCCTGTACTATAGTGTTTTGTTCAATTTAGTCCTCATACTTTTATTTTGTTCAATTTAGTCCCTGTACTTTCAAAAGTGGTGCAATTAAGGACAATAGTTAACGATGTTAATATTATCGTTAACTTAGGTTACGTGGCGCTGAAGATATTTATATTCCTACTCATATATTACTTTATAAATATTTAAAATTTATTATTTTTACCACCAATATATTAAATTAGTATGTCCAAAATAAATAATTGCGATCATGTTCGTAATGAGATTTGGACAATTGTCCTTAGTTTTATCACTTTTTAAAGTAGAGGGACTAAATTGAACAGAATAAAGGTACAAGGACTAAATTGAACAAAACACTATAGTACAGGGACTTCATAGGTAAAAATAAACGAAATTTACTGATTAATACTAATAATAATCAGTAAAATTGAAAATAAAAAAGGATTCTTAATTCAATGAAAATGAAAGATTTTTTTTTTTAAAAAGGGGTCATAATAAAAATAACAGTAAAAACAATCCTACAAAAAAAATTGAAAAAAAAATATTCATAATTTACAAAAAATAGAAAATGAAATGGAATTCACTGAATAATTAATACTAATAATAATCAGTAAAATTAAAAGTTAGCATTAAAATAGAAAAATATAAAAGGATCCTTAATTCACTAAAAATAGAAAAAGAAACAAAAGTCACTGATTAATACTAATAATACTCAGTTAAATAGGAAAATATAAAAAAATTCCCAATCTATACCATTATTAAAAAGAAAATCCTTCTTCCTTACTTTCACACCCAAACAATTGAAAAAGAAAAAAAAAATCTATAATATAATTAAAAACAAAATTCTATTTACTTGATTTATCGCCCAAACAATAGTAAATAGTAAAGGTAAATTTAAAAAAAAAAAAAGGATGAAAAAAAAAAGAACAAAAATATTTCACAATAATATTCTATATTATCAATTAAAAATGGAATGGAAATTATGTAAATGAATAAGTATCTATTCAAGAGAGGTCACTAAGGCTCGATCTCATGACTTCCTACATAAGAGAGGTCATTACATGCCATCTGAGCACAAGGTGCTTAGCAACAAACATTAGGTTAATTGAAAAAGGAAATAAATATTAACAATTGTTTGAAAATAAGAAAATATTTATAATTGACTAAAACAGAAAAAAAAATGGTCAGATCATTGCATTTTAATTTTTCACAATAATATTACACAGTATAATACATCAAATCACAAGTATGTCATAAATTTTACACAATTGTAAACAATAGAATGGAAATATTTCAATAATAATATTCTACACTATCAAGTAAAGGTAAATTAAAAATGAAAAGGAAATACTTCAATAATAATATTCTACATCATCAATACTAAAGACATATTTTAAACAATAGTAAAGGTAAATTAAAAATGTAGCGAAAATTAAAAATGAAATGGAAATATTTCAATAATAATATTCTAAATCATCAATTAAAAATGAAACGAAAATTTGGTAAAAATATCATTGCATTTGATATTTTAGTTCCCTAATTGATTAATTGACTAAAAATAAAAGAGAAGTAATTGGATGAAAATAAATATGATATTACTAATGGATTGAAAATTTAAAAGGAAATGAATATTAATAATTGACTGCAAATAAAAAATTATTCATAATTGACTAATATGAAAAAAATAAATGGTTAGATCATTGCATTTTAATTAAAATGGAAGGGAAACTAAAATTGAACGCCAATATTTCAATAATAATATTCTACATCATAAATAGTAAGTGCATATTTTAAACAATAGTAAAGGTAAATTACAAATGGAACAGAATTATTTCAATAATAATATTATACATCCTCAATTAAAAATGGAACACAAATTAGGTACAAATATCACTCCATGTAATATTCTAATTGACTAAAAATACAAAAGAATAATTGACTGAAAATGAATATGATATTACTAATTTATTTAAAATATAAAAGGATCGCTAATTGACTAATATTATACCATTATATATTTTCACCGAGTCACCCATCCTGATCAATTGAAGGTGTTAGCTCTAGACGATGATGGACAAGATTGTGTTGCTACTACCAATGTCGTCTACAAAGAGGTTTCAACAATGTGTAAATAAAATCGTTGATATTATATTTTTTAAATGACAAAATTGTTATATGTATAGACAAAAAAAATATCCTCCATACAAATGAATTAAGATAACAATTCATTCATATAACTGAGTTGCTAGAGAACGAACACATTTGTATAATTTATAAAAAAAAATACTAAACAATGATAAAAAAAAAAAAAAAATCTCCAAAGTTATAACACTACATGCATACATCTACACATTAGCTATTAATTTGAGCAATTATTTGCTTAAATTCATACAATGATAATATAAAGACACATAAATGATCCAACCCGTATATTCAATTGAACTATATAATATTTGATGTTCTAATTTAAATAATTATATATCGATCAAAATATTCTTAATATATTACAACAAATCTATTCCGTGCATCGCACGGGCGCAAATACTAGTTAAGAAAAATAAATAAAAAGGAAATGGATCAAGGAAAATAAATAAAAAAGAAACAAAAGATGGGGTTGCAAAAAATCGAACTCTGGATTGCTCAAAGTGTTTGTATTGCTTTTATTAAAGCACTAAGATCAGGCAGATCAGCACTAAACCACTGCGCCACAACCCCTTTAGTGTTCACTTATCAATTCTTTTTATTTAACTTATCCAACTTAAAGAAATCTATTACAAAATTAAGAAGCCTTACCACCAAACGACACACCACCAAATGACCGGATGTGTTACTTGTGATAACTTATTAATATTAAAAATTGTGTAATTTTTGTAACTTCAAAATCTTTAATGGCTCGATTGCATGATTTTTACACAATTGTTATGCCGTGGAACCGTGTCCACCCACCTTGCAAGGTGGACACGGTTCTGTGTTCATAATTACTGAACTCCATGTTCATAATTATAAAACTCTATGTTCATAATTTTATTTGAACTTTATATTCACAATTATTGAACTCTATATTCACAATTATAGAACTCTATATTCGCAATTACAGAACTCTATGTTCATAATTACCGAACTCTATGTTCATAATTATAAAACTCTATGTTCATAATTGTTGAACTTCGTATTCACAATTATTGAACTCTATATTCACAATTACAGAATTTTATGTACATAATTATAGAACTCTATGTTCATAATTTTTGAACTCTATATTGACAATTATGACAGTTTTGGAATCGTGTCCACCTTGCAACATAATTGTTAACTAGCTTGGTTGGCATAAGTGGCCGTGCACTTTTATCCCTTAAGAGAGGTCGAGAGTTTGAAACTCCTCTCGTATGGAAAAACCAACTTTGCCCCTTAAAGGTGTCTCCTGCAATTAGGGCTGGCTCAGGACACCTCGCTGTCTGACAAAAATAATATTGCGCTTTTGAGGTTTGTTTAATAATAAAAATAATAATAAATCCTCTTTAAAAAATTAAATTTCCTGAATAAAATTTTAAAAAGTACAAGAATAAGTATTTAATTGTGCCAAACATGATTGTTTAATTTAAGAGAATAATAATAAAACTATAATTAGCACAAGTAAGGCTTGAACTAAACCCTCCTCATAATAAAGCTTATAACACTTTGAATAACCAACTGCGGAATTACAACATTTAGGAAGAAGGTGGATTTTATCTTAATGAATTAATGGGCCGTTTGGTTCACGGAATCAATTTTGAGGGAATAGGAATTCTATTTCATAGGGAATGGAATAGGTAAGGAATAGAATAGAAATTGTATTCTGTTGTTTGGTTCGCTGATGGAATAGACTTTAGGAATTGTATTTCAACGTTTGGTTAGTTAAGGAATAGAAATGGAATATATGAGTAAAAGACATAAATGTCCTTGTATAAAATATATTATTATTATTATTATTATTATTATTATTATTATTATTATTATTATTATTATTATTATTATTATTATTATTATTATTATTATTATTATTATTATTATTATTATTATTATCTGTAAATTATGATATTAGTAATTAGTAATGTTCATTTTCCATTTGTATAGCAGATTCATTGTTCTGAGGATATTTTTGAACCAATGATAAAAGCTGCCTTGGAGATTTTTGTGGATAAAATAGCGGATGGCACTCCCAGATTCCGTGGTTGTGATAATTAGAACTGATCGCATTGCATTTATGATATAACTCAGTTCGATATTCTCAGCCGAATGCTTTGATCCATATTTAAAATTCTATCGTGCGACTAACAATGGCCTCCTCATCGTCAGATCCCACGGACCACCTCTTTGTCCGTCGACTCTGCACGCTGGAAAAACTCAAGTCTGCGCAGCACCACCTTGGAAATTTTCTGGCCACCGTCGAGTGATCGTAGGGGAGAGGAGACGTCCGGATGGTGATCGCCGTTTTCCTGCCGCTTGCGACCGTATGTAGCCCACATGAGGCCGCGGCAGTGTATATATATATATTACTGCGGCGGCGGCTCGCCGCCGCAGTATATATATATATAATTATATATATAATTAAATATTTAATTGGTAAAAAATGAAATTCTGAAAATTTATCTTTGATGTGGCAGAAAGATTTGCTTGATTTTGATGTTGATGATGCTTTAATTTGATGTGGCTGGAAAAATTGTTTGACTTTGATGTTGACGATGAAGGAATCGGGGGAAGGGTAGAATGATACGTAGGGAGAGAACGGCGAGAAAGATAAGGTTAAAATTGAAAAAAAAAATTCTATTCCTGAGGACTCAGGAATAAGTTAATACCAGGGGGCCCTGGTAATAGCTATTACCTCATCTGAGGTAATAGGCTATTACTAGGAACATTATTCATAGTAATACACATTGTTACCAAACAGAAGAATAGGTCTGTTACTGGGAATGCTATGCCATTCCCAGTCTATTCCGTGAACCAAACGGACCATAAGAGAAATAAATAAAAAGGAAATGAAATAAGAAAAATAAATAAAACGGAAATTGGATTACGAAAAATAAATAAAAAGGAAATGAATTAAGAAAAATAAATAAAAAGGAAATGGATTAAGGAAAATAAATAAAAAAGAAACAAAAGATGGGGTTGTAGAGGATCGAACTCTGGGTTGCTCAAAGTGTTTGTATTGCTCTTATTAAAGCACTGAAACCAGGCAGATCAGCGCCAAACCACTGCGCCACAACCCCTTTAGTGTTCACTTATCAATTCTTTTTATTTAACTTATCCAACTTAAAGAAATCTATTACAAAATTAAGAAGCCTTACCACCAAACGACACACCACCAAATGACCGGATGTGTTACTTGTGATAACTTATTAATATTAAAAATTGTGTAATTTTTGTAACTTCAAAATCTTTAATGGCTCGATTGCATGATTTTTACACAATTGTTATGCCGTGGAACCGTGTCCACCCACCTTGCAAGGTGGACACGGTTCTGTGTTCATAATTACTGAACTCCATGTTCATAATTATAAAACTCTATGTTCATAATTTTATTTGAACTTTATATTCACAATTATTGAACTCTATATTCACAATTACAGAACTCTATATTTGCAATTACAGAACTCTATGTTCATAATTACCGAACTCTATGTTCATAATTATAAAACTCTATGTTCATAATTGTTGAACTTCGTATTCACAATTATTGAACTCTATATTCACAATTACAGAATTTTATGTTCATAATTATAGAACTCTATGTTCATAATTATGACAGTTTTGGAATCGTGTCCACCAATACTATAATCTTTAAGTATTTTAATTTTTAAAATTAGGGCTTAGGTTTTCAATTTTTTTAAATTTTACTTTTTAAATTAGTCTTTTTTTATTTTAAAATTTATACTAATTTGAGACTTTGACTAGAAGATTGACCGGGAAGGAAATAAGAAATTGATCAAATTACACTTTTGGTTCTATAACTATAAGGGCGTGTTAATTTAGGCACGTGACATTTAAAACTTACCATTTAGTCCGTTAACTATGTTTTTTTTAGCAGATTTGGTCTTCCCGGCCAAATCACGGGTGGAAATTGGCCGGAAATACGTTTGCCATTTTAAATTATTTAGTAATGGTGGCAAATTGGTCATTTCAGGTCCCATTCTTCTCCTTCCTTCACCTGCTGTCCGGAGTTTTTTTTTTTTTTTTTTTTTTTTTGGGGGGTGGGGGGGGGGGTATGCTGGCCGGAGTTTGTCTCAGCGTCATCACCAACTGCTTTATCCCAACTTCTAGCGCCAGAGCTACAAGTGATTTGACCAAATCGTTGCAAGAAACCACCATCAACAAACAGATCGTTTCCCCACCATTGCCGGCGTCTCCATTTGCCTCTTCTTGTCGGCGGCTGCGACACCTCCATGCTCATCGCCTCCACCACTTTCAACAAGAGCGCGACGTCGACATCAACCTCTCTCTCCCTGGCGACGACTTCGATGTGGTCATCCGCGCCAAGACCGCTCTCGAACTTGCTGCCCTGGCATCGTTTCTTGCGCCGATATTCAGACCATTGTCACGCACATTGCACTCTGAACTAATGGTTATCGGCTAGAACATGAAGGAAATAAATCAACAAATTAGAATTAATTTGTGATTGAGAAGCCGGCCAACAAGAGAAGGAAGGAGAAGAAAGGGATCTAAAATGATCAATTTGTCCCCATTATTAAATAATTAAAAATGTTTTACATTTTTTCAACAACTTTTTGCCTATGATTTGGACAGGAGGACCAAATCTTCTAAAAAAAGCATAGTTAAAAGATTAAATTGTTAGTTTTAAAAGTCACGTACCGAAATTAACACGCCCCCTATAATCATAGAACCAAAAGTGTAATTTTTTTAAAGAATTTTTCCAATTCTCCGCCAGAGACAGAGACCAGGAGTATACTATACCCCGCACCCCATTCCTAGTTCAAATCCTGATTGCATATATATTAAGCATAAACCAATATGCTGCTTGGCTATACAAGTATACAACACAAGATTATGTTCTTCTCTCAAAAAGTATATTAACAAATCTTTGCTCCAAGCAACTTGATCAAAAAAAATAAAATAACTAGAAGAGGACAATACAAAACACCACACCACTTAGTCGCTGCATCATTGCAGCTAAAAAATCAACAGCCATAGCCATATTAAAGGGCATTGGTGGACTACTCTGCTACTGGATATGTTACATCTACTTGCCGGGGCAGCATTTTGCAGGCATCTATTTCAAGATAAACCTGCACATTAATCAAATCAATTAATTTCGAGGACAACAAATAATAAATAAAGTGATTCAGGCAGCTGCTATGCTCTCTTACCATGTATGCAGATTTTTTTTTTTTTTTTGGTCAGACCACGAGGTGTTCTGAGCAGGCCCTAATCGTAGGAAGCACCTTTTAAGCCCGTACCATACTCAGACTAATCCCCGTTCGTACCGGGCCGGCCCAATTAAGGGCAAAGTGCTGACTAAATTGGTTTTTCCATACGAGAGAGGGTTCAAACTCCCAACCTCTCTTAAGGGACAAGAGTGCATGGCCACTCATGCCAACTAAGCTGGATACCATGCATGCAGATTTAGGACAACCTAACATCTAATTTGAACAATGTTTCTAGGGGTTGGCCACACTAACTCGGTGCAATTAGTGAAAAAAGGGAAATAATATGACATTAACCTGGCAAAATAATATAGGCTTGTTATACATTATCTACTTTGCTAGACAATGCTTTGGCTTTTGCTTCTGCTGGATTCTGTGGAAGACACATTTCAATCAAGTAAAACATTAGATGAAATTTTAGCAACAATGCTTGACATATATGATTTGAACCATAGAATTTAGGACTCAATTCAAAACAAATTTATTTGATCTTATATTAGTAATAACTGCCAAAGGAGATAACAGATTTTGAAGTTAAAAAATCAGAGTGAAATTCTGGATCAAATGAGCATCTTTAAAGTTAAATTATGAAAGCTAGAAAGACTATAGACAATCTGGAGAGAATCAACTAATGGGTTTCCTAAGTGTCAAATCTGTATGATAAACAATATATATAAACATATTTCACTACAATGGTTCAAGGGAAATCTGTATGACAAGCAATATATATATATATATATATATATATATATATATATATATATATATATATATATATATATATATATATATATTTCACTACAAGGGTTAAGTGAGTAGTTTTCTTTTTCTTTTATTTATTTCAAATTTTTTTCTTTGGGGAAAAGGGGCAGAGGGGGGATGGGGTGGGGTTAAGAAGATGACAAGGTTTGTACAAGAAAAATGACTAATCTTCAATTGACCTACAGGCCATCTCTTACTAGTTACTTGTGCATCATCTACTCCATGTTAAAAAAATAATTGGCTGGAAGGAAAGGCAAGTATAAGACCACTATGCACGTAGTCAAGAAGGGCTTGCATATGCAAGGTTCAAACAAAACCTCAACAAAAATGCTTCGAATTGATTAGGAAATTTGTTGAAACTATTAATATCTAGATTACACCTTATATACAATGGCCAAAAATTCAATTCTAATCAACAGCAACAGCAAGCAAAGAGGGCAATCAATTAAGAACTGTATAGTTGCACTGCTTATCTGTAAAACACACTTCCCTTACCCTTTGTTTTAATATTTTTTACAAGTTGACCAATGGGAAAGGATATGGTATCACCCCTGAAATTTTGTAGAGAACCCCAAAAAGTATATCGGGTTTAGTTTGAGCCTCTGTGATGCAGGAGACCTCAGCTTTGGCTCCCAATTGGGATATTTATTTACCACTTTATGTGAACTTAATACTTATAAACTTGACTTTTCAAACGTTCAACTTAATTTGCATATGAACTGGATTTAAAAGATTGAAGGTTGATCCAAGCTTAGTTGGACTTCGAAGTGCAATTTCTTCAATTTTGTGATCCATTATAGTAGTTAATTAATTGTAATATACTCTCTATTGGCCAGAAAAAAAAAATGAAAAAAGATGTATACTTGGCTGCAGATCTTCAATAAGAGCTTGGTATAGTAAAATCAGAATTGGGAGCCTATTGTGTCCAGTGAAATAGTTGGATCAAGGAAAGGGTCACTCGGCTAGCTATGACAGAGAACTATATGTGAAGAATACAGTAATATAGAATACTTAGTACTTCCAAGGCAAAGTTTTCTTTCAATGGATCTAAAAGATATAATTTGCAACAGTAACTTACAGATGGCACACAACTTGTGCTTGAACTTTGGTCTAATTCCCCTCTATCTAATCTCACTTTTAGAAGCCTACTTCATTACGAAAATTGGTGATGGCCGGACAAGTAGAACTTGATAGAATTCAAAACAAATAGATAAAAAATTATACCAGGAGCCCATGGTGGATATTTATTAAGTTCAAACAAAAATATTCTTCAATGTTGATTGCATTTGATCTAACATTTTCAAAGGAATTAATCTCCAGGGCTCCTGTTCACACCACCACTTGTGAACTGAGATCATATCATATCCATTTCATTTTTGCTTTCAAAATGCATCAATTTGTATATCAAGCATGATGATATGAAAGTGAATGAAGCTAGATATGATAGCAGCTATTAATCATACAATCGTAAAGTTTAAACTGGAGAAGATTAACAAAAGTCTTACAATTCCCTTGCTCTCGTAGTAATCATCAAGCGCCCACTGATACTTGGATTGATTCAACCCGAACCAATACGCCACGCTCTCATCCAAACTTGCGTGCGCTATAAATGAAAACTCATCAACACATTACTTAACATTTGCTAAATTTAAAAAAAAAAAAAAAAAAAAATTAAAATTAAAAAGTACTGATCCCTGAAGAACAGAAATAGACGCTAAACCTAAACGTTACCAATTTGGACTTTAGCTACAGCGTCCCAGAAAAACCCGAAAGCCGAGTGGGATTTAGCAGGGTAGTTATCGTATTGCTTGGGAGGTACCATGACCGGAGGCGGAGTCTTGACCGCAGCCGCCTGCGGCGGCGGCGGCGGCGGCGTGTGAATCTGGGGTTGGGGTTTGGTGGGAGAAGCGGCGGGGGGCTTGGAAGGAGTGTGAGGTGTAGGAGTGGAGGGAGGTGTTATGAAGACAGTGTAGGGGCCGATCTTTCCGATCCTCGGAGGCGGCGTGGAGTCGGTGTTGATCGGCATTGTTAACTGTTAAGAGATGAGATGAAAGAAAGCAGAAAATGCAGGGCGGTCGGAGATCGGGGGTTTAAGTGTGAAACTGTGGTAGTACTTTTGGTGCTGGGGACTGGGGAGAGAGTAAAGTGAAGTGAAGATGAGAGGCGTGAGGCATCAGATACGATGCAGCCGATGCTTTCCTGCGATCTTTGTCGCTTTTTATTTTATTTTATTTTTTTTTCCAATACTTTTCTAAATAATTTTGAATATTTTAAAAATTTAAATAAAAATATAATAAGTCTTAATCAAACTTATATCCCTCATTTATGTTCATGTTTTTAATGCTAATCATTTTGTACAATATACTTTTAGAGTTGTACTATATAATTTTTTAGACAAAAATACCCCTACTGTTATAACTTTCGTTATCTTTTCCATTATTGTTACCATGCACATGCATCCACCATATATTTTATTATATTCTTTAATGATAATAATATTTGTAGACATTATATATTGAATTATTATAATAAGTAATTTTGACTTCATATAGATTTTAATTAGTAGAGATTTATTAGTTATTTTAAAAAATATAAATATTGGGCATATATTTTTACGGATCGCGCATAGAAAAGACTAGTGGTTAAATAAGTGGCGTTTACAGAAAATTTTCAAGAATTGAAAATTGAAGACAGTCAAAAGTGTTTACTATTGTTTTTTTTTTTTTTTTCATTTTCAAATTTGAGAACAATTTTCACTTTTTGCAAAAAATCAGAAACACGAAAAAAATTTGTTTTCAAAACAGAAAACACACGCGTGAACAGTAGTGAGGGTACCGTCGAATCATGCCCGCCAGATTTTATTCTTTCTTCCTTATTTTTCTCCTTTCTTCTCTACTTTAATGGCAGCCAACCACACTCCATTTTCCTTCATTACTTTCTTATTCTCTTTCACACCCATCCTCCTTCTCTACTTTACTTTCTTCTCCAGCTGCTGCTTCCGTCTATTGCGACTCCTCTCGCCACTGTCTCACACCCACCCGCCATTCCTCAGGCCAACGTCAATCTCACAGTCCACAGACCGCCAGGCTCCAAGTCCACCGCGAAATGCTACTATCCGCCGACGTTCCTCAGAGCATACGCAAGTTGGGAGTCTCCACAAGTTACTACCAGGTAATTTTATTTTTTATTTTTGTTTTTCTTTCGATCTCTGTTGATTGATGTTTGTTTTGATAATTTTAACTTGGTTACCATAGTTGTTAGATTTCCATATCTTGACAATTTTGCTCCTGATTTATGATCTATGTTAGGGTTGAAACTCGATGGAGTGCAATATAGGATCTATTTTAGCTGCGAAAGTGGTGGGCTTTCTAGATAATCAATACGAGTGAGATAGAGTGCAAATTTTACTAAAACAATTGCTGCTATTTTGTTTATTACAATTACAATTGCTGCGAAAGTGGTTTAACTTGATTTCAAAAAAGAAATCAACTTAACTGAATGCATCTTCATGACACATGACTGATTAAAAAGCTGCCATCTAAATGAACACATTTTTTTGCTTTTCAATTACCAGTCATTTTTAATAAAGTTTCAAAATTTTAAAATAAATAATACAGTTAGATAAAACTCTTGTAGGTAGTGCCTCAGATTTAGCATTTCCGTACATTACTTTAAAAAGTTTACTAATTAGAGACCTACCCAACTGTTATAGGTTTACATTTTCTAATTGTTTTAATGGAGCTAACTTGGATTTGATCAGGTGGCTTATCTCATGATTATGAGATAGCTTATTCACCCCATAAGACGGAGTCACCAAAATCATCGGTTGGATCGTGCCCATCACCACGTTCCAGAGTAATGTCCTTTCTAAATCTGAAGATTTATGTATGTATTTAGATGTTGTTCTCATTTACTCTAATGTGTTATCTCTGCTTGAATTTAAATTGACTCTGTTCAAAAAGAGGCCTTTTTCTGAACTTCCAAATGAGCATATATGGTCCTATATTTCCTGTAAATCCTACACAAGCCATGTTAAAATGCCATATGAGTTCTCATGAACACTTTTGTTTTGGAGTTGAATGTGTTCTACTGCTGAAATGAAGGTTTTCAACATAGAAGGATTCTTCATTCCCTTAGCCTTTTTTTAAAAAAAACTAGTGGAGTGTTTCCATATTCACTTTACTAGAATGAGTGCATTTTGTTTATGAACTAATGTAGTATGTTATGCTTGGTTATGAATTGAATAAATTTGCATTTGCTTAGATGAATAACGTCACAGAAACCAATGATGATGAGGCAAAATGGTCGTGTTGTACAATTTAGCCTAACAAGTTTGGTTGGCGTGAGTGTTTGAGGTCGAGAGTTCAAGGGTTGGGAGTTCGAACCCTCTATCGTATGAAAAACTCAATCTGGCGCTCCTTAATTAAGTCGAATTAGTGCGAATGTGAATTAGTCTGGGCTAATTATGCTTCAATGTATACCATTATTTGGATGTGATGATTACTCATTAGTAACATTCAATGTACTTATGACTTTATAATTTTTAAAAAATCATTCCTAAAAATATTTTTTTAAATAAAATTTTAAAAACTTACAGTTTTTAAAATTTTGTAGAAAAATTATAGTCAATTTTTTTTAAATTAAAATTAAAATTAAATTTTTTTTTTTTTTAAAAAAAAACCAATTACCGGAAGGCCGCCTCTCGTTTGATATGAGACAAGGAATAGCCATGAACACCCCTCATCTAATTTGAGATAAGGGGTGTCTAGGCTGATTCTCACTCAATGGGAGAGGGGCAGCAATGTAAACTTCATTTATAAATTTATTTAAATATGAACATAATTAGAGACTATATTAATTACACAAAATTTTAATTTTGTATGCCATTAAAATACATACATACTAAATATATGAACAGTCCAATTATATTATTATATTATACATTTTACTCCGTAACATATTTTTATTTTTAAATGTTTATGATAACTAATTTTCTTCCGTACATCGTTTAAACACTAGTATATAAGTATAAATTTAAAGATTTTTTGAGTTTGCTATTTTCATGAAACTTTGAGAATTTATTTAACACATTTACCCCAAAACCTTTCATATTGTATGATTTGTATCTACCACTCACAACTCCGTAAAGCAAAATCAATTCGACAAAGTTCAACTGCATAAAGCATAATGTCCATCATTTCCAGTAACCTATCTACTCTTTACAGATAACTAAACGAGTAATAATCCACAATAATCACCCTTCAATGTTTTTCCTTTAAAGCTCCCCATAAAGATCAATCTTCGAGCTAACAAACCTAATGGTTCGAGATACATCGCTGCTCCGAAGGGGCAGCTTCCCTGAGAAGAAGCAACCCTTGAGCTGAATCCGAGAACTCTGGGAAGAGATAAGGTCGATGAGGTAATGCTTTAACAAATATCCTTTATGGAGGAGATCTTAACAGTCAGTAATAGGAAAAAGAAACTTTAAAAAAATTTAATTGTTGAATAACCCAAACAACTTATTTATCATAAGCAGAACTTACTATGTATTCAACCAAAAAATTAAAGCTTTTTCCAGTAGTTCTTATCAAACCAATATCTTTATAGTGAAGTTTCAGCCATGTCAAACGTGCTCTAAGAATCTGATCTGGCCACCGTAAATGATGAAAGGAGCCCTGCAGCTTGTGCAGGTAATATGTCCCCAAACCTGCCTTGTCCTTCCGTCAAAATTGATCCCAATCTTAACGTGCTCTCTCCAAACCTGCTACCAACCTGATGATCAAGGGCCAAAAATCAGATTCATTTATTAAACGTGAAAGCTAGTCATTAGAAAAATACTGAATCTCAACTGGAGGTTCCTTGAAATCTCAGCTTTTTTCAGAAAATAAAAAACCACGTGGAGAAAATAAACTTGCTACTGCTATTAGACAGATGAAATAAATTAAAAATAAAAAAGTTCACCAGCCATTTATTTATATATTATATAATATAATTTTTAGCAAAACAAATTAACCATCTAAGTTTAGCAATCCTTTTTATTGTAAAGTTTTTCTGTCACATAATAAATTGTAGAATTGCTAGTGATGATTATGATGTAAGAAGCACTCATGGTGAAATGGCAACCCATCATTTTTTCTATTATTCTCCCTTTCTAGTTTCCCTTGGTAAAGTAATCTGTGTAGGAACTCCCACACCATCCTCACATGCTGAAGAGGCTTCTATGCAGATCCATGTATATTTTAATAGCAGAGTGACTAGAAGAGAAACCAAAAGGGAAACTATCCTACTTTTAGGATTTTTTTTTTTTTTTTTTTTTTTTGCAGAGTCAATGACTCATGCATCTTGTGTAGGATCAGGAGTTAGAAAATGAATGCAACCTAAATCTGTTTTCAATGTGGCGGTTTCCTGAGTTTGAATCAATGACAATCAATAGGTTACTACTCAACAGGGTAAATACCCTAGTGGCAGACTCCGCTAACCACTCCTCAAAATAACAGGACTAAAAGTCCTAGTGAGACATGATATGTTTCTACTGCTCACTCCTCAAAAATAACAGAGTTTTTAGGCTCCCTAGTGAGTTTGAATCAATGACATTCAATAGGTGAGAACACTTGGCGATTTCACCAAGCCAAACATGAATAAAGGCACAAAAGTGAATTAGGAAACTCAAGGAAAAGCACCTCTACCGATATGGAAAATGCTATAGTGAATCATAACTTTTAGGAGGAATATATTGGTAAAACAGATTGGTAAGTAATGGGTGCATGATCTAATATGTCACTAGTGTTAAAATTCCAACTTCAGTTAAATTGTATATTACTCTTGGTAAATTTGATTCAAGATAGTTGGACATATTGCACCAGACAAGATGCTTATTGAATTAGATGTTCCATTTCAATTAAAAACTTAAGTCGACGGAGGCCTTGACTCTGACTCCACGTGTTTGACTAATTAAAAAGAACTTTTAGCCCACAAGTGAAAGGATGTGTGGAGGCGGCAAAAATAAAATACTAAATGTCTTCCCTCCCAAATAGTTGAAATTTTTAATTGAGATGGAACACATAATTCAATACTCTGGTATAGAAGTGGTCAATGCCGTCTATGTGTCTGCTACTTTTGTTCTTGTTCATTGGATCTCTTTTCTATGTGGAAGAAAGTACAGATGCACTTTCTTGTAACAATTGCAGAGAAAGAAATGTGGCTGAATGCTATATTTAGCCCTTATGTTTTGTAAAATACTAAAATTTGCCAATCTAGTCCTAAGAATTTTTCTAGTCAAATAGGTCAAAACATTTGAAAAATCAGGAAATTCGCCCATTCTTTAACCAGCTGACTAAGCATTTTATGACTCTAACCCAACCATATTATCATTTGACCTGCTCAAGTGTCCAATCCCTTATAAAGTATTACAATAAATAAATATAGAAAACATTTCAAAAAAATATCAAGATCCAGTACTCCAACAAAGTTTTTTTTTCCTTCTTTTGTTTCTCCTCGCCCCATGAACCTCTTCCCCTCATTGGTTGCACCCACTGCCCTCTTCTCTCTTCTTTATATATATATATATATATATATATATATATATATATATATATATATATATATATATATATATATATATATATATAAAGTTTATTATCTCCACCTACATCCTCCGCAATTTAAAGAAAGTGGGAAAAAAATCTCGAATCCACATCATCCATGGAAGCTTATAGGTGGTGGTCTGATGATGGTGAGAAAGTGCTTTAAAACAATTGCTCTACCACCCATTTGGTTTACTGTAAAAGTTATAGGCTGCTTGACATGATGGTGCTGCTATTGACCTCCTAACTATAAACAACATTAGGTCTTGCACCTAAACTGTTTGTGAAATGGCCTCAAATGTATCCCAAAGCAAAAGAAGATATCTTGTTGTCATTATCAGGGTGGATTCGGTGGAACATGATGAATTCTACAATACCCTACAGATCAACAGGCTTTTCAAGATCACTCCAAAGATCTCCATAATATGATCATCTTCTTAATCAAGCTCTTGCACTAAGTCAAAAATTTTTACATTGTTTTTATGCTTTTTAAGGTTCTCAAGATCTTGGAGTTGTTTTGGAATTTAGGATAGAAAAGTAAGAATTATGAAATCTAATATTTGAGTTGATGATGTTGCTAGTGGAATGGTGGATTAAAACATGGGCTTAATAGACAAAGGTGAAACAGTCTGTTAGCAACTTGGCCAATTGCCCAACTTTTCAACTGTGTTAGTATAATTGACCAAATCAAATTTTCATTGAACAAGATCAGCAAACTTTACAAAACATAAAGACCAAATTCAGCCAAATAAACATGGCAGTCACCAAAATCAGGAGGTAGAAGGAGAAACAATATAGAAGGGACTAGGGGAGAAAAGATGTCTGAATTCTTTTGATGGTAAATGAATCTGATATCATCTATCATCCCTACGGTACAACACTTCATGCTATGCACTAGGAGACATCACAATTTACACTCACTTAACCAAATATTACTATTTTATTTCTCAAAAGTCTTGTCAATCATTCTATCAAGTGTCAGCATTTTTTTTTATGTATCTATTTTTTGTTTTGAACTTCTCATGTTCAAGGTTTGTAGCTTACTGCCACTTGGTCTACGAAATTTATTTTCAAAATTTGAATTGATTACTAATAAATTTAGACCTAATTCATTACCATTTAACCAGAGCAAAACCTGACATGTAAAAATGGGGATAGGAGCAACTCTCAAGAGCTCAAATGAGAGGATGCTCTATTTAGAACATGCAAAAAATTTCGGCTAAATTAAAATTAGGAAAGAATGGGTTAACTATTATAGTATTTTAATATCTCCATTCTAACATTTTGCTCTAAGTATAGAAAAGTATAGACAAGTTTAGTGTTAAGACAACACGAGCAGTAGGACCAAGAGACCAACTTTCAGATAATATATACTCCCTCCACCCCAAATTGGTAGTCCAAATTTCCTGTTTAGTGCATCCCACACTTTCCTAATACAAACATCACAAATAATTTTATGTTCCTACTTTACCCTTTTAATAAAAGTCAAATGGTAAAAAAGTTACCCACTTTTTGTGGGCAAGAGGAAAAATACATACTTCTCCTCTAATATCCTTAAAATATTTTAATAGAAGAACTATTTTGGAACTGTGGGAATATTTGATCTATACAAGATTCAAACATATGACATGTGGAGAGGCATAGAAGGCTGTGTAACAGAGATCACAACCTTTGCAATTAACATATAACCTAAACTGTACAAGCTCCAGAGCAGACACGGGAAGGGGGCAAACAAAGCAAGCTACAAAAGCATAGAAAAGTTACCTGCATGAAAGACTTTAAGAGTGGTGCTGCCATCCCCAAACCTGAATTTTCATCCCCATCAACTTTCCGAGATAGATCGTCATTTGAGTAACTTTTCCAGGAACTTCTAGATGAAATGTGATCCATTGATGTTGATATAGAAGCCTTGTTTGTTCCCTTTGAAGACAGTGCTGGAGCACTGCAGAACCAATATAAAATTTATAATCAGTCCCAGGATTTGTGAATGGTAGCATATCTGCTTGGTAAACTGAAACTAGAGCAATATTAAGCAAACTGCGATATGTGAAAACAAGTTTGACAATATAACTAGCAAATAGAAGAAAACACAACTCCGCAAGTGCAAGGGGAAAAAAGTAAATGTACAATATATTATATAAGGATAATAATGTCAACCTGATAGGAAGATATTTGAAGCGAGGAACTATGGAACATCGCATAACATTTGATTCAGAATTAGTTGGTAGTTTCTGTACAGTGTCAGTGTACAGGCGATTAAGTTGCACAAAGAACCCAAAGAGGACAGCATGCCTTAAATATGACTGTCTCTCATTTTCCCAAAGGTATGGCTCATATCTGAAATGAATCATAAAAAGGAGAGGTAAAAATGTTTGCTTAATCACATGATACATTACAGAAAATCAAATGAAATTAGAACATTTTCCTCCCAAATGCAAAGTATTCAGACGGTGAGCACATAACAACTTGCATTCAACAGTTAAGTAAATAACGTGGTATCTTATGGCATGGTAGTATCGAGTCTTGCTGGTATTAAAGCTTACGTGAGCCAGTCAATAGGATCCAATATTTGTGAAAAGCGATTAATCAACACATTTACATGCTCCCTAGTCATTGAACTGGTTTGTACTCGATCCTGTCTGCGTCTAGAAGACGACTTCGGCTTTGGAACTTTTGATGATTCCTTATTTTCAATCAAATCACCTCCAGAGAGAATATCAGCAACAAATCTCAAATCCAAAAGAACTTGCAAAGCTCCTTTCTCAGAGACTTGAGATCCATGGGCTTCTTCCGTTGAAAGGAAGTCTCCATAAATATCAATTACCTAACAAATATGTGATAATCATAATAAACACCAGAAATTATAAAAGACATTATAATACTGAAGAACACAGTTATATCAGGACAACTCATAAAAAAACATATATAAATCAGAAGGCAGACTTTAAGAAATAGATATAAGATGTGTTACGTTAAAACAATTTGCAATGTAAAGTAAAATGTTGAAAATGATAAATTAGTGATCCAGATTGATTTTTTGGAGGATATGAACCTCATCTATACTATTGGTTTGCTCTTTTGTGGACTGTCCTTGGTGAAATTAACAAATAAACTTTTAACATTTTAAGTAATAATTGAAAATAGAAAGTTTATTTATTCTATGAACAAAATAATGAGGCCACTAGCATTGTCAAATGTCAATATATATGCATAGATAAAATAATATATTCGTCTATGATCTGTGCTTATATTTGGTTGTACCATTTGCCTAATGACCCCAAATGAGATGCCACAATCTTGCATTTCTTTTTCTTTTTAATGTATAATGAATGTTAATAATTTTTTTCCTAGTTCATATAAGACTAAGAAAATGTTCTAATAGGTAACATAGCCTGTCGATTGAATCCACCCATCCCATTTTTACAATAGGAAATGTTCTAATAGGCGCCTAGCATTTTTACAACACTGAAATTGAATCCACCCATCCCATTTTATATATCAAACCATTCTTCCTGAATGTCAAAAAGTGTTTGCCACTTTCACTTTTGACAACTTTTTTATTAGAATTTTTCAATTCCACCCTTAATCAACTCAATAAACACATTCTAATCTCATCATTCTCAAGTAAACAAAATCTCAGAAGTTAAAAGGTCATACCAAGTTTAAGGAGAAAGTTTTGACAATTGATTGGTCAACCTCCCAATACTATACATCAATGCTGTTTTTGGATAGGTAGATAGGGAGAGGAAAGAGAGCAAGAGGAAGAAGAAATTGGATAGGTGTTTGAACAAAAAGAGAAAATGAAAAGAAAGGAGGAGAAAGCAAGGTCATGTATTCAGAGGGAGAGAGGAGGTTTTCAGGTATACTGTGGGTGGAGAAGGCTTATGTTATCCTTATTCAACTCCCATTTTAAGAAGGAAACATATTTGATAGTATCAAAAGATCATTTTCTCCCCATAATCACTCCATTCTTAAACTGAAAAATAAATCATTCCACTCATATTCTACCCATCCAAACATAGCATCAAAATCCATGCACATCAAACATTTTTACAACATTAGGAATATAAGCACTGTTATTTGTTACTTCAAGGCATGACCAATGTTATGCATGTACATTGCAGCAGCTTAACTACAACGGCAAGACAAAGACATTTACACATACCTTATCTAATAATCTTGAAGCAAAATTTTGTAGAATTGGTTTATCAAGCACATGTCCACCAACTCGCTGAATTTCTTCACATGCGCGAAACAAAAATGAGGTTATATAAAGAGAAGGCATTGAAGGGAGTGATAGTTTAATTTCTGACTGATCTTGCTTGACCAAAGTGTCCTCCCATCCCTGCACAACTAGCAAGAGTGAAACTACATATATATATAATAGCCAATGACTGATATTCAAACCATACAACCCAAGAGAAGAAAATGATATCAGTTTTTACAATTCCCTTTCTGAACTACTGGTGAAATTGTTTTAGCAGTATCCAGGTACATTTAGCCATTGGAATATGCATATTTGTGCATTAGGCAAGTAATGCAATGTGAAAAATCATCTCCCAAAACTCTAAAAGCGTGGACATCATGTATTAATTAAGGGAATTGTGTTTAGTTTGAGGCTGAATTCCATCTTTATATATATATATATATATATATATATATAGATCTTGGATCAGATGTGGCAGCATCCTCAGGTGCAGACAGATCTGCACCATTGGATGAGCTTAGATCAACGGCTGAAAATCAATGAAAATGGGAAAACACACGGTGGCATTTTTGTACTCAAAGCATTGGTGGAATGCTTGACAGTGCATTGGACTCAAAGCACCATCAACCATATCTAAATGCACCACTAATCATATCTAAATGCACCAGCATATCATTGAAATTACCAAAATGCCACTGCATTTTTCCCCTTTTTATTGATTTCCAGCCGTTGATCTAAATTCATCCAATGGTCCAAATCTGTACGCACCTAAGGAGGCTGCCGCACCAAAACCAAGCCCTATATATATAGGGGCAAGATCAAATGAGAACACGGTCCTCCTATAAAATGTGAGGACTGATCTCAACTGTCCATCAAGGTTCATTAATGGTTGAAGGTTTTAGTAAAAAACACAGGGTCAATTTTATAATTATTGAAAACTTTTAAGAGCGAGGTTCATTTTATAATTATTGCAAAATTAAAAGCTTAGTAATGGTAAGATCCTAGCTTTTGATTTCTCAAGATAGAGGGTGTGGATGTGTCCACACTTTTCATAGGGGGAGGTGTTCTCACCTATATATATATATATATATATAAAGTTCCTGTGCGGGTGAATGTTTCCCGTGCGGTTGTGCGGTTTTAAGGAGCGTGAGTTTTGTACTTAAGGTGCATGAGTTTTGTACTTAAGGTGTGTGAGTCTTGTGCTTAAGGTGCGTGGGTGTGTACTTAATGTGAGTAGTTGTTGAAACTTAAGGTGCATGAGTTTTGTGCTTATGGTGCGTGAGTTTTGTACTTAACGTGCGTGAGTCTTGTGCTTAAGGTGCGTGAATCTTGTGCTTAATGTGAGTAGTTGTTGAAACTTTAAGGTGCGTGTGTTTTGTGCTTAAGGTGCGTGAGTTTTGTGCTTAAGGTGCGTGAGGTTTGTGTTCTTAAGGTGTTTTGTTTGTGTGCTTAATGTGCGTGTGTTGTGTACTTAAAGTGCGTCAGTTTAATGCTTAATGTGCGTCCACCCGCACAACCGCATGGGAAGCCCTCCCCTCACCTGATCCCTTCCCTCTCTCTCTCTCTCTCTCTCTCTCTCTCTATATATATATATATATATATACATATACATATATATATATATATATGTGTGTGTGTGTGTGTGTGTGTGTGTGTGTGTGTGTGTGTGTGTGCATGTTCAACAATCTAATCAAATTTATTTTAGGAAATTTAGCCATCAAAGCAGAAGCATTGCATTGGCAACAACGGCATGTCATATTACTATCTCATTAATATTTTGTGCTATACTACCCGGTGCCCCAAAGTATGGCATATAGAGGTTATAAGAGGTATCAGTACTCTACTTATTACCAAAAGACGAAGAAAAAAAAATAAGTGTAAAGACTAAATCAGAATATTAATCTGCAGGTAAAAGAAAAAGAGGGTTGAATTATGCAATGCAGGGCACTTACTCTTAAGGGAGCAGTTGTGGATAGGGCATCATCTTGTTTGAGATTGCGAGATAAGATAACTTCAAGTTCACCAGAAACCCATGATATCCACATATTATGAGCTTTGATACAAAGTTCATGGGTTGTTTTACGTAACTCTTGAAGTTGTAGGCTTGAACTATCATCTGCTCCATACAAAGCTGAACTGGCCAATGAGCTGCGTCTTCTGGATGCAGGATCAGTGCTAGGGGAATCAAGAGTTGCCACTGAATGCCTAATTACAGTCAGTGGCTTGATTGATCCAGCAACCATAGACTCATTCACCCATGATCTTGGTGATCCAAGTACCAAAGGTATATGTTTAGAATGCTTCTGGAATGCAAACAAAAGGCGCCCAATAAACAAAGACCTCTTAACAAGTACAGCAGGTGGTGGCACCAATCCATCTCTAAAGTTTTTACTTTCTAGGTTAGTATTCAATACATCTAACTCATCCTTGAGCTCTATTAATATGGCTGACATGCTTTCATAGCATTTACTCTGTAAATATGGTGCAAGGTCCTTCAGCCTCAAGGATGCATTTGGGGATTCCAGGAAGCTTAATAGGTCTTTAAGTACAGCTTCACAGCAGCTGTCAACTGCATCCCTGATGCGACTGACTTCAGCTCCAAAATAAGCACCAAGACTGTAGTGAAAATCATCTTCATCAGCCTGCTGTGTTTTAGAAGCAAGGAGGGAACTAACTCTTTTGACATTTGGATCCATGAACCAAACCCCCCCACTATTTGGGGATCTATTCAAGTAAGCTTGAAAATCAAGCTGTTCTCCAGGAGTTCCCACAATAGACTGAACTGAATCTCTTACATTAACAACTCTACTCAAGTCATCAAATCCTTTGTCTACAATTGCCTTCATCCTCTGCACAAAAGCCTCTTCAAAAATTTCATCCCAAAGATCCGATTCACCACCCAACACAAGCTCATGTGTCCTTTTCCAAGGCATCTCAATTTCAGAACCAAAAACACTCTTAAGCCACTCCAGACTCCCTTCCAACACCTGTTTACTATCCATAGTATCCCGTATCAACTTCTCAGCCGCAGCAAGCTCTTGTCCACTGTTTATAACATCAATCAAGGACCTATTGTTGACCATGTTCATGATCTCCTTACCACAGTTTTTCAGCCAGTCAGAACACACTGTTGAAATATATTCCCTATCCAACAGTACCATCTTCAACTCCAACTCTGCCCTAGACAAGTTCCATAACCTCACTTCCTCATCAGGGTTTGGAATTCCTCCAAAGAACTGAGAAGCAGGAGGTGATCCTAGTATTGTTTTATACAATAAAGGCATATCATTCAACACTTGCAAGAAAAGCTCCCCTACTTGTCCTATAGTAACCTGAATTATCTTTATAGCTTGGCAGTAAACAGAAATCACATCAGAACTAATGGCATTAACATTTGAGATACAGCCAGCTAACTTTTGAGAAATACAAGATTTGCGCCTTTCAAGAAATAAGGTAAGAACCTGCTTGGGATCAAGGTCATCGATTACAGCCACTGCAGCAAGAGCATCAGCATAGGCATGAATGCCGAGTTCAACGGCTTGATCCAATAACCTATCACGACTCCGTTGCGAGATCTGAGCCTTGAAAGTCTCCACCATCTGCCATTGGTGCTGCAGCAGAGGGAAATTCGAGAGCACATTCTTGCTCTCCGTGTTGCTGATCACGCTGCGGTGGACGAGCTTCGCACGAATGTACCGAGCAGATGACTCGAGAAACATGGATTCATCGAGGCAGCCCCAGATATTCTCCGGCGTGTCCACCAGGTACTTGACTCGACACGCAATGCCGTACATTCGAGACTTTGCATGGTCAATTGACTTGGGGGAATCGGAGGCCGTGGCAGAGGAGAGGGAGTGAAGAATGCCGCGGTGGATGGCGGAGATGTTTGCGGAAATGGACTCGCACGAGGCCTTCATCAACACTATCGAGTCGGCGGAATCGATGAGATCGCGGTAGCGGTTGCCGACCAGCTGCCGGAGCTCTTCGCTCTTGTCCTGGATCTGCCTCCTCGTGGCGATCTCCACATTCCGGATTTCGGCAATAGGCTTCGTGCGAAAGAGCAATTCCGCGTCTTGCTGGTGGCTTCTCAATCCGCCTCCGGCACCACCGGACGACGATGGCGGTGGCGCCGATCCTACACTCATAATTGCTACAGTAGTGTTCAATGTAATTAAGCAGAGAAGTATCAGTCGCTACTCCCCTCTGATGCAGAAGAATCTGCTCTTGAATTAACAAGGGAGAAGGATATATCTATGGAGGATTTAGCTCTTTGTTTTTGTTCACTGTGCTGTTCTTGTGAAGATTAATGAATAATTACATTAACGCCCTCGGACTTTTTGTGAATGCACATTTTGTTCCCATATTTTAATCTCCCAGTTAAATTGGCCCCTCTAGTTTTAAAGCTGTCCGTTAAATGAATTAAACCCACACTTAGTCCCATAAACCCACATTTAGTCCTATAATTATACTGGTGTCTCTCCATATTGAATGCACAACTTTTAATTTGAGCAAATATAGCTCACAAAGTTATATATATATATATATATATATATATATATATATATATATATATATATATATATATATCATGGTTGCATTAGGCGCTAGGCGCTAGTCGGGCGCCCGGACAGCGCCTAGGCGGCGCTAGGTGGGCGCCAAAAAAACAGTGGTAGACTTGCAGTTTGACAATTTTAATTATGTTGTTTTCAACATTTAATCAAATAACACATCCAAATAAATAAATTAATGATAATTCATAAGTCATAACATCAAAACAATGGTTTTAAAATTAAAAAAAAAACATTAAAACAATATTAAAAATTAAAAATACTCAAATATGAAATACTCAAATACTTCAATCATCCAAAGATTCAAACTATCAAACTAGTCCACGAGTGTATATATGTCATATTATATATATGTATGCGCGCGCGCGCACACACACACACACATAATAAAAAAAATAGGGCGAGCCAATTGGGTTAACTCGACCGAAATGGACGAGTTAACTCGACTAACTTAGACGCTAGGCGGCCAAATCGGCAGAGTTAGGCGCTAGGTGGACGCCTAGGCGGCCGGTAACATAGGCGGGCGCCTAGACCGATTTTTACAACCATTATATATATATATATATATATATATATATATATATATATATATATATATATATATATATATAGTGAAAGGTTCCCGTGCGGTTGTGCGATTATTAATGTGCGTGAGATTTGTACTCAATGTGCGTGAGTGTTGTGTCTAATGTGCCTGAGATTTGTACTTAATGTGCGTGAATGTGTAAAATGCAGCAGAAAAGTTCAGTTACTCCTCAATAATGAAGATACATTGCTCTTACTTTCTCACTGCCATCTCTCCTTCTTAATTTCCCTCTTCAAGCTTCCCGTACCACAATTCATCATGGTATAGAGCGGCGGCACGGTAGCTACGCAGCCGCCGTCTCCGGCAGCGGAGAATCAAGCAAAAGACGCATCCGATGACGCCGATCAACCATTCTCCTGCTCGCACTACATCTGTGATCAGTCCACAAAAAGATTTGGCTTCAGAGAAGCAATAACCTGGAAAATATAGAAAACATCAGTCCACAGAAGAATTTGGCTTCGCAGAGAGGCAGTAACCTGGAAGATATAGAAAACATCAATCCACAGAAGAATTTGGTTTCGCAGAGAAGCAGCAACCTGGAACTACTCACGCACATTAAGCACAAATCTCACGCATATTAAGCACAACACTCACGCACATTAAGTACAAAACTCACGCATATTAACATCCCGCACATTAAGCACAAAGCTCACGCACATTAATCACAACACTCACGCACATTAAGTATAAACCTCACGCACAATAATCCACCGCACAACCGCACGGGAAGCAACAAATGCACCTGATCCCTTCCATATATATATATATATATGAAATTTCAATTTTGGTCCTATGACTATAGAGGTCTTGTTAATTTTAGTCCATGACTTTTAAAAGTGTCAATTTAGTACCTTCACTATGTAATTTTTGTCAATTTTGGTCACTCCGGTCAAATTACCAGCCAAATTTCGCCAAAAAATTTTAATTATTAAAATAGTTAGGGTATTTTGATCATTTCACGTCTCTTTTCTTCTTCCCAAGCGAGTCCATCCCTTCCTCTCCCGTTTCCGACAAATAAAATGAACTAAGTTGATGGAGAAAGGAGGCTTGATGATATTAAAGATAGGGTTTATAGGGAGAAAGAACGCCGGAAACAGGAGAGAAAGGGATAGACTTGCCGGAGAAGAAGAAAAGAGGCGTGAAACGACCAAAATACCCTTATTATTTTAATTATTAAAATTTTCCGGCGAAATTTGCCCGACAATTTGGCCGGAGTGACCAAAATTGACAAAAATTACATAATTAAGGTACTAAATTAACACTTTTAAAAGTCAGGGACTAAAATTAACAAGACTCCTATAGTCATAAGACCAAAATTGAAATTTCCTCTCTCTCTCTCTCTCTCTATATATATATATATATATATATATATATATATATATATATATATAAGTAAAAGTTCCGGTGTGAACTTCAATTATCATGTGAACTTGTGCATTTATACTGGCCGTGCATTTGAACTAATCAATGGTCATGAATTAATGTGCACGTCGACCAGGTGCACGGCATCCCATCTAGTAATTTGTACACAAGGGGTATTTTGGTCTTCTACTTAAATTGTTTTACCATTGGTCAATTTGGGAGGTGTATCCGTGTGCGGGTGAAATTAGTTTTACCCCTTTTCCTTCGCTCAGCGCCTCAGCCTTTGGGAGTGGTCTACTCGCCGGACGGTTCGCAGCCCTTATCGTCGGACGGCAGCCTCGCTATGGTGTCTGGTGCTCGCGATCGAGGGGAGAAACGGCGGCCTTCCTGGTCGTTACCTGGGGTTCGGGAGGTCCGTCTGGCGTTGCTACGGCTGATGGGGATGGTGGACGACTGACGAAGCGGCGGGTCGTAACGGTAGAAGTGGCGGAAGTCACGGCTAGAAGACGATCACAGACTGGTGGTCCATGGCCGTCATCTTGTCGGCGCCGCTCAGCTCGTCTTGCTGGTAGGGTTTCTGTGTTTGTCTGTAGTTTTTTTTTTTTATAAATATTTGAGTGTTTATTTGATCAGTTTTGCATACTCTGTGTTCCAATATTAACAATGGCATTAAATACCCTCCATGTGCAATACTACCAACATGCATATGAGAAAGATTTGTAGTTATATGACTTGTATCTTAGATACTGGCGCAATGCATTCTGTATTTTTAGGTTGCTCGAATTCAAATGCACCCCCTGCCCTTGATTCATCCAAGCCATTCATTTAGTGGGTTGGGTGTAGTATCCGTTGGTTGTCACGTTGTGCCCTCTAACATAGAATGCATTACAGTTGTGCATTCTAAATGGAATGCATTCTGTTTGTGGTATCAAATTTTAAATGATCTGTGTGTGCACTCTTCTGAAGGGTATAATCAATGCTATGGGTTGGTATTCACTGTTGGTTGTTCCGTTTGTGCAGTGTTACTTCAAATGCGGTACAGATGAGCATATACAAAGGGAATGCATTATGATTGTGCTACCCCGTTGTGCATTCTAGTTTTAAATGCATTGCAGTTGTGCATTTAGAAAACTAAAACACACTGATTATGCTATCTAATTTTAAATGCATAGTGTGTGCATTCACAAGTATGGTACATGTACTTTTGAGGGGTGGTAGTATCTATTGGCGAACCCGTTGAGCATACTTACTTCAAATGCATGACAAACTTCTCTCTATTTAGTATGAAATAATCCTATATTATGGTGATAATTGGGACATAGTAGAATTCAATATTCCACCAATTGAAAATTTTGTGGGTACAGTGTTTATAATTGGGTGTAGTGTATTACAAATGGAACAATACTCTTCCCTAATATAATTGACTGTAGTGTATTAGAAAAATGAGGACAGAGGCTCCTTCTGAAGCTCCCAAGAAACAGTGACGAAAGAAGCTCAAGGCTAATGCTTCCACTGCATCGAGGTCACCCCACACAACCAAAACAAAGTCAAAATTAGGCAACAATGAACGTATGTTCTAAACATGTTGCACTAACTTTGCAAAGATGGAAAGCAGTGAGGCGTAGAGTTAAATGTATCAATCTAGAGGGAGCAGGGAGCAGTTTGAATATGTGATTAAAGAGAGATACAGATATCACACAAAAAAAAAAAAAAAAAAAAAAAAACGACGTAGGTGCAGCGGACAGACTCCGACAGACCACAGATGACGTCAACAAGTGCGACACCAAAAAAGGAAAAGGGGGGAGGGAGGGGGGAAAGAAGGAAACCTGTGAACGCATGCGCCGCTGCTCGAACAGCCGGAAGCCCACCGCCGTGCGTATTACCCATTGCGACGAAGAAGCGACGTCCGGGAGCGTAGAGCCGTTATTATCGTAAAACAGTAAAACAAGCGCGGTAGAGTCATATCTGAAGTCCAATTCGTTCTAAAAAAATATATATATATTCTAAAAATGCCCTAAGTGCAACATGTGTGCCGGTGCATCGTAAGGGGATGCACCATTATGCAGGGTTGTCAGATGCACGAAATCAATGCACCAGATCAATGCACAAGTTCACACATTAATATGAGTGTGCACCTGAAAATTAGCACACACACACACACACACACATGTATATATATATATATATATATATATATATATATATATATATATATATATATATATTTGTGTGTGTGTGTTTAGGATCCAGTGCGAAGGCTTCTTTCTGTGCGAAAATGCGGTTAATCATGATCAATGTCTCTCTTAAAAGAAATTCTATACGAAATGTGCACTTGGATGTAAAAATTATGCACTCAAGGGTAAATAGATGTGCAATTGACGTAATTTATGGTACCAAAAGGGGAAGTTATTCAACTTAAGTGTTATTAAAATAATTACCCATACAAATCGTTTGTAAATCTCACAAATTTCATTAGAAATTTAGTTATATGTTATTGAAAAGAATGCACAAGATATAACAAATACTGTCTAGAATTGTGCACTTGAAGGCAAAAAAAAAATGCACTTGAAGGCTAGCTAAAAACATGCACTAGAAAGAAGAAGAAATAAAAAGGGTTCACTTGAATGCTAAGTATTTTTTTTTTTACACAATAGTAAGACATACATACACTTGTAGGCATGAAATTGAGCACTTGAAGGCATAAAGATGATCACTTGAAGGCAAGGGAGAAAAAAAAAAAGACACTAAAAGAGAAAATTCGAAGAAAATTAATTGTGCACTCTTAGAAAGGAAAACATGCACTTGAAGGTTACAAAATGTCCACTCGAAGGCTAAAAACTTACACTAGAAGGAAAAAAAAAAGGTTCAATGGAATGTTAAGTATTTTTTTTTTTTTTTTTTTTGTAATACAATAGTAAGTCACACATGCACTTGTAGGCATGAAATTGAGCACTTAGGGGTCGTTTGGTTCACGTAATGTTAGATTACCTTAGGGAATGTTAGATTGCTGGAATGTTAGATTACTGGGAATGTTAGATTACTGTGTTTGGTTAAAATTGGGGTATGTAATATAATCATGTTTGGTTTAGGGTTATCTTTTATCCACACACTATAATATCCTTAACATATTTTCATATATTTTAATAAATTTAAAAATTAATATAAATAAATAAGATAACGGTATCATATATAATTACATGATTTTAAAATATTAACTAAAATCTTGAACTTGAGAAACAAAATTATTTTATATGCTAACCTAACATAATAAAAATAAAAAATATATAATTACAAAAATAATTATATATATATCTGTGTGTGTGTGTGTATAATAAATTAACATAACCAAGGTTATCTTACATAACCTTAGAAATTGAAGGGAATCACATTCCCTTCAAAATCCTATGTGGAGGGAATGTGACATTCCATGGGAATGTTAGATTCCCTGAGATAATATGAACCAAACAGAGGAATGTTAGCTTTGGAATGTCACATTCCCTTGGTTATGTTATATAACCTGAACCAAACGCCCCCTTAAAAGCATAAAGAAGATTACTAGAAGGCAAGGAAAAAAAAAGGACACTAAACGGAAAAATTAGAAGAAAATTAATTGTGCACTCTTAGAAAGGAAAACATGCACTTGAAGGCTACAAAACGTGCACTTGAAGGTCAAGTTTTTGCACTCAAAGGAGAAACTAAGTACTGAAACAAAATAGATGCACTCGAAGAAGAGAAATATGCACTTGAAGAAGAAAAATGTGTACTCGAAGAAGAAAAATGTGCATTCAAATACAAAAAAAAATATGACTTACTCAAAATTACAATTATGCCACAGTATGATTTTTAATTAATATTCAATCTGGGCTGTTGATGTGGAATACATTTACACTTAGCAAGGAATATATCAAATGCAAAGCAGTTTCCATGTGAAAAATGCGCACATATCTTAACCGGTGGATCTCAACCCATATTTGATCACAGTCATTGGTTGAGAGGAGATGGGCGGTGACAAACTTGTAATTAAGTTAAACTTATAACCTGAACTAAAAAATGGCCGTCCAATTCGATGAAATGAATGTTTCAGATTATTTTGATTTTAGTATTTTTTTTACTTTACCCTCTATTATATTATTTTCTTCCCTTAAATACCCCCGCATCTCGTTAATATAAACTTTAGTTCCGTTAACTATTTATTATTCTTAACTTGTGGGTTCGAGCCTCAGTGGAGGCGGTATTGACTATTTGTGCTTCAGTATGTTGAGAAAGTAGTTATGAACATATACTACATTGTAACAGAGTTAGTAGTACTAAAAAAAACTTATTACTCATTGATTTCTATAAGAAAGGTCTTAGGTTCGAACACATCCCAATCAGAGTTGGCATAATTGCTGAACATATACTATGAATATGTTAAAGTGTATTAAAAAAAAGTACAATATAAAATTTAACATGAACTTTGGTCAAATAATTAGTCCGACTAAATACATACCATTCAAAGTTGAGCAAAAAAAATTACAAATAAGGAACATTGAAAATCATTTTCTTGCATTAAAAAAAAATTAGGTTAAGTTTTTTTTTCTTTATTTTTCGTTTAATTAATCTTCTTTTGATTATTTAGAACAAGAATCAATATTATTTCAACTATTCTTTTGTATTATTGGGAATGATTTAGGTCATTATTATTAATATTTTTTGTCCGTATTTCTATAATGGTACAATTGTACATTACTTTACAAATAGTGTACTATTTTTTTTTTATTGGACAAAATTGTTCTTACATCATTGTTAGACACTCAGACTTGCGCAACCTAACTATAAAGTTGTTGATTAGAAATATAGCTACACATAGACTCTAAACAGTATGACCATTGTCCAAAGAATTGACAATGTATGTTGACACCCAACTGGCTCTAATTGAACAAGTTTACACATCATTTTAAAAATTTTACCAATGCATGAAAACTTCTAAAGAAATTTGTAAGTTAATATTTACTATATCATTATAACAATATCTATTGTAGCCATATATTTCGAATTATTTATCCTCATTTTCTATTGGCAGCAATTGTTAATGACAAACTCCCAAAACAATTTGCCACAACAACGAATGGAAATAAAAATAAAAAATAAAAAATCAATGACTTCAATTCATTGTTGTAGATGAAAAGTAAGTACCCTACTCTATTAGTACCACTCTTGTTAAATTAAATAAATTATTAACTACAACAAAAAATAATGCATATGCATTTATTTAATTTATAATTAGATGTTTGCAATATATTTATTCAAATAAAAGAAATATGTTCATTATAAAAAATTAAATAAATTCATCATTCAATTACCTATGCATGAATACCTCCTATATAATCTTGCATTGATATATTTTAAAGTACTTATTTAAAAATAGATATTGAGCATTATCTCGCACAATACGCGTGCAAAACGTACTAGTTATATAAAATAGGCATCTATACTAAAAGCTAGTACAAATACCTACTAATTAAAAAAAAAAAAAAAAAAAACTTCACCAAAAACCCAAAAATACATCTACAAGAATGGATTTTTATGGTTAGTTTGAATAACTCATTTTTATGAATGCAATTCTTAGAAATATAAAATCAAATCAAACAACAGAATAAGTCTATTCTTAAAATATTATATTATTGGAATAATGGTCAAATAGGCCACTAAACTGCACACCAAAGTACAATATAATTAAGTCATCGAACTCAAAAATAATGCAATTGGGTTCCTGAACTATGCAATTGGGTTCCTGAACTACACAAAATCATGCAATTAGGTCCAAATTGACCTGTTTACCTGAAATGCAGGTTACCAATTTTAAAAATAATTTGTAAATATATTTTAAAATAGAATAATTAGTTAAAATTATATAATTAAAAAAAAAAAAAACTAAAACTAAAACTACCGGAGACGAATCGTCAGCAGTCTTTCGTCTCCATGGCCAGGAGACGAAGCTTCGTCTCCCTAGCCATGGAGACGAAGGTCTCTTCGTCTCCATGGCCGGAGATGAAAGCTTCGTCTCTGGCCATGGAGATGAAAGCTTCGTCTCCATGGTCAGGGAAATTGGTAACCGCCACGTCAGCACAATTTCAGGTCAACAGGTCATTTTAAACTTAATTGCATGATTTTGTGTAATTTAGAGACCCGATTACATTGTTTTTGAGTTCGATAGCCTAATTGCACTTTAATGTGCAGTTAGGTGGCCTATTTGACCCTTATTCCTATATTATTTAACTCAAGTAATTAAACTCAAGGATCAAATTCATGAGACATTGTCAAGTCATTAATCAATGTTACGTTATTCCTCAATTTTCAAACATACTGAATTCATATGACACAATCACATCGTCATGAACATTTACACAGTACAGTTAACTAGCATGAAACAATTTATTTATGTACAATAATTAATATTTATACATATGCAGCTTGTCAACACATTTACATGATCTTAGAAATTTAAACTTCAAATAGGAAAAAAAAAAACAAAACAAAACAAAAAAAAACCATAACAGTGTCTGATCCAGTTCATAAAAAGAAATACAACCAACATAAATTAAAGATTATTGAATATTCTTGCATGCTACTCCGCACCGTACATATGTAACGGTAGAAGATGCAAGTCCGGTAAGTATTATTGCAGATGGACATAATCTTGGTTTCAACCACCGTACCGAAGACATGGATAATTATACTCCTACTATATATACTAACGTACCTGCACTGTGACTCGATTCTGGATCGATCCCTATCTTGTAAAGTAATTTTTGGGGGAGAAAATTCTCCGGGGAGAGAACATCCCGTTGTATCTAGGCGAAGCCATTCCATCAATGGAACGATAATCCGGGATTGTGAAAGCGGCGACGCCATTACTGGGGCGATGATTCTTATCTCCACGGGGCATGTTGGCGCCACTGAAGGTGCTGCATTTGGCTAGCTTGCCAAACCAGGAGGACCAGGGCTTATTCCGTTGGGAGGGTGAAGAAGAAGAAGGATGGTTCATCCTCTGGCACAGGAACTCCTTGACGACGTGAAGGCCTTGGTCGAGCAGGTCGCTGGGCGGGGAAACCAGAGGGTTTCCTTCGAGCTCCAGCTTCTGGAGCTTCTTGAGGCAGCCGAGGGAGTCGGGCAAGACGGTGATGCTGTTGTAGCTGATATCCAGCTCCTGAAGTGACATGAGCATGCCGACGGAGTAGGGGAGCTTGGTGAGGTGCTGGAAGTTCTGGCTGACGTTCAACACCTGCAGGCTGACCATGTTCTCAAGATCTTCCGGGAGTTGGCGCAGGCAGTTGAGGCGGGCGTCTAGGACGCGGAGGTTGCTTAGGTGGGAGATGGAGTGTGGGAGGAAGGCTAGCTTGTTGGAGTTTATGGACAGTTTCCTCAGGGTCGTTAGCTCAAATCCGATGCTTTCTGGAAGATGGCTCAACATGTTGAAGTTTACGTTCAACTCCTCCAAACATCTGTACGCGCGTTCCAATAATAGTTATATTTTTGTTTAATTATTATAATTTAATTTCTTGTACTGTACTGTATATATTCAACCACAAAAATCTCTATTTTAATTTATTTTTTTTTATAAATTATAAAATAATCAAATAAATTAAGTGATGAAGTCTTAATTTAATTTTGAGCCTGCATGTCCGTCATCAAAAGAATATATGTCAAAATATGCCGTGTACAGTTATATAATAATAATAATAATAATAATAATAATAATAATAATAATAATAATAATAATAATAATAATAATAATAATCATAATAATAATAATAATAATAAAAGACTGGGAAATTTAATTTGTATTTTTTCATTGAGTTTTTTTTTTTAATATTCGTGATTTTTTATAAGGTAGTATTTTTTTTTATATACTTTCTCAAACATTTTCAGCTCAAAGAATCTAAGCCCTCACCATCAAGGTTGGAACCTATAATCATCCATCATTGGGATGTCAGCACACTACATGGTAGTAGTTGGATGTCCATTACTTTAAATATAAGCAAAATGTGTGTGAGATCGTCTCACGGATCATTGTTCGTGAAAAAAATTAGATCAAAATGAAAAAATGTAATAATTATACTGAAAAATGTAATACTAATTAGGAACAAATTGCTTGTTACCGAGTATTTATAAGGGAGACTATAATACTTTTACATTTTCCTTTATAATTGACACTTTATTCCTGATTAGTATTACATTTTTCAGTATAAGTATTACATTTCAATCTTGACTGGACTCGTCTTACGGATAAAAATCAGTGAGACAGTTTTACCTAGAGTCACTCTTAAATATATAGGGTGGTATGTTATATTTATAATTAATTAGTAACTTATCTTAATATCTCCCATGCATCTTTAGTCTACCAAAAGAGAGAATTAATAGCAAATAGCAAATAATATTATAACACAACTCATGCATATTGAAACCCCCAGAAAATGTAATTTTGGCATAATTAAATAAATCAAATAAATAGCATTCAAAAAAAAAAATCAAATAAATAAAGGGCATATATATACCTGCAGTTCTCAATGGTCTTAGGGAGAGATTGGAGGTTGTTTCCGGAGGCGTTCAAAATCTTGAGTCTGGACAAACAGCCGATGGAGTTGGGGAGAGACTTAAGCTGATTTGAGTGCATGTCTAATACTACTAGATTTAGCAGCCTCGCTGTCAACGACTCCGGTATTATCTGTGTCATTTTCCCACGCAACATAAATAAAAATACTAATCAATTAAAATATAATATGGTAATTTATAATTTGTGGTTATTTATTATTTCATCATCATCATAAGTCATATCCACTGCACCCCGTTTAAAATATATTAAAACAATGCGCTGCAATGAGATTTACACTTTATAAATTCAAATCTCACCCCATACATTAACTTTAAAAGTGAAGATGATTAAGATATTGATGATTAAAAATGCAATATACTGTAATATAATAATTAATTAAAAGCTATATTTAGGAATATGGATACCTAAATATCAAATATGCATTTAATTTCTCTCTGAGATAAACGGATAGAAAAAAAGAAAAGAAAAGAATAATAGTAATAGAAATATAATTTAATAGAAATTCAAATGCAAAACAGTGGAATTTGAAATTTTTTTTTTTTTAAAAAAAAAGAAAAAAAAAAAAACACAACAGATGAGATGAGATGAGATGAGAGACCTGAAGATTATTGCAGGAGAGGTCTAACTTGCTAATGGCTGCTAAGTTGAGAGAGATATCTACGGGGAGAGCCTCCAACGACAAGCCGCTAAGATCCACGATATCCAGCCTTTCTCCCTCTTCCTCGGTCGCCGAGATCGTCCTTCGCGATCGTCTCACCAATGACGACGATCTCCTCTCTCTTTCCGGCATCAATTGCAGCGATGACGATCTCCTCCCGAGCGGATCCACTGCTGCGCCCGGTCTCATGATTACTTCCGAGGCTTCGTACATCATCTCGATTGAATTGAATTGAATTATTGAAGCAAAGAGACAGAAACAAACCAAGCTAAGCTAGGGCATAAAAACAACTGAACGAGATTGGAATGATGAGGAGGAGAGAGGATGTACGATGGCGAATGATGAAAGCTAGGAATTGAAGAAAGGCGATCGATTTTGGATTTAAGCTAAGACCTCGCAACGTAACATACATATATAATATGATATGATGAAATTTGAGGTTGAGGAATCTGCTACATATACTGTTACAAATGGCTGGCGCTGCCTACACCCTATCTAGCTTAGTACACAATATAATATTATTGGTATTCATATTATAATTCAGACCAACCACTACCCACGCAACTATGGAGCTTCTTAATATTCAACACATCAAATATAAATATCCCTAGCCTCCCTCACAAAAATTACTTTTTAAATATATCTCTTATCATTTTTTGTTATTCTTGTGGGGTAAATACCTGTTAGTGGATAACTGTTAACTGATTGAGTTAGTGAGTTTGCCTAGTTGATTGTAGAAAAGTGTACGATAAATTAGCTGTTAGCGAATAGTTAATTACATGCAAAATGATTTTCTCAAAAAGTTGATAGGAAAAGCTAATTTGAACAGTTTTTGAATTCTAGCATTTAGGGCAATAAGTTGTTATAAAAAGACAAATTAATCAAACATTCATATTGATTGTTTAACCAAGTCAAATAGCTAATAGTGGTCAAATAAATCAAAATTGACTGATATGCTAGCTATGTTATCAAACATGGTCTTTATCTTTTTATTATTTAAATTTAATTATTTTGACGATAAACTCTCTTATAACATCTTTTTACGTACCTTAAAGTTTGTATAGAGTTTGATCAATTCACACATAACGAATGAAAATAAAAGTTTAATCTTTTTAAGTTTAACATAGTAAACACTATGGAGTAGTTTTAGAAAAAGAACATATCGTATCATTTTTCAAATATCAGAGAACAAAGTTCGAACCTCGGCGGCGACAGTGTGGGAATTATGTTCAAAGTGGACAGATTCTTTGTGCGCACCGACATTTGGCCATGTCTACAAACTCAATGAGTCATCTTCCCACCTGCTTTGTCAGGTCGGAGTGTGGGGGCCCTTAGGATTGGGAATTCAACCTTTTGGGGTAAGAAAAGAACATATCGTATCATTTTTCAAATATCAATAAATGTAGAGTTTATTCTACTTTTGTTTTTTTGAAAGAAAAATTCCAAATGCGTTAATCAAGACCGGAAACAAACTGAACTACGGCTCTGTATTTAAGTAAACTTACATAAATCATATCTTTTCTTATATTATTCAGTAGTAATACATTATATATTAGAGTAATATAATAAATAAATTTGATTTCATTTAAATTTTAATTAGTAAGAATTGTTAGTTATTTTCTAAAATATAAATATTAAATTTATAAAAATGATTACGTTATAATTATAAGTATTATTATTATTATATAATAATATAACTATTTAAAATTTAAATAAAAAAACATATAAGAGTAAACTAGTGTTATTATACACGATTTATATAAATATATATTTTTATACTTATTGAGTTGTATATTGCGCGATAAATATTGTACTACTCCGTATTATTTTTATCTAAAACTAGTATTTTCACTCGTGCAATGCACGGAATGAAATTGTTGTAATATATTAAGAATAATTAAATCGATATATAATTATTTAAGAGTTAATTTCACCCGAGCTCGCTTATTTTTCCTGACAATTTCAAATTTAATCCTAGACTATAATTATTAATTATTACGATTTATTCTATGTTATAATTCTTACGTTAATATTCATAGGGCATCTCCAAAAGGGGATTCTTTGCCAAATTTTGGAACAGTAAAAGTTTATTGGGTTAACTTTTAACAAATGGGAGTACCAGGTTTTATGGAGATTTTAATCCTGAAGAATAGAGATTTTGGCAGACATGGTGGGTCCCCCAACAAAGTGGAGAGTTGCGCCTCACGTTGCATGAGGCGCAACTCTCGCGCCCAGGCGGACGCGTAATTTATTTATTTTTTTTTGTTTTTTTTTTTTATTTCTAGATTTTTTTTTATTTTTTTCCTTTTCTTTTTTCTTCTCTCCCATTTTCTATTTCCTAACCACACCTGCAAAATCTCTCAAAATTTTCAACTATTGAGAATGCCCTTACTATTATTATTAACACTTAATTACTTTTAGATATTATTTTTACCACTATATATTATTATTATATTATTATTATTATTAGTTTCTTTTCAAGTTCTGTTAGTATATAATGGCCATGAGGCACAATAATAATATAACCATAATTAAATATTCTTGTATTGTATTCCGTGAGTCACAATAATAATATAACAATAATTAAATATTTTTCAATTCTATATTCTTCTAGTATTTCTATTACCATCATTAATTATTCCCTAATTTACCATAATTAAATAATTTGACCAATTATAAAGAGAGATTATTAAATAATGCACGGGATAATTTTTTAATTAAAAAATTTAAAAATTCATTAATAAAACATAAGGTTCTCATAGTTTTTTCTTAGAAATTATTTAATAAAGTATTTTTTTTAGAAATTGGTGGGCCAAACCGCCTACAGCAAGTGGATAGATCTCGAAAAAATACGCGATTTCAAAAAACATTTGTCCAAAACGGATAACCGAGTCAAAAGTTATGTCTTGCCGAACTTTTGACACTTTACAACTTTAAAAAAAAAAAATTTAATCACCGATTCCGGCCTTCCTCGCCTCGGCCAGCGGCACGATTTTTGCAACACTGATATATAGTATAGATATAGTAGGAATAGTATTACACAATTTTATAATATTAGAATAGAATTTTAACCCAAAATTATTGTACGAATTGGAAAGTAGAAATCAATATATTTTATTAAGAAAATAGATTTTTTAGGAATTGGGCGGGAAGTAAAAAGTTCAGGATTTTGTTTTTATAGATACTATAGATTACAATAGGAATTTTATTATACTATTTAATAATATTAGAATAGAATTTTAACCCAGAATTATTGTACGAATTGGGAAATAGAAATCAATATATTTTATTAGGAAGAGAGATTTTCTAGGAATTGGCGAGAAGTTAAAATTTCAGGATTTTGTTTTTATATATAGTATAGATAGTATAGATAGATATAGATTACAATAGGAATTATATTACCCTATTTTATAATATTAGAATAGAATTTTAACTCAAAATTATTGTACGAATGAGAAAGTAGAAATCAATATATTTTATTAGGAAAGAGATTTTTTAGGAATTGGGCGGGAAGTTAAAATTTAAGGATTTTGTTTTTATAGATAGTATAGATTACAATAGAATTGTATTACACTATTTTATAATATTAGAATAGAATTTTAACCCAGGATTATTGTATGAATTGGAAAGTAGAAATTAATATATTTTATTAGGAAGAGAGATTTTTTAAGAATTTGGCGGGAAGTTAAAATTTAAGGATTTTATTTTTATATATAGTACAGATATAGATTGAGTCAGGGCCGTTCGATAAAAAGTCATTCTCTACTTTTCTAATGTCAACCAGTGCTTCTGTCTAACTTGATTAATTGTGTGTTGGTTAGATTCAATTAATTATCGGAGTAATTAATTATAATTGTATGGTCAATTAAAAAGGAATAAAAGAAAAAAAACAGTACGGATAGACGTTGAATTCTAGGAAAATAATAAATAAAAGAATAGTCAGATAAGCAAAGTACAAATCCGTAACTAATTGCGTACTGGCATTACCAACTTTGCAAAAGTCAACCTTTGTCCTGTCAGTTTCAGCTGCCCCGCCCACCGCCGTGTTTTTCGCTTATTGTTTATTCCTTAACTAATTCGTGGTTTTTATATATGTTATTACATCTGACTAAATCCAATTTGCCGTTATATATTTCCTTGGGATATCTTTATTTATTATTATTATTATTTTTATTTTTAATTTAGGTCATTCCAATTTCGACAAATTAATCCTAAGCACACATAAACATGTTTTTAGAGTCACTACGAAGATAAATCGTAAGTAGTGCAATCAGTTCACCGGTTAGATCTTAACCTTTTTTATCATCATTGCGCCTTTTCCCATACATGTTTTTGTAGGATTTGAACCCCTACATTGCTGCCTCTGACCTTTAAGCAGTGGCGGAGGCATGATTAGATGTGCGGGAGGCCAATTATGATTTAAGAGTGAATAATTAAATATATTAATATTTATTTAACATATTTCAACATACACTATTATTGCATTATATTACAAATCTACTAAAACCGAGTAGTAGACTAATATTTTCTTCGTAATACTGCGCCTGCTCATAATGTATATATAATCACCATATACTTTAGCTAATCTTAATTAATTCTTTATTTGAAATTAATATTTATCTTAGCTTATATATCTAATTCTTTGTTTATGTAATCACCTTCTTCTTTGACATTGAAGACTGAAGCCGCCATTAATGCTGTTATTCATAGAATGCTGCTTGAAGAGAAATGAAAATATACAATACCAGTAATTCATCAAAAGATTCAAAGCTCCAAAGATATATGAAAAAATGACCAAGTTACTCATTGAAGAAGATAAGAATTGATATTGTGAAAAGCCAAACTTAGTCTGCAAGATTGATTGGGGGGAGTCAAATATTTTGAAAAGGGAGGACACCAAAAATAAGTATTATACTATTAAAAAATTTGGAGTGGGGAGGGGGGTGGGGGTGGCTCCTCTCCTGCCTTTAAGTCAGCCAACAAACCAACTACGCTAAACCACGGGGGTCTCCTTAGGATATCTTTATCTTGTGACAAAAGGTGGAATCGCCCACCCCATACACTCCCACACTCCGCCCCGACAGTTTATGGAGGGTTAAATCATATGCATGGTGACTCAATTGACCAACAGATGCTAGACTTTTGCTCATTGCGCACAAGGAGCCCCCCTCATTTTTTGAGAGGTTGCTCCCACACTGTCGCTGGTGAGACTCAATCATTGGTCTATTGTGACAAATTTCACCTCTGCAACTAGTTGAGTTGCTCATGCGGTCTAGGATATCTTTTGTTCACACCCTTTGTCGTGGGGTCGGATCGCATATATATATATATATATATATATATATATATATATATATATATATATATATATATATATATATATAGGTTCTATTGTTCATACTTGTAGAGCTGTTAGTAATTCCTTCTCGTCATGTGTTTTTAGTTACAGTTCATGTTCAGTAAACCAACCGGCTCAGACTCTAGCTAAGGCGGCTGGCTCTCGTGCTAGCCCTATGTATTGAGAGGCCATTCTTCCAGACTTTAATTATTATGAGTTTGTTAGAGAAAATTTCAATTTTGGTCCACTGACTATTGGTGTTGTGTTAATTGCAACACTTGACTTTCAAAAATGTTAATTAAGTACCTTGACTATGCAATTTCTTTCAATTTTGGTCACTCCGGCCAAATTACCGGTCAAATCTCACTGGAAATTTTTAATAGGTCAAATAATGAGGACTTTTTTGGTCATTTTACTTTTTCCCTTTCTTCCCCGGCGAGCAACTCCATTTCCGGCGAGCCATATGGTTGAACTCCTTAACACTAACAAGAGCAACGCCATGTTTTGCTTGCTGGTTTTAATGTGCTTTGGGGACAAGCTGGAAGAAGAGCATATTAGAAAAATCGGGGAAATACAGAGAAAATTCATTCTCAGTTTTTCCCGATTTAGTATCCTGAATTTCTGGCCCAAAGCAAGATAGATATATTATATTCATTTGAGCATGAAAATTAGAGAGCAGAAATGGTGTTCGTCTCAAGGAATGGTGAGGCCACTGTCATGGTTAAAGCCGAACTCTTCTTCGGCTTGGTGAAGCAAGGTCTAGAATTGATGGTGGGAGAGCCAAGAAATGGGGATAATATATCTGCTGCGGTGTTGTCCGACGTAGACGACGAAGTGGCCTTTTGGGACATCATTGTAGCCATCGCAAGGAATGGAGTTGCTCGCCGGAAATGGAGTTGCTCGCCGGAGAATAAAGGGAAAAAGTAAAATGACAAAAAAAACCCTCATTATTTGACCTATTAAAAATTTTCGGTGAGATTTGACCGGTAATTTGGCCGGAGTGACCAAAATTGAAAGAAATTGCATAGTCAAGGTACTTAATTAACATTTTTGAAAGTCAAGTGTTGCAATTAACACAACCCCAATAGTCAGTGGACAAAAATTGAAATTTTCTCGAGTTTGTTATAATAATAGTTTGATTTGGTGGCTTTCAAAAAAAAAAAAAAAAAAAAAAAAAACAATCATACTTTCACATCATCAAATTTATAATTTAGTAACTATTTTCTCTATATCCTTACAGTACTCTCTTACTCTCAAGAATAGTCTCACTTTCAAATCACATTATAATAGGAATAAGGTTCAAATTAGCCACTGAACATAACCTGAAAATACAATTAGGCCACTGAACGAAAAAAAAAAAGAAAGGTGCAGTTAGGCCACTGAACACTTCAAATGTATACAATTTCACCTGATAGCAAGTTACCATCAATTTTAGCAGGTTACTTGCTTACGTGACAGATGAGTTGGCATTTTTAATAATTTTTAAATAAATTTTAATAATAATTTAAAAATTAAAAAAAAAAAAAAAAACGACGGGGGGCCGCCGGCCACCCCGTCATTTTATTGTTTTTATTTTATTTATTTTTTTTCAAATTTTTTTAAATTTATTATTAAAATTTATTAAAAATGCTAACTCAACTGCCACATAAGCAGGTAACCTGCTAAAATTGATGGTAACCTGCTATCCGGTGAAATTGCATACATTTGGAGTGTTCAGTGGCGTAATTGCACGTTTCTGGAGTGTTCAGTCGCCTAATTATACTTTTTTTTTTTTTTTCGTTCAGTGGCCTAATTACATTTTTAAGTTACGTTCAGTGGCCAATTTGAACTTTTTTTTTTTTTTGAAAACCAACATCAAAGACGATATATTAAATCAACTCAGAAATAAAATGAGGGGGAACATCCTCCCAACTCATAGGACCAGGCTGAGAGCCAACCGCCTTTGCTAAAGCATGTGCGGCTTGGTTCGCTGATCTAGAAATGTAATGAAAAACGCAACGCGGTAAATCTTTAACAATCTGTTTACACTCATGAATAATGGAACCTAGATAGGTTCGATCCTCCTTTTCGCTTCGCAACACCTGTACTATATTAATGCAATCTGTCTGAACCTGCACCTCCATCACACCTCTCGTTCGAATCCAGATTAGAGCTTGTTTGCATGCCTCGGCTTCAACCATTACTGGATCCAAGACGCAATGCATGTCCCCATTTAGTGCTGCCACAAACCCTCCTACGGCATTAGTCAGAATCGCACCGAAGGTGGCCTTGTGAAAAGTAGTATCAATTCCTCCATCCACTTTGCATGTGAACATACTATAATATAATAATGTAATAATAAAAACAAATACAAGAAAAATAAAAAGTACAAAAGGCTACCAAATGGCAACCTTTTTTACCATTTGAAAGATTTCAAATTATGCAAGATTTTAAGCCATGTAGGATTAAAACAAAATTTAAAACTAAAATAAAAATTTCACATAAACTTACAATGAGAAAACTTACCGGGATAAATCTAGCCTTATGGGACGATTGATTGGGATTTTGGTGATGGCAATGACAATAACGTAATTGAATTGTTTGATGTTTGATTATATGAATTTGAATAGGATTTATGTATGATAATGTATTGAACGTTGAATTGATACATAAACGAATTTTAAAAATTGAGTCTAAAATACTAAAAAATTATTTAGTTTTTTTTTTTAGTGCCTCGATTAAAAAGGGCTTTTACACCATTTGGATAGTCTACGGAGCATTATGTTGTGTAATTGTGTGCATTATTTTTAGAGTTTTGATATTTTTTCAAGAGTAGTTAGGGAAGATTGTAGGCAGAGGGAGTCGCAACTGGAACTTATATAGAAAGTGGATTTCAAGATGACACAAAACAAGAAGTATATAAATTCCTTACTACCACCTCATCATGAAGGTCCATCCAGTCCATCGTAGCCACGGCTCTATCCAATCTTTCTTCCACCCAATCATCCGTACCCCGCCCCTTCACCCAGGTGAAACGGCCTCCAACCATTCCCAGATCTACCAAACCGCAGTCCCCCAGCGCATCATTGAAACCTTCAATGAGTGATGATGGATGGGAGTGATACCCTCTCTTCTCCGAAAGACACGCAATGTCGTTGAAATCCCCCACCGCAAGCCAAGGAAGTTGAGATTGACCCTTAAGCTGGCGTAGGAGGTCCCAAGTCACCTGTCTTCTCGATCTGTCCGGTTCCCCATAAAATCCCGTAAACCTCCACCTAGGCCGACCTGGAAGAGCAATCTCCATATCTATATGGTTTTTGGAAAAGCTCATCAAGGACGCCACTGGCTTGTCCCCCCAGTACAAAACCATGCCTCCTCCGAGGCCAACACGCTCCACACAAATTTTTCCATCGAAGCCTAGCTGTACACGAACCTGTTCCATCCGTTCTTCAGTCATCTTTGTCTCCATCAAGAAGACAAACTGGGGTCGTTGTTTGGACACAATGCCCAATAGATCCCTAACTGATCGGGTACCCCCAACGTTCCAGCTTAGTAGACTCATTTGGCGCGGCGAGCCTGGTCTGCCAGACCCGCCATCTCATTGCCTTTACCATTCCCGGACATCAAAACATCATCACCAGCCGTCTCATCCATAGTCCCGTGATCCTCTCTGTGTCTCTTCAAGTCTCCTTGCAGTCCTACCGTTTCCTCCATCTCCGCCAGTGTTGCCGGCGGCGGCCCTAATGTAGGAGTGGAGGCCAGCGCTGGATCGGATGAATGCGATAGGAGCCACTTTGCCCCGACTGGCCGGACCTGACGCTTCGGGCCAGCTCTCAGCCACGCACCGAACGGATAGTCCTCAGGCAAGATCCGTTTCTCATATGCGATCCTGCAGAATTTGTCAGAGTGACCAAGCTGGCCGCAGCAATAGCAGAAGGTGCTGAGCCTCTCATACTTGAAGGTGATCCACTGCGTAGTGCCATCACGTCGAAGCAGTTTCATGCGGCGCTTGATCGGATCTAGGATGCACAGCCGCACCCTGATCCTATAAAAGCTCTTCCATGCACCACCAAAATTGAATGGATCGGAGGTGACATAAGAGCCGATGTATTCTCCGATTTTGATGATGAAATCCAGAGAAGCATACATGGCAGGCAGACCGTGGACCTGCACCCAGAACGGAATGGAATTAAGCACGACGTCCTCTGGCCTGGATCCAGGTGGAACTGGTGCGCATAAGAGCAAATTATTTTCGAATGACCATGGCCCATCGTCCACCACCCTCTGCAGGTCCTTCGCGTGGGGGAGTTGAAAGAGAAAGAGATCGTCCGCCAAGGAGACCGCATACATACCCATCACCGGCCTCCATACCAATGCCAGGACGTGCTGCATGTGTTCAAACCGGATTGGTCGATCCGTGAGCAGGCGCCCAACCAGGTAGAGCCGTCGAAACGGTCTCGCGGGGCGGGACGGGCCGAAACACACTAAAGCCCGTCCTCGTAGCGGGACGGGCTAAAAAGCCCGCCTCTTAGCAGGCTTGGAATGTGGCCGGCCCGCCCCGCCATGCCAAAGCCCGCTGGCGGGGCGGGCTAGCCCGCCAATCAATTTTTTCACTTTGTTAATTTTTAAAAAAAAAAAATCAATGTACAATATCTTTAAAAAAAAAAAAAAAACTCATTGTACAGACGTACAGTACACTAACACAATAACACTACCTAGTATTGTATTCTTATAAATCTATAAACCTATAAGTTATAACACACTAACGCAATTACACAAACCAAAATAACATGTATTAAATACTAAATATATATAGAAAATATATATGTATTAGCAGGTCGCGGGCTAAACCCGTGACCCGCCTGACCCGCCCCGCCTGGACCCATGACCCAGGCGGGACGGGCTAAAAAGCCCGCCTCTTGGCGGATCAAAATTTGAAGAACCCGTCCCCTACCTACGGCGGTACGGGACGGGTCGACCCGGCGGGTAAAACCCATTTTTGACGGCTCTACAACCAGGTTGTTAGGGATCGTCGGATCTGGCATCGCCCTCGCCTCGGGTGCATCGAGTCCTCCAGTGTCTTCTTCAACCAAAGCCAGATTGGCGCAACGCTTCTCCAACTGTTGAATGTCCATTTGGATCCACACTGTATGCCAGAAAATAAAAATGAAAAACAGCTTTGCCAATAATCTACCCATCGGAACAAACAGAATATAAAAGCCCTAGATAGACTAGGGAGAGCACTCCTTCAGATCACGATCGAAGGAGGATTCCACGATCGGAAACAGTGATCGTAAGCACGATCGAAATCACCGAAGTTTGCGGAGCATTTTAGAGTAATTTTAACAATTATGTCTTTTTTAATTTCTTATAGGATTTATGTATGATTATGTATTGAACGTTGAATTGATACATTAACGAATTTTAAAAATTGAGTCTAAAATACTAAAAAATTATTTAGTTTTTTTTTTTAGTGCCTCCATTAAAAAGGCTTTTACACCATTTGGATAGTCGCATTATGCTGTGCAATTGTGTGCACTATTTTTAGAGTTTTGATATTTTTTCAAGAGTAGTTAGGGAAGATTGTAGGCAGTGGGAGTCGCAACTCCAACTTATATAGAAAGTGGATTTCAAGATGAAAAAAACAAGAATATGAATATGGAGTTTACCCCAGGTCCTCTTCACGTTCTCTTCAGAGTAGTAAGGAGTTGTTAAGAAAAAAAATATATATAGTGGAAAGTTGACTTCAATACGGTCTTAGATGCAGGCTTGTGATTTTATTTTCCTCTTCTTGTTCTCTTAAGAGCAGCAAGGAGTTTTTTTTTTTTTTTTTTTTTTTTTTTTTTTTTTTTTTATTGATGATTCAATCCATTTTTATTGTAACGAAAATATGAGTAGTGAAGGATAGAGGAAAATTACTGCGCATGTAATTTGAAGTGAATTTTTAAACATGTGGTTGTAGAGAGTTGATGAATTGATTAGAAAATGTCAAAGAATTTCTGATATTGAATTGTTGCAGAGATGATAAGTTCCCCTTTGAACCCAGAGCTTCATCAAGCATAATGTGTTTCCACAAGGTATAAATGCCACACCCTTGTGTCTGACCATACACACGCACGTAATAGTTGTCCAAGATGAACATTTTGTCGTTGGCAGCAAGGAGTTGTTCAGGGTAAAAATTATAGAGTGAAAAGTGGACTTCAATTTCGTCCCAAGTTAATACTCAAAATCGTCATTGACTATAGTGGTTTTTCTCAATTTCGTCCTAAACGACTTTGGTGACCTAATATCGTCCCAGACTTTTGTGTTTCGCGCAATTTAGTCCCAGACTTTTGTGTTTTTCCTCAATTTATTCCCTCATTTGTTATTCTGTCCATTTGGTGTTAAATAAATACACAATTAAGTAATTTTAATATTGGCATCTCTTTACTCATAGACATGTGAACTGCGAAATTCATTTTTTTTTTACGAATTACTCCCAGAATTACTCATAAAACTGCGAATATAAAATTTGATTTGCAGGTTCGGGAGTAATTCTGGGTGTAATTCGTACAAGAAAGAGGAATTTCGCACTTCACAAGTTGAAAATAAAGAGAGATCAATATTGACATTACTGAATTGTCCCTTTATTTAACACCAATTTGACGGAATAACAAATGGAAGACTAAATTGAGCGAAACACAAAAGTCTAGGACGATATTAGGTCACCAAAGTCGTTTAGGACGAAATTGAGAAAAACCACTATAGTCGAGGACGATTTTGGGTATTAACTCATTTGGTCCCTTTTCGATACAGGTTCGTTGTTTCATTTTCTTCTTCTTGTTCCTTTTAGAGCAGCAAGGAGTTGTTAAGAAAAAAAAATTACAGAATACTGTGTAGATAGAATTATGGAGTTAACGCCGTATGGATCCTCCGAGTATAGTGATTTTGTCACGTTTAATCCTAAATTTTCAAATTGATCATTCGTGGTTCTTCAACTTTTAAATTGTTACTATATGTGGTCCAAGTTAACCACCATTGGTCTTTCAACTATCAAAATTTAACAGCCATGAGAACCATGGAAAATCTGTATCGTTTGGTTGTGGGTTGTTGATCACAGAATATACTAACCCATTTGTATGATTATTTCAATCATGGTTAAATTGTATGTCAGGACACCATCTGAAAGTCATTATTACTGATCAGGCAATCCAAAATGCTATTGAAATTGTATTTCCAAATACAAAACATAGGTGGTGATTATGGCATACAAAGCCGGATTTTAGGTTTTTGTGGCCCTGTTCTGATAAATAACTGAGGCCCTCCAAAATCATAATTTTTAAAACTAACATATGCGAGTTTCGAACCTTTGACCTCCAAGTTAAAATATAATAAATACACATTACTACCATCTCTTCATAGAACCTTTTAAATTTAATTGAAAACTTTTAATTTTTATTTCTAAACTAGCTAGGTAAATATTAAATATTTGGCCTCTAAAATTTGGGGCCCCTCTAAAATTGGGGGCCCTGTGCGGTAGCCCTGCTTGCACAGCCTAAAATCCGGCCCTGATGGCATATCATGAAAAAGTTTCCTGAAAAGTTGAGGGGATATTCACTTCAATCAAGTTTATGATTCTTTAAATGAAAATGAGTTTGAAAATGGATGGTCACTAATGATGGGCACATATGATATCAATGAGAATGATTGGTTAGAGGGTTAAAGAAAAACAATGTTGGGTTCCAACATATATGAAATATACATTTTGGGTGGACATGTCTATGCCCAACGAAGTGAAAACATGAATGTTTTTTTTATAGATATGTCAACTCTAAAACAACTTTGAAGGTATGTATTTTTTGACAATATAAAAAAGCAATGGAAAGTAAAGTAGAGAAGAGAAAGAAACAGATTTTCATTCTTTTAACCCTAGGTATGAATGTCTTAGTAATTATAAGATATAAAAACAATTTAAAAGACTTTATACAATGAAAAATATTAAGAGTTCCAAGAGGAGTTAAAAGGAATAATTTTATTGCTATCATTCTCTAATAAAGGATGAAAATTCAAATTTTGTGTATGAAGTTGCAGAAAATGTAAAAGTTGGAGACAAAAGAAGAGATGTTAAGTTCATTGTTGATTTCAATGAAGTGTGAAGTCAAATGCATTTTACTGCTATTTTGCTATTGTAAATAGATCTATCTATTTTCTATTTTGTTGTTGTAAATAACAACATTCTATGTAACTTTTAAGAGAAACTAATTGTTGAAGTATACAAACAAATAACAAACAGGTGGCAGTACAAAATAGAAGCAAGGGCATTCCTGTATTTTGCTTTTTTCTTTTCTTTCCAATCTGTTATAACCGTTTTCTGCTCTTTGTCTCTTGTATATAATATGTTCTCTGCTATGTGTACAAGAGAGAATTCATAATGAAGAATATCCATTGTTTTCCCTTCCTTCCAAGTGATCAAGCTTCTTACCATACTGTTCAGAACTTGAATGCATGTTGAGGTGCTGATTTCATTATGGTATCAGAGCACCACCGCAGCTACGCCGCCGTAGTGAGTACGGATCGTGAAGCCGGAAACGAAGACTCCGTCAGAAACACAGCAGGAGCTTCAATTCCGGCCAGTCAGATCCATGCAAACCAGAGTCCGGTACATCGAATGGATGAAGTTGATGATTCGATGTATCTACACGTCACGGAGAATCCGAACATAGTGCTGGTCTCACCTCCCTTGTCAGAATTCAATTATGCTACATGGAGCAGGTCCATGAAGTTGGCGTTGGGGGTGAAGAACAAGTTTGGCTTCGTCAATGGCTCAATCCGAAGTCCAGGAGAGTCTGATCAAAGGTTTGCTGCCTGGAAGAGATCAAATGACATTGTATGCTCCTGGATATTAAGATCCTTAAACCCTACCATCGCTGAGAGTGTCTTATACTTCGAACAAGCAGAGGACATATGGAATGCTTTGAGGAAGAGGTACGCTCAGGCGGATTCTCACAAAATAGCAGAGATTCAAAACGAGATCTATAGAAGTCTACAAGGTAACATGTCTATTAATGAATACTTCACAAAATGTAATGCTCTTTGGGAAAAGTTGAATGCAGTAAGGCCATTACCTGTTTGTGAATGTGTACCTAGATGTGCATGTTCTCTCATGACTAAAATAAGAAAAGACAGAGAGGAGGATCAGGTCATTAGGTTTTTGGAGGGGCTAAATGATGAGTTTGAGACCATAAAGTCAGGTGTCCTGGTCATGGATCCTCTTCCAACTATGGAAAAGGTCTTAAACATGACTCTGAAGTTAGAAAGAAAGCTTAACAGTGTCAATGTTCATAAGAATAATGAAGTTACACAAGCCAATGTTGTCCAGAATCCTATAGCAGATGATGAGAATGTTGTGGTTATGGCATCAAGTAATAAGAAAAAGTTCAGCAATGTAGGAGGCAAAACTGTCCCAAAATGTACCTATTGTGGAATGAATGGCCATACTATAGATAAATGTTATAAGAAGCATGGATTTCCTCCTGGTTGGGTACAAGGATACAAATCTAAAAATAGGCAAAATCAAGGTCAAGAGACTCAACAGAATTTCAGTCAACAGAATTTCAATCCCTCTGTTAATCAAATTGGTGATGTAGGGCTCTCACCTGATCAGTTTAAGAGGTTGATATCCCTCCTGCAAGGCCAGAATCAAGGGAACCAGGCCTCCACTAGTGCTGCAGTAACAGTCACTGACACTGGAATGAAACCTAACTTCACCAAAATGTCAAATACTTCAAAGGAAGGCAAGTATTTCTGCAATTCATACATATATGCTATATTGAATTGTCCTACTGTGTGGATTTTGGATTCAGGAGCTACTGATCATATCACATACTCCTTGGATTATCTTGAAAGATGTCATGCTATCAATAATATCTCTGTAAAACTGCCAAATGGAGAAACTGTGCAGGTTACACATATGGGAGAAGTTAGGCTCTCTCCCAATCTCATATTGAAAAATGTCTTATACATACCTTCTTTCAGTTTCAACATAGTATCTGCCAGCAAGTTAATAAAGCAAAGTGGTTGTACTCTTGTCATGAGCACTGACTCTTGTGATATTCAGGGACTACATGGGATGATGGATGGTTTTGCTAAGGAAAAGGATGGGCTCTATCTTCTTAATCATCCACCTGTCAAGAGAAAGCAGTGCATTGAGCTTAGTAGTCAATGTAATAATCTGACAGTTCACATGTGGCATAATAGACTGGGGCATTATCCCATAGATAAGATTCACACTTTGAATGGAATAAAATGTGTTCAGTTTCAGAAATCTCAATCTTTTGCTTGTGACACTTGCCATTTTGCTAAACATAAGAAATCTGTGTTTCCTATCAGTGAAAATAGGGCTGCTAAATGCTTTGACCTAATTCATATGTATGTGTGGGGACCCTTTCCAGTGTCATCATTGAGAGGGGAACACTATTTTCTAACCATTGTTGATGATTGTAGCAGATTCACATGGTTACATTTGATGAAAACTAAGTCAGAAGTCAAAAGCCTATTTCAGAATTTCTATAACTATGTTGATGCACAATTTTCAACAAGGATTAAAATGATGAGATCTGACAATGGTACTAAGTTCTTTATGTCCTCTTTCTTTAATGAGAAGGGGATAGTCCACCAGAAGTCTTGTGTTAACACACCTCAACAAAATGGGGTGGCAGAAAGGAAGCATCAACACATCTTGAATGTTGCTAGGGCACTCAGGTTTCAATCTGGTGTTCCTTTGGAATTCTGGAATCATTGTGTGTTGCATGCTGTGTACCTTATTAACAGGCTACCTACTCCCATCAACAGTGGAAAATCACCCTTTGAGCTTGTGTATGGCCAGTCTGTGAACTACAACAACTTCAGGACCTTTGGTTGTTTGTGTTTTGGTGCATCAGCTTCACAAGGGAGGAATAAAATGATGCCCAGGGCTAGAAAGTGTATATTTTTGGGCTTCCCTGCTAATGTGAAGGGGTATGTACTATATGACTTGGCTGACAATTGTGTGTTCATTTCCAGGGATGTGCAGTTTTATGAAGACATATATCCTCTCAAGTCCACTCCTAGTCATGCTCCTTCTCAAGCTCAGTACTTTAATCCCACTTTACCTCTGGTTTCAATTGATGAGGACATGTTACCAATGAGGTCTCTGGACAAGTTCACAGGAAACAATAAGCCCAATGATTCACAACTCTCTAATGGTATGCCTCAGATAGCAGATTGCAGCCCCAATGCCTCAGTTCAGCCAGAAAGTCATACACCAGGACCTGATGGAGAACTTGGAAATAATAGTGAGTATGGTTTGAGTAATGAGTTGAATGATGAGAGTTCTCAAGAAGAACATTCCAGTCAGCAGGAAGAAAACACAAATCAACCACAAATTAGAAGGTCTGAAAGGCCTAGAAACATCCCTAAAAGATTGCAAGATTACTACTGTACACGTGAGGACTTCTCCACATACCCTGGACAAGGTCTTATCCTATGATTCTATGTCCCCAAATCAAAGGGTATGTGCTTCATCTATCTTAGCAGCACAAGAACCACAATCCTATGTAGAAGCAGTACAGAATGAGTCATGGAAGAGGGCAATGACTTCTGAGATTGAAGCATTAGTTGCCAACAACACTTGGACTCTAACAGATCTCCCAGCTGGCAAGATCCCAATTGGATGCAAGTGGGTGTTCAAAATCAAACATAGAGCTGATGGCTCCATAGAGAGATACAAGGCTAGACTAGTAACCAAAGGTTACACTCAGCAACTAGGAGTGGACTACACAGAGACCTTTTCACCTGTTGCTAGAATGACTACAATAAGGACCTTCTTGGCTGTGGCTGTCACCAAAGGGTGGGATGTGCAACAACTTGACATAAACAATGCATTCCTGCATGGTGATTTAGAAGAGGAAGTCTACATGCTTCCACCTCCAGGTTTTAGTACTGACAAACCAAAGCAAGTGTGCAGGTTGTTGAGATAGGCTAGCAGGCAATGGAATGCAAAATTGACTTCAGCCTTACAAAAGGTTGGCTTCCAACAATATATGGCTGATCCTTCATTGTTCACCAAGACCTCAGGAAGCTCTTTCACTGCACTTCTCATTTATGTGGATGACATTTTGATAGCTGGGAATTGTAAACCACAGATCAATGAGCTTAAAGAGTTTCTGGATAAATCCTTAAGGATTAAAGATCTTGGTCACCTGAATTTCTTCCTTGGAATAGAGGCAGTCAGAACAGCAGATGGCATTAGCTTGTTTCAGAGAAAGTACACTTTGGAAATTCTCAAAGAAAATGGGTTCCTAGAAGCTAAACCAGCAAGTACTCCAGCCACAACAGGTTTAAAGCTTGTCAGTTCAGAAGGGGTTCCTCTTGACAACCCTGAGATTTATAGAAGACTCATTGGGAAACTGTTGTACCTAACAAACACAAGGCCAGATATTTCACATGTTGTACAACAGTTAAGTCAATTTGTTGATATGCCTACCAATATTCATCTCACTGCTGCTCATAGAGTCCTTAGATATCTCAAAGGTTCCCCAGGGAAAGGTTTGTTCTACCATGCTAATTCCCATGTGCAACTGAAGAGATTTTCAGACTCTGATTGGGCTAATTGCATTGAGTCTAGAATGTCGATTACTGGCTTTTGCATATACCTTGGTGATAATTTGATCTCTTGGAAGACCAAGAAGCAGGCCACGGTTTCAAAAGTCCTCCTCAGAAGCTAAATACAGGGCCCTAGCCTCTACTGTCTGTGAAGTCCAATGGCTGCATTATCTACTAGCTGATTTGAGTGTGAAATTTGATGTTGCAACTCCTTTGTTTTGTGATAATCTATCAGCTATTGCTATTGGTGAGAATCATGTGTTCCATGAACGCACAAAACATATTGAAATTGACTGCCATATTGTCAAACAAAAGGTGCATGAAGGGCTGATCAAGCTGCTGCCAGTTTCTTCCCAAAAACAGATTGCTGATGGTTTCACTAAAGCCCTACCAAAACCTGCTTTTGAAACCTTTCACTCTAAGCTGGGCATTCATGATATTCATGTTCCAGCTTACGGGGGGTGTTGAAATAACAAACAAATAACAAACAGGTGGCAGTACAAAATAGAAGCAAGGGCATTCCTGTATTTTGCTTTCTTCTTTTCTTCCCAATCTGTTATAACCGTTTTCTGCTCTTTGTCTCTTGTATATAATATGTTCTCTGCTATCTTGTGTACAAGAGAGAATTCATAATGAAGAATATCCATTGTTTTCCCTTCCCTCCAAGTGATCAAGCTTCTTACCATACTGTTCAGAACTTGAATGCATGTTGAGGTGCTGATTTCATCACTAATAGCATCTTGAGGATTTTAGAAAGTTATATAAGTTATATTCTCTGTTGGATAATAGCAACCTATAAAGGAAGAAACAACATTCTATCTTATATAACTTTTAAAGGAAACTAATAGCATCTTGAGGACTTCAAAAAGTTATATAAGTTATATTCTCTATTATATAAGTTGTGAGAAAAAATAGCATCATGTAAAGAGAAAAAATAACATCCGGTAAAAAAAAATAGCATCTTGTAAAGGTCAAAAAAAGAACATCTGGTAAAGAAAGAAAGAAAAAATAGCATCATGTATTGGAAGAAAAGAACAACAAAGAAAAAATAGCATCATGTATAGGAAGAAAAGAACATCCTTTGTTGTATTAACATTAACTTTTTTTTTTTTTTAAACAATAACTTGTTGAGGCAAAGCCAAGTATTCACTTCAATCATCTCTTCAACCATTTCATTGAAAGACAAAATAAAATCTCTTATAATATACAAATACTCTAAAGCCAAATCTCTCCATCCATTGCAATGGAAGGCAAAGACAAAATAACATCTCTTATAACATACAAATACTCAAAATTCATACTCTTCAAGAGTTTTTCGCACTTTTGATCTCACGATTATAGTGACACTATCAGGTTTGCTCCACGACTTTCAAAACTTGCAATCTAGGTTCACGGCTATTATTTTTGTAGCAAAAATGGTCCTTTCGGTGCATTTTCCGTCAAGTTGTCACCGGAGATAAAATTAACCCCTTTACAATAGGGTTAAAATTGTCATTTTATCTGTTCATCCCGGCTGACCTGCTAAGAGAAATAGAAACAAATTGTGAACACTTTCATTTGTAAACCCTTATGGTCCATTGGTGTCAAGTTACTCTTCTATGTAGGACGTGGTGGATTCGAGCCTCGGTAGAGGCGATTATGGTAACATTTGACATTTGATGTAGTAGCTTGTACGTATGAGTATCTTCCTTCCTAATTTATAAATTTATTAATGCATATTATTATTATAAATTTAAATAAACTAAAAGAGTAAGAAACCCAATTTCGTATTTTAAGTATTTAATCTTTCTTCCCACCTCTCATTGAATTACCATTCTTAGGGGATCTTAAATTTTAATTCATCAAAATGGAAAAATTATAATTCGGTGAAAAAATAACTCCTAATCAAAGTATGAATTTTTTTGCTTTGTGAAATTTGTCCCTTACCAAACATGCCATTATATGAAATTTTGTCTAGTTTTTCCTCTTCTTTTAAAAAAAAAAAAAAAAAAAAAAAAAAAAAATTAATTATTGGTCGAATTGGATGGGGTTACGAAACTTACCCCATATTTGATTGAGTGGCCAGTGTGACGATGAATTGGGATCCAACGTCAATATCTTATTCCTTCTCCGCCCAAGGACATAGTTGCAGATGTTATCTCTTTGCAGTTGCAGATAGCAAATTTGAAATTTTGTTTTTTTTCTTCAAATTCTCTCAACAATGGAGGGTACCCTTTTCCCCAACAAACCAATATTGCCACTTCAATCAACAAAGCCGCCGAAACCGGCGCCTCCTCTGCCCTCCTCCAACCAGCAGCGCTTGAAATTAAACACCAACAACACAACACTTCCTCTCCCTCCTCTCCACCTCCACAACTTCCCTTCTCCTCAACCCTCCTTCCCTCTCGACTCTCTTCTCCAGCACCTTAACGCCACCTCACAAGATGCTCCTCATTCGCAGAAACGGATTGCAATTCCGAGAACCACTCAGGATCCCACGCTTTCGGATGATGATGATTTTCTCCCAGAGAATTGTAAGCCCATGCTCAATTCAATTCTCCAACAGCCCTTGTCCGCGTTGCGTGCATTTCTTGATTCCGTGAAATTTGAGTTGCTTGAAATGGATTTGATGAGTTTACTGAAAGGGTTGGACGTTTGGGGCAACTGGGAAAGGGCTATCTTGTTGTTTGAATGGGTTGTTATGAATTCCAATGCTGAAAGTGAAAAGCTAGATACTCAGGTTATTGAATATATGGTTAGGGTTTTGGGGAGAGAATCCCAGCACTTGTTAGCCTCCAATCTGTTTGATGTAATTCCACTTGAGGATCACTCACTGGATATTCGAGCTTGGACGACTGTTCTTCACGCTTACTCTCGTAGTGCCAAGTATGATAAGGCAATTGCATTGTATGAATATGTTAAGGAGAGAGGTTTATCCCCTAATTTAGTCATGTACAATGTTATGTTGGATGTTTATGGTAGGAAAGGGAGGTCTTGGGATAAGATATTGTGCCTTCTAGATGAGATGAGGAGCAATGGACATAAGTTTGATGAGTTCACTTGCAGCACGGTTATATCTGCGTGTGCTAGGGAAGGGTTGTTTGAAGAAGCGAAGAAGTTTTTTGATGGGTTGAAGTTGCAGGGCTATGTTCCAGGGACAGTTGCTTACAATTCCTTGCTTCAAGTTTACGGGAAGATGGGGGCGTACTCTGAGGCTATGAGTGTGCTTGAAGAAATGGAGGAAAACAATTGCCCTCCTGATTCGGTGACATATAATGAGCTTGTGGGCGCTTATGTGAGGGCGGGTTTCCATGAAGAAGGTGCTGCGCTTATAGAAACTATGTCTCAGAAGGGTTTAATGCCGAACGCCATCACTTATACCACGTTGATAGATGCTTACGGTAAAGCTGGGAAAGAGGGCAAGGCTTTTAGCTTACTGGAACAGATGAAACAGTCTGGCTGTGTTCCTAATGTGTGTACATATAATTCAATCATTGCAATGCTGGGGAAGAAATATCGGATAGAAGAGACGATGGAGGTAATCTCTGACATGAAGTTGAATGGATGTACCCCTAATCGGATTACTTGGAACACGGTGCTTGCAATGTGTGGGAATAGTGGAATGCAGAAGTATGTGAAGCGCGTTTTTCATGAGATGAAGAGATGCGGGTTTGAACCCGACAGGGACACGTTTAATGCTTTGATTTGTGCATATGCGAGGTGTGGATCAGACTTGGATGCAGGTAAAATGTATGATGAGATGATCAAAGCCGGGTTTACTCCATGTGTCAATACTTATAATGCATTTCTAAATGCCCTGGCTCATAGGGGTGATTGGAGAGCTGCTGAATCTGTTTTGTTGGACATGAAAAACAAAGGATTCAAGCCCAGTGAAACCACTTATTCTTTGATGCTCCATTGCTACTCAAAGGGAGGGAACGCAAGAGGCGTAGAAAGGATTGCAAAACAAGTTTACGACGGGCATATTTATCCTAGTTGGATGCTTATGAGAAACCTTGTTCTTTCAAATGTTAAGTGTAAATCACTGCAAGGCACAGAGAGAGCTTTTCAGGAATTGCAGAAGAATGGGTACAGACCTGATTTGGTGGTGTTCAATTCCATGCTTTCCATATTTGCGAGGAATGTGATGTATGATCGGGCAAATGAAATAATGCGATTGATTCGAGAGAATGGCCTGCAGCCAGATTTGTTAACCTATAATACCTTAATGGATATGTATGCAAGAGCTGGTGACTGTTGGAAAGCGGAAGATATCCTGAATGGAGTGGAGGAAGAAATCGGTGAAAAACCAGATCGCGTGTCGTACAACACTGTCATCAAAGGGTTTTGTAGACAAGGGCTTATGCAGGAAGCTGTGAAACATTTCTCCAACATGACAGCAGCCGGTATTCAACCTTGTATCATTACGTACAACACATTCGTTGCTGGTTATGCATCACAAGGCATGTTTTCACAAGTAAATGAACTGATCAGTTACATGATTCGGCACAACTGCAGACCGAATGAACTCACATACAAAACTGTTGTAAATGGCTACTGTAGAGCAAGAAGATATGAGGATGCTATTGATTTTGTTTCTGCAATTAGGGAAAAAGACACTTACTTTGATGAACAATCGCTGCAAAGACTTTCTGCTCTGGTAAGGGATTGTATGCAGTTCTGACTTCTTTCTGAAACTCCCACAAATACAACATGCTCAAATCCAGGTGCACCTGCTTTTTTTTTTTTTTTTAAATGTATGTAACATTTGTGCCTCTTCACAGCACAGGCTCATTCAACTTGTACGAGTTCAAACTTCCTTCAAGCTTTTTTCTTCAAAGCATTCAAATTGCTATGTCTAAGAAATAAAAGGTCCAGAAGAGTACTTGCAAATTGCAAATGCATGTTTTAGTTAAGCACTTCTCTATATTCCGGAGTCTCAGGCAGAGCATATCATGTTCAACAAATGGCTTCATGAAATGCATCAAATGATAACAACAATGTTAATGTGATATAGACAAAGGGCCTGTGACTCAAGGTAAGAAGTCAAGTTCAATTTTAAATCCTTTCAAATGTACCAACAAGAATAATTAAAAAAACAAAAAACAAAAAAAAAAAAAAAGGGGAGGGGGGGGGAGGGCGGGGAGCGCAAGACCTAGAATTACAACGAAACAAAATCATCATCTTCACCTAACCATCAAAACGTAATGCATGCTTCTGTTTCCATACTTTTTCTCTTTTCCCTTTACCTTTCACTTTGTTGCTTTGATATGCTGTCCCATGGACCTGAACCACTAACACCAGATGCCATACAGGATGAACTAAACCTAGAATTAGAAAATATTCATTCTACTCTATTGACTGTTGCTAGCTGAAAAGGGAAGATAATTCCAAGTGCAGGCATAAAAATCTATTTCAGGCAAGCCTTTTGGAGAATTATGCTCAGATGATCCACCACTTGTAATGTCCAGGAGCTGCTCAACAGTATAAATAAAAGAACAGCAACTAACCAATGGATACTGATATTCCATTTGAGGCAAGCAAAAAGGGTGTAGATAGGGTGCTTCGCTCAAAGATAATCTTTATTTCAAGCATATGGATATTGATCTCGCTTTTCTCTTCATTATATAGTAGAACTTGCTAAGGACAATTCATGCAGTTCACTTAGCATCCAGTCTTCTCCAGTCTGACCTCCTAGGACTATTGCTCTAGTTCCGCCAACTACACAAGTACTGTGTCCCCAAGCAAATCTTGGAGGTCGACCAGGCACATTCAAAATCCTCCATGTAGGCTTGTCTTCTACTGGATCTAGGATGTAGAGCTGTGAGGCCGAGTGAAGACCGGCAACAGACCCACCGAAGACCAGGATTCCACCACCAGGGAGGCTTACTGCCACATGATCAAGCCTGGGTGGAGGAGCAATGCCCCCAGGATTTCCAGCACCAGGCATTCCACTCCCTGTTACACATCTCCAACATGGTTGCTCCTCACTTAAATCCATTGTGAATACATCACTAGATCGAAAACGCAAAGGGCCACTCTTAGCAAGTCCCCCAAACATCAAAATTTTCCGGCCACCATAAACAGATAATGTGTGTCCCAAACGACAAGGTGGAGTCCATGCGACTGGTATCTCTCGCCACATAGGTTTCTCCATTGATAGATCAAGCAGGAAAGTGTCACTGAGAAGCACTCCAGAATCTGCACAACCTCCAGAAACTATCAACTTGGTCCCATCGAGTGTGCAGGAGCTATGCCAAGATCTTGGAAGTGGTGGGGCCAAACTAGAGATCTCACGCCAGGTGGGGTGTTTGGCATCCAAATCTAGCACAAAGACATCATTCAATAAGCCCTGTGTCCCACAGCCACCAAATACAACAAGATGAGATCCATTCACACATGAAAGTGTGTGACCCCATCGCCCAGGAGGAGGAGAGCTCACTTTGACATGCTTCCACTCTGGACTACTGGAATTCAAGTCCAAAACAAATGTATCATTCATGGGTTGCATATTGACCCCTTCTCCACCAAAAAGAACTACCCTATTTCCAACTGCACATGCACTGAAGTTGCAGCGTGAAGGTTCAACAGCACCTCCAACAGTTAACTTCTTCCAAGCCACTGCTTCAAGTGTAGTCAATTCCCTTGCCAATCTACCCCACCCTAATCTCTTTGCTCCAGGCACTGCCTCTAATACACAAGTTGTTTCACTACCCCATGCATTTTGACAAACCATACGCCAGAGATCTTCATTCTTTGTCATAGCATAGAGCCTTCTACATACAGAGCCAACAGATGCAATATCTCTTGGGGTCAATAGTGAAAGAATCTTGAGAGAAAGAACTTCATCACTCAGCTGTAGGATCCCACAAACTCCAGAAGCAATATTCAGGTTTCCATTAGAAATTGGCCCACAAGAGGAAAGACTAGAGCAGTGCCTAACAGATGATCTTGTAAACTCCTTGGCTGAAGACCCTGGCAGTGGGCCTAGATCAAGAATCACTTCTGTAAAAAACTGGATACCTATAACATGAGTAATTGTGTCATCATCTCCATATATAGGAGTCAAGCGCAGTCTATTCATCAACGGAGTTCCATCTTTTCTAAAATTTAATAATTCGCCTTGGAATTCAAGCCCCTCTTCAAGGCATCTTCTTATTTCAGCAACTACAGTTGAGTCCACTAATGGATGTCTTCTTTTAGCAAAAGGACCCCTACTTTGCAAAAACCGACTGCAGGAAGAAAAATTTTAAAAATAAAAAATATTGGGATTCTAGTAAAGCAGAATATGAAACAGGAAAAAGAAAAGATAGAGAAGAAAATGGAAATGATATCATTCCAAGCAAAGAAAGATTTAAACAGTAACAAACTAAAGAATTATTTAGAGCAATAAGCAAGCTCATTTAGCATTTCTAAGTAGTTGGTTAGGAAAGTTATGTATACTGTAAAATGTAAATCAGTAAATGGCATTATTCTGGACAGAAATAGTATCCAGAACATTGACTTTCGGTCTAACCACACGATGATCAACTAATGCATAGGCCATTCACAGCAGTATAATTCTATTAAGATGAGTAGGGAGTAGATAAGATATCTAGGATACAAAAAATAAGCAGGAAGAAAGAAGCAAAGAAAAGATTGACACATGAACATAAAGAAAGAGTGGTTAATGGGTTCTTCCAAGGTAGGGAGAAAGCATAAATAATCCAACAATAAATATTTAAACTGCCTATCAACAAGACTAAGGAGCTTTATAGTCCAACCTTAATATAAACCAAAGGACCAAAGATCATTAATGTCATATAACCCCCAATCAAATCATCTAAGAACTAAGAAACAACCAAAAAACATAACCCCATAATGATTCTTCATAACTATCTTCAATTCAGACACAACTAGACAAACATTAAAGGAACCTCTTAAATTCATTGTCAAGTGCTCAAATCTAAAGTCAGAACATGTTCATATAATGGGGAAAAAAAAGCCCCCAAAAAATAAAAAAACTTCAATTATATTTTGCTTTTCAATTTATTTATTTGGAGAAGTGAGAATCATGTAACTCCACAATCCTCCAATATGTCAATGTCTCATGTTGGTTTGGCCCAACTTATTTGGGAGCTCACCTGTTCGTAAAAGTAGGAGAAGGGCAAACAGCTAAAAAATTATTAAAAAAAAAAAAAAAAAAAAAAAAAAAAAAAAAAAAACAAACAAACAAACAAACAAACAAATTTAAGGCAAGACAAGGAAAAGAACTCTTGTTCAAGAAGTACAAGCTGGGACAAACACGTCCTAGAAAAACTCTGTTCTTAACAGAAGAGCTTCAAAGTGAGAGACAATGCATTTTTTGAGTAATCAAAAAAGGTCATTTGTAAGGTTAGCCCTAAACTAGGATAAGCAACATTTGTTGTAATGTTTGTTATGAATTCCTCAATCTCAGCCAAAAATGACCTCACCTCCAACTTTTGTGGTCCATCACCAGCCTTTAATCAGGTTGAAAAATTTTTGTAACAAAATTTCACTTTTTCATTTGATCTCTTTCTGTTTTGTGAAATTTTGTAAAGGGAATGAAACATAGACAGCAATTCTAGCCATAAATGATTTGTTACTGTATGTGTTACTATTTTCGGTTGTTATTGTGTTTATGTGAAAGTTTTCTCCTGTTCTTGGAGTGACAGTAGATCTACAGCATGGCCACATGGGTTTTAGTGAAGTTGGTATAGTGAGGTGGTGGGAAGTGAAAGGATAGCAAGCCTATGCCCACTTAAACTTGGGTTTCATGTTCTCAGAAGCAAAGCACATGTTAACACACAACTGTCACAAGTTCACTTATGCAAAGATACTAAGACCCAACAGTAAGATAGAAATGTTATATTCAATAATAATAACAATCAATACAGTGCATTGCAGGGCGCTATGAGGGAGGGTTTTAGACCCCCATTGAAGAAAACAAATTGGAAAGAAAAGAAGAAAAAAAATATGACAAGAAGAGATGAGGAAACAAAATATGGCATTACACCAAGTTGTTTCCTTCAGCACTTACTTCAAACCTTTGACTTCTATTTTTCATCTTTCTCATAATGATATAAAGATGTTCAACACATGGTGGAGATTCTTCTAGCAAAGAGAAGAGGAAGCAAAAGAAACACAGTAGAACCTCACAACTTTAATTGAGCCATGGGAGCCTGTAATAACCTAACAATCATATTTTCCACATCAATAATTCATAGGCATTGCACAACTTTAGAGTGTTTTACAACTCCAACAGTCCAACTTGACATGGGATAATAATAAGAATAATAATACGAGGCAAAAAAGAATGCATCCAACATAGCTGCATAATGATTTCTCCCAAACCACCTGAACAAAGTCTAGACTAAGACTCAATGAAGCAGAGAAAAAGTAAGCAGATACTGGGGGAAAGACGGAATATCTCATTTGCCATAGTGCCTAGAAAAGCCAGTGCCAATGGTGTCCTTTCCTTGAGATAAAATTAGAAACTAGCTACTCACCCTACACATATATCCTTGTGCTGCCGAGAGGGTTGAAGATTGGCTTACTTCCAATTTTATGGTCTCCCCTCAGCACCCCTCAGCATATACCTTGCAACTATCAAAAGCAAAACCTCTTCTTCCAGGTTAATTAAAAATCAACTTCACAATAAGAGTTTCCAATTTGTACAGTTAACCCCACTTCTTGGGGTAGTAATCAAAACCAACAAGAAAAAACGAACTGCAACAACACAGAAGACAGAATTCACTAGGTGAACCTTTAAATCCCCAAGGAGTTCATCAGATCATCCACAATTGACATCAAAGAAAACAGTATTCAACAAATGAAACGCATATCTTAGTGCATAGCATTTACCAGTTTCGGCCAAGGACCTCTTCGGCTCGGTAACCAGTGACCATCTCAAACACCGAATTTACATAAATAACGGGTTGATCCGGCTCGAGCATGTCGGCAACCACGAAGCCGCACGGCGCAGGCTGAAGAAGCGAATCAACCGGCAAGGGAAGTGGCGGACCGTCGCCATTGCTACTGAGCACAAACCCTAGCTTTTCTTCCTCTTCCTCCTCCAATCCCTCTTCGTCTCCGCTGAAATCCGAGTTGCTGTCCCACTCCATACCTGATCGGGATTGGGTTCACCAGTTCACCCCATAATTTGATCGAAATTTCTCCGAACTCAAAGGCAATGCGAGGAATTGTCCGAATTTCAATTCGGAAATAATTTTTCCTTTTTTCGGTTTGGGATATTTTAGCTAGAAGAGATTTCTGTTTGGGATTTTTCAGATAACGATGGTACGGACCATGTAGAAATTTTCCGGTTACAGTATAGTATTGTTATGGGGCAATTTATACCGCCTTTCTATAATTGACACAAAACACTTAACTGTAAGTACAAAATGTGTTAACTGAAAGTATATAATTTTTGTATCAGAAATCACAATACAATATGAAATCTAGTCCATAGTAAGAATTGTAGTTATGACGTATACATATATTTTGGGCTTGGGATGATGGGACAATGTTGTGGACTTGTGGTGCAAAATACGCGCACCTTAAATTTGAAAATAATTAATTTCAAATCATTGACTATTGACATTTATAAAATTTTACTAGCATTTTGTACGCGCGATGTGCGAAAACTTATGCTCAATATTAAAATATTTGTAAGTAACAAAATTTTAAAAATTAGTTAAAATTATGTTTTGCAATTTTTTAAACTGATGATACTTTTGAATTATCATATATTTGAATAATATAGTGATCAAAAAAAAAATTATACTTTTATATAATAATAATTTACAAATAATACTAAGCTAACACTCATATATATGATATATTGATATGGATACACAAATAATATACATACATATTATATATATATATATATATATATATATATATATATATAATTAATTTAACATTCATATAAATATTTAATTAAAATATAATTTATAATTAAATTAATTGTTATATGATCATTTTAATAAAATATAATGATAATTAAAAATAAGAAAAAGATATGATAGATGTAGGTGTATGGTAAGATTGGTAGATATATTAAAAACTAACGGTGTTATAACGGTGTAAGGGTGATTTTGTCCAATGCAAATGAATGTACAACAATTAAAGCACAATGTATACATTTATTAGCATATAAAAAAGGGACAAAAATCAAGGATATAACTTGTATTGACACTTATTATGTTTTTAGATATCCCCGATTTTCAATTGAATCATAATGGTCTCTTGACTATCAACTCATAATAAGTGTAAGTGTAAAAATTAAACAATAGAGCAATTAAAGTTATAAAAAAATTATACAATTCTTAATATTAATAAGTTACCACAAGTAAACATCAAATCATTTGATAATGTGGCATAAGATTAGTGTTGATGTAATATCTTTGTTTAATTCATTTTTTTTCCTTAATAATGTGACACTTATTCATTTTCCCATGCTATCCTAATTAAATACCCTGTTAATTTTAATAATAATTCGTAATAAAAATTTAAAAGTCTTATTCTTCGTTGTAATTTGACCTATCAACTAGCTCAGTTTTCGTGGCATAATTGCACGGTAGTTGTCCAGAGATTCGTGTATATGTAAAGAGTAAAGGGAGAAGAAGAAACACGAGAAATAGGGATCCACAATGTCAGTATCTCATTTCATTAGCCTTCACTCCAATATATAATGATTCATACAACCTTTCACATATTCAACAACTCAACATAAATAATGTAATAAGTAAGGCTAACAAAAGGTCACAAGATTAATGGTCATAATAATAAAATATTTATAACACTCCCCCTTGGCTATTAAATAACTATATTCATGCCTTGTTAAAAATCTCGCTAGAAAAACCATGTGGGGAAAACCTAGTAGAGGAAAAGAGTACATGTAGTATAAAGCATGTGTTGCATTGGTTGCCTCGTTAAAAACCTTAGCCTAAGGGGGTGTTTGGTTGGATGGAAAATATTTTTCATGGAAAATGTTTTCTTCAAAGTGAAGGAAAATGTTGGTTTATGTTGTTTGGTTGGATGGAAAACATTTTCCATTGAAAAATTAATTCTTTGCAAAGAGGCGAGATTTTGTTTTCCACAAGGATTTGGAAGAAAAATAACATGAATGTACCGTTTTACCCTTATAAAATTTTCTTAATTACATAGACACCTATTTATTCATTCATCTTTTTAAGGACATATTGGTCTTTATATTCATTATTCATTATCTTTCTAAACCCAACCAAACAATGGAATCCATATTCCTAGTAATTTCATTTCCACCAACCAAACAATTAATCAATTTTTCTGGATTTTATTTTTCATGGAATTTCAATTCCATTTCCCTTCAAATATTTTTCAGCAAACCAAACGAGCTTACCATAAGCCTTCCATGCATCATCTTCAAGATTTAAACGTCTCCTAGACCGTCAATTCATTTAAACTTTAGAGTTTATCGCTCCCCCTGAAGACAACAGTATTCCTAGCCTCTGCATCCCAGTTTTATAAACATACTTCTCAAAAGTGGATGTAGGCATGGATTTAGTGAATAAATCTGCTAGGTTTTTACTAGAGTAAACCTTTTCAATGAGTATCTCACAACTATTCTGGAGTTCATGTGGGTAAAAAAATTTAGGAGAAATATGTTTGGTAAGGTCTCCTTTAACATACCCATTACTCACCTGTGTAACACATGCCACATTGTCCTCATATAGGACAATAGGGGAAACAACGTTTCATTGTTCCGCATGAGTGATGGATATGATATATTAGTGATCTTAACCACACACATTCACGTGAGGTTTCATATAAAGCTATTATCTCCAAGTGATTAGATGAGGTAACAACTAAGGTCTGTTTAATAGACCTCCAAGATATATTTATACCTCCACAAAGGAAAACATAACCATTATGGGATCTAGCATTATGGGGGTCAGACATATAACCAGCGTCTGAATACCCAGTCAAGGTAATGTCCTGGTTGTTTTCAAAATAAAGACCAAGGTCTTTTGTCGCTTGGAGATATCTAAAGATATGCTTTACTCAACTCTAATGTATTCTGGTTGGAGAGACACTAAATCTAGTAAGTAAATTCACCGATAAATTTTAACAAAAAGTACTATTTATTTAGACTATCGTTTTTAGACTAAGTATTTAGACTGGAGTTATTACAAAGTTGCAAACATTTATTTTAGTAACAATTATACTCAATCTCTCATATATTATATTGCATTTATATACTTTGAATTACTGATTTAAATAAACAAATTCAACATTCAAGTATCTATGCATGAACATCTCCTATATAATCTTGCATTGATATACTTTAAAGTACTTATTTAAAAATAATCATTGGGCATTATCCCATTTGCGCAATGCGCGTGAAAAAATTAATATGTATGTGTGTGTGTGTGTGTGTATATATATATATATATATATATATATATAGTAGAGTTCCAATGAGAACACTTGCTTAGGTGAGAACGTGAGAACAAATCGTGTGCATCCATCTAATATTTTTTAATTGTCTAGATTAGATTAAGTGTGTGCGAACGCGAATTAAATGTGTGCAAACGGACTTAATCGGCCAGAAGAACCTCTTTGACCGAGAAGTGCGCCATTGGCTGTGTGACTGAGAAATAAACTTACCTTCAGCTCACAGACGAGAGTTTACTTTTCGGCTCAGTTGATAAGTTTACTGGAAAACTTACCTTTCGGTCCAACATTTTATTACATTTTGCACTCTTTGGGTGTCTAAACTAGATAAAAATAATAATGTTATTTTCAATGATAAAAATAATATTTAATGTGATACATAGTGATGGATTGTCTATTGAAATTTTAGTATATATATATATATATATATATATATATATATATATATATATATATATGAACATAAAAAGTATATGAGCATTATAATTATGAAACTTACGGAACTTATTGTAAAACTTGATAGGAATAGAGAATTTATTTATTTTTTTAATGTTTAGACATATGGAAAAAGTCTGTATAGAAAGTTTAAAAATTTGAGGTTGGATTGTGAGATTTTAACTATTTATATTTATAAGAAAAAAATTATAGAAATTCAAATTTGATAGTCTTAAAAAAATAAAAATAAATAAAAATGTAATAAATAAATGAGTTTTTTTTTTTTTTTTTCTAAAATAGTCCTTCGACTATTTTCAAAATGGTCCCTCGACTATTTCTCAGTGTATACTAGGCATATAATAGATAAATAGACAAAAATGTTCTTTATTTTACGAGTAGATGAAATTTCTAACAAATGATTTTCGGAGTAGATGAAATTTCTAACAAATGACTGAATTGGGTGAGTTTTTGAAGGTCGAAGAACTACATTTAATACAATTAAAAGTTAAAATGTAAAATTAAGAATGAGCAATAATGGAGGGACAAAAAACACTTTATAAGAGGAGCATCGATAGGATTGACTCTAGAGGGAGTATTTTGGTCAAATTTGAACACTCCACTAGCTTTTCAGCCTACGGTAGAGACTAGAGACGGATAAACTAATACACTCAAAAGCAGCAGCAGAATCCGCCGAAATTCCTCGTTACAGCCGGCGTTAGTTGCTCTTTCTTTTTCTCTCCTCCATTGATCAAATTACAAATTAATAATTCATCATTACAGCCTGCTTTAGCTGCTCTTTCTTTTTCTCTCCTCCGTTGATAAAATTACACAAATTAATAATTCATCATTACAGCCTGCTTTAGCTGCTCTTTCTTTTTCTCTCCTCCGTTGATACAATTACAAAACAACAATACTGCAGAACCTCTCTGCTGCTGTTCTCTTCCGCTTTGATACGATTCCAATCAAGTAGGATTGATTTTCAACTATCCTTCAATTTAATTTTTCTTTTCATGTATTGGTTGTTTAATTATGAAATTACATATATTGGCAGTAGTACGGTCTGTGTGGGAGTGAGGAGAAATGGGTAATCATTTGAAGGAATTATGGAGCAAGAAGACATTGTTGAGTTTGGGGTTGGGACAATTTCTGTCCCTTCTTATCACCTCCACCGGTTTCTCATCCTCTGAACTTGCCAGAAGAGGTTTTAGTGTTTTGCCCTTTAAATTACACTCTGATTCTGTGGTGGTAATATTAGTTGGGTATTAAGTTTTTACTCTGTATATATTTTCCAGGAATTAATGTCCCCACTTCTCAATCTTTCTTCAATTATGTGCTCTTGGCGTTGTTCTATGGAGCCATAATGATATACCGGAAGAAGCCGCTCAAGGTCTTCTTTCTTTCTTTAGGTTTTACTTGTTTGTATGGTGTATTTGTGTTTGTAAATATAACATTTGTTGACTCATCATCTGAGCTGAAATTAATGATTTTTAATTACACAATAAAAAGAAGAGGATCAATGATGAATTTGTGTAATTGTGTTACACTACAAAGGATGGATTAAGTTGCTTTGAAATCTCAAAAAAAAAAAAAAAAAAGCTATAGCACCATCAAATGCAAATGGCAAATCTGTTGTATAAGCGAAAGCTATGTGCTTCTCTAACTGGTTTCCTTTGGCCTTAGAGTTGTAGTTGAAAAGCAACTTGTTTGATGGACCTTTCTTGCTTTATACGTTGTTGTCTTTTCTGGTCCCCACTTTTGATTCTTGTGCTTTCAGCAACTTTTGCCTAGGGTCAAACCTTGCTCAAAACCAATGGCTCTATCTTTATGGGAGTCTAGAGGCTCCATTTTACACCTTCCAGAGAAATCTGACCAAGGCATCATTGTGTATTTGGATGATTGTGGAATATGCAGAACTGCAATTCTTTTGTTTAGATCATTACTGATCTACTCCTGTTTATCAGTTGCATCACCAAAACATTCTCTATAAGATAATCAACTTTCTCCAGTTAATCTTTGCCCACTACTTCCTCCAAACAGCCTCAAACTGGTAGAATTTCTCATATGGAAATTTGTAATCTTTTTCTTCTTTCTTTTGGTACATATGCAGTCAATCATCTTTAACTGATTTCCTTTCCGCCTTAGAATCCTCTTTGTTTGGCCACATAGTTCTGGTCATCTAATGCTTAGGGAAATAGGCAACCTGCTTTTATTTGTCTAAGATGTGCATTCATTTTAAATTCAGCTTGACATTGAATACCCATGATATATTCATTTCATTCTATTTTTATGCAGGCAAAGTGGTATTATTATGTCATTCTTGGGTTGATTGATGTGGAGGCTAATTATCTTGGTAACTAAATCCATGACCACCCTTTTTAAATATATGCTTCATGCCTTTACTCAAGTCTTATATTTTATAAAGTCTAATTTTATTAATGTTTATTTATTTTTGGGATTTCATCTGTGAATTAATTTCATTTTCTGTTTGTTAAAGTTCAGAATATGTAACTGTGCTTGATAAGTTAAAAATTTTAATGAAATATTTCTGGTACAAAGTTGTGAAATATTTCTGGTGCAACAATTGCTATAAGTTTTAGTATGTAGTCCGTAATTGATAAATGTTACTCCGTTTAATCTAAGATTGAGGGGTTAAAAATTTTAATGAAATATTTCTGGTACAAAAGTTGTGAAATATTTCTGGTGCAACAATTGCTATAAGTTTTAGTATGTACTCCGTAATTGATAAATGTTACTCCGTTTAATCTAAGATTGAGCTAGAGTCACTCAATTGGGCTATAATGCACATGTGCCAAACCACACTAAAAGATTGAATCCAACCAATTAGCTAGTCTAACCCATGGCCTTATAAACTCATATATTCTCTCTTATTTTATCAATGTGGGACTCTTAACACCGGTTGACCACTTAAAATTGGACCGGACCCTCCCTTTGAAACGAAAGCTTTGGACGCCACCAAAGTGGACCGAACAAGTGGGATTACGAAAGCTTGGATTCCACCCATACCCATAACCGGATGAACACAAAGTGGACCGAACTGGCTCTGTCATTTTGATACCATGTTATAATCTGAGATTGGGCCAAGTCACTCAACTGTGCTATAATGCACATGGGCCAAACCACACTAAAAGATTGAATCCAACCAATTAGCTAGTCTCACCCATGGCCTTATAAACCCATATATTGTCTCTTATTTTATTAATGTTGGACTCTTAACCAATGTTGAAAAAATCGCTAGAGGCGCCTAGAGACCGCCTAGGGCGCCTAGAGCGCCTAGGAGGCCGGGCGCCGATTAATCGGCGCCTAGGCGCGATTTTTGCAACAGTGCTCTTAACAATAAAAGATATTATTTGCATTGACAAAAGATCTTCACTGTTCCCAAGAAAATAATCTCCAAGTAGATTTTTATGTTGGAACTTTCCACTATTTGGAAGTCCTGCTATTTCCACTAAAAATGCATCTCCGTGACAAGGATAATACCTTTCCAATAAGCAGCAATACCGTGGCAAGTTCTAAGAACTTGGCACTAACTTATAACTGATCTTCTATACCTGTCTTTTATATCCACAAGTTCTGAACTTCAGATGTGACTCAGGCATGTGATTTCTATGGTGTCAACTCAAGTAATCATTATAAGAACTTTTCTTACTCATTGCACTAATTTAATATGTTGACTGTTGAGGTTTAGTTTCTTTATATAGTTGGGTTATCAGAATTATAGTTTTAATGAAATTAGTTGTGGCTCTACATCTATTTTTATATTCATCTATTTACATCTCTCTGTATGCTCTTTGCTCCAGCTAAATTAATTATAGTTTGATAGACCGAAAGGGAATGAAAATTTCTCAAATCTGTCATTTGCTATTTTGTCTAATCATTCAGTATGTTAACCTTATGCCTCTTATTTACAGTGGTGAAATCTTATCAGTACACATCCCTAACAAGTGTCATGCTACTGGATTGTTGGGCAATTCCTTGTGTTATGCTTTTTACCTGGATTTTCTTGAAGACAAAATACAAAATTGGAAAATTTTTTGGTGTTTTTATTTGTGTTGCTGGTCTTGTGCTGGTGATATTTTCAGATGTACATGCAGCAGACAGATCAAGTGAGTAATTTTAGTAGTACAAGTCAATGTCATTGTGCTTGTTCTCATTTTCCTTGCCAAAATAGTTTATTTCTGCATGCTCCTTACGTTTTTCCTCTCCATTTATATTAGTGTTCCTTGATTCAGCTGCTTATAATTACAGTCTCAAGTTCAGTAATTCCCAGAAGGGAAATCATATTCTTCTTCATGTCCCTTATAAACTCTTTTTTACATATTTTTTTTCTTTTCATCTTGTCTGCATCATTACTTGAGTTCTCAAAACTTCATTTCTGTGTCCATCTTCTTTTAAGAAATGTTTGAAAATTTCTTCCCATGTCTGGATGTAGGTGGGAGCAACCCCATCAAGGGAGATATACTTGTAATTGCTGGAGCCACATTATATGCTATATCTAATGTCAGTGAGGTAAGAAAAACTAGAGTATTTTCATAATGTCAGTTGTTTCAACCAGGTGAACACAAAGTGGACCTAACAGGCTATATGATACCATGTTATAATCAAGATTGGGTTAGGGAATGCACATGGGCCAAACCACACTAAAAGAATAAATCTAATCAATTAATTAGTCTAACTCATGGCCTTATAAACCCATATATTCTCTATTATTCTTTCAATGTGGGACTCTTAACAATCATGTTCAGTATCAAACCACAATAGCATTCTTTGCAGTTAAACAGCTTCTTTCTACCTTGTGAGTTGTGAAAAAGGACATGGTTGCTCAAATTCATTAAAGTACATTTGTTGTGTTAGGAACTCCTATTTTATAACTGGAACTTTTCATGATTAGTTAAAAGTTTTTTAGAACCTGTATGGTTTCTGTCTCATGTTCTTTACAACTAATAATTAGTCATATTCAGAGAAAACCCATTTAAAGTGTCAGCTATTACCTATTAAAGGACACTCGGAAATACGTTTCCTTCATTATTTTCTGTTAACAGCTTTGTTTTATTCTTTTTTAATACTCTGCCGAGTATCTTCTTTCTACCCTTTATCCCCTTATTCACATATACCTATTGTTGACCCAACTTTTCATTATACCTTCAGTCTTAACTATTGCTGTTTTCTTGTTTAATGATATATGCAGGAATTTTTTGTTAAAAGTGCTGATAGGGTTGAACTCATGGCATTTTTGGGACTCTTTGGTGCCATTATTAGTGCTTGCCAAATGTATCCTTGCTTGGTTTAATGACCTTATAGTTTTCATGTTCTATGCAACACGCTCAAAATTTTGGATTTTTGTTGCTTTCAATTTGTTCTATGCTATTGAAGATGATTTACATATAGCATATGCTATTCTAAAATGTTTGAACCTAATATTTATATTTATGCTGTTAAGTGGGTATAATGTTGTCATTGATGTAAGTTCTTTAACCAATGCTACAGAAGCATATTTGAGCGCAATGAATTGAAATCTATTCATTGGACAACGGGAGCGGTAAGTCTCTTGGTCATTCCTTCTGTCCTTGCCTTGTTCCCTGTAATTAGGTTTAGAGTGCTATACCTCTTGAGCAGCTCTCTCTCACTGTCTCTCACACCTTTAGGGAGGATTTCAGCTCTCTATAAATGCAGGGCTAGAGGACAACTGATATGGAAGTTTCCATATACCTCAAACTCTAATTTCTAGATTTCCTAATATATAGGATTCTCAATATCACAGAATATTCTATAACACTCCCCCTCAAGTTGGAGCAAAGATATTGATCATGCCCAACTTGTTACACAAATAACTGACTCGGGTTCCAGTAAGGGCCTTCGTGAATAAGTCCCCGAGTTGTTCTCCTGTCTTCACAAATCCTGTGGAGATTAACCCTTGTTGTATCTTCTCACGTACAAAATGACAGTCAATCTCTATGTGCTTAGTTCGTTCATGGAACACCGGGTTTGATGCAATATGAAGAGCAGCTTGGTTATCACACCATAGCTTTGCAGGAATTGGAGCTTTGAAACCAGACTCATACAAAAGGTTGTGTATCCACATCACTTCACTCGTTGATTGTGCCATCGCTCTATATTCAGACTCTGCACTCGAACGAGAGACTACATTCTGCTTCTTGCTCTTCCAGGAAACCAGATTACCTCCAAAGAACACACAATATCCAGTTGTTGATCTACGATCCTCTTTGGACCCTGCCCAATCAGCATCAGTAAAACACTCAATCCTAGTGTGACCATGATTCTTATACAAGATTCCATGTCCTGGGGCTCCCTTTAAGTAACTCAAAATGTGCTCTACAGCTGCCCAGTGATCAATAGTTGGGGATGTCATGTACTGACTCAAAACACTAACTGGGTATGCAATATCTGGACGAGTTACTGTCAAGTAGTTTAGCTTCCCAACTAGTCTTCTATACCTCTCAGGATCTTCAAACAACTCCCCCTCCTTTGACAATTGCAAGTTCGGTGTCATGGGAGTATTACATGGTTTAGTACCTAATTTTCCTGTTTCAGAGAGTAAGTCAAGTACATACTTCCGTTGAGATAGTAATATACCTGTTTTGTTTCTCATAACTTCAATACCCAGGAAGTACTTCAGTGGTCCCAAATCTTTAGTTTGAAATTGACTATGAAGAAATGACTTGAGAGATGAAATCCCTTTGGTGTCACTCCCTGTAATGACAATGTCATCTACGTAGACTACCAACCAGATGATACCTGTTTTGGACCACTTGTAAAACATGGAGTGATCCGATTTTCCTTTCACCATCCCAAAGCTCTCAACAACTTGATTAAATTTTCCAAACCATGCACGTGGGCTTTGTTTCAACCCATACAACGATCGCCGAAGTCGGCATACCTTTCCAGACTCCCCCTGAGCAACAAACCCAGGAGGTTGCTCCATATATACCTCTTCAAGAAGATCCCCATGCAGAAAAGCATTCTTGATATCAAGCTGATGTAAAGGCCAATCATTGATGGCAGCCATTGAAATGAGTAATCTGACAGAAGTAAGCTTAGCCACCGGAGAAAAAGTGTCAGAATAATCAACCCCATAAGTTTGGGCATATCCCTTAGCCACAAGGCGGGCTTTCAAACGAGCCACAGACCCATCAGAATTAACTTTGACGGTAAACACCCATTTACAACCAATAGGCTTCTTATTTGCAGGCTTAGTGACCAACTCCCAAGTACTATTGTGATCCAAAGCAGTCATCTCTTCAATCATGGCATTACGCCACCCAGGATGGGATAAGGCTTCCGTAACAGTTTTAGGGATTAGAATAGAATCAAGGGAAGCAATAAAAGAACACGAGGCAGATGACAGCCGATCATATTTCGCAAAAGAGGAAATAGGATAAGTACAACTACGTTTACCTTTCCGTTGAGCAATCGGAAGATCATCATCCAAGACTGGATCAAATGACACAGAGGTGGTTTCAGGGCATTGAGCTGGTACTGGATCCGGAAGGGAAGCAGGAGGTGGTGCCGGAACGGGTGCAGTAGGCCGAGGTCTACGAGAATACACCTGTAAGACAGGAGGAGTAGGAACAGAGATAGGAGCAGAGGACGTGACCGTATACATCAAGATATCATCTCTCTCCCCCTCACGGAGAACATCAGGAGATGCAGGAAAGAAAGGAACATCCTCATGAAAGGTGACATCAATGGAAACAAGGTACCTACCAAGCTCAGGAGAGTAACATTTGTAACCCTTTTGCACACGAGAATAACCAAGAAATACACACTTCAAAGACTTTGGATCTAACTTGGAGACATTGGGACGGACATCCCGAACAAAACACACGCAACCAAATATCCGTGGGTCAATATGAAACAAAGGTTTCGAAGGATACAGAGTATGACAAGGTATTTTCCCATCCAAAACCGCAGAGGGCATACGATTGATCAAGAAACAGGCTGTGGAAACAACATCAGCCCAGAACTGCTTGGGAACCCCCCTCTGAAACATCAAGGCCCTCGCAGTTTCAAGCAGATGCCGATTTTTTCGCTCAGCCACCCCGTTTTGGGAAGGTGTGTCAACACAAGAGGACTGATGTATCATACCTTTCCCACGCATATAAGAGGCAAAAGGATGTGAAAAATATTCTCTAGCATTGTCACTACGTAAAATTTTGACAGGAATACCAAATTGAGTTTCAATTTCAGAACAGAACCCACAAAACACATCAAACAATTGAGAACGAGACTGCAGTAGATATAACCATGTCATGCGGGAAAAATCATCAACAAAAGTAACAAAATACTTATAACCGAGTTTAGATGTCACAGAACATGGACCCCAAACATCAGAATGTACTAACTCAAAAGGAGCAGACGCTCGTTTGTGAACTCTAGGACTCAAATGCACACGATGGTGCTTAGAAAACTCACACGACTCACAATGTAAAAAAGACAAACTAGAAAACTGCGGACACAATTTCTTCAACAAGGGAAGGGAAGGATGCCCCAAACGACAATGTGCTTCAACTGGAGTGACAGCACCAGAACACGCAACAGACTCCGGCCTCGCTGTGTCAAGAACGTAGAGACCTCCAGACTCGCGCCCCTTACCAATAACCCTCTTCGTCATAAGATCCTGAAACACACAATGATCAGGGAAAAACGTAACGGAGCAATTCAAAACACGAGTAAGACGGCTGACTGAAATTAAATTGAACGAAAAATTAGGTAGGTGCAAGACAGATGACAAAGTCAGCGTGGGGATTGGCGTTATGGACCCAGACCCAAGTACACGAGAGGAGGATCCATCCGCTAAGGTGACAGGGGAACTATGTGGATGGGAAGAGAGCGTGGAAAATAGACTAGAGTTACCTGTCATATGATCTGTAGCACCCGAATCTATAACCCATTTGGATGAGGATGAGAGAAGGCATGTGGTTGTATTACCTGAGTCAGCAATAGCAGTGACCGAAGAGGATGAATGTTTCAAGGATTCTTGGTACTGAGAGAACTTGGCAAACTCATCCGCAGAGACCATGACCGTTTTGGAAGATGCCTCAGGTGTATATGCAATATTAGCAGCAGAATTTCCCCGCTCCCTCAACCACTTCCTACAATCCCTTTTTATATGCCCAGGCTTATGGCAATAATGACATACAATACCACCAGAACTGTACCCCTGAGAATTTCTACTATTCCCACTATGAGGCGGATTGGATGATTGCCCCTGGGAGTTCCCACTGCGAGGATGGCGGCCAACGAGAGGCTTGGTGGGATGGTTACACCGGAATGACTCAGTTGCAATTGCTTCGAACGAATCAAACGTGGGAATACAGCAGCCAGAGTAGGGACGTCTGAGGTAATCAGAATGGCAGACCTAGCTGTATCAAACTCAGAAGGGAGACCTGCCAAAAAACTCATAACAGCCAGTTGTTCACGTTGTTGTTGCTGTGTTTTAATGTCAGTAGTGAAAGGCATAAGCTTATTAAGCGCCTCATATGTTTTCTTAAATTCCATAAAGTATGCCATAAGAGATAAATCTCGTTTCTCAGCACGATAAAAAGACTTGCAAACATCATAAATACGAGTAATATTCTCTTTCCCAGAGTACAAATAATCCAAATACTCCATCAATTCCTTAACAGAACCACAATGACTAATGAAACCAACAATACTCTCATCAATAGAATTACGAATCTGCAGAAATAAACGTGCATCATCCCGCACCCAAGTAGGCTCTTGGTCAGCCAAAGATGATGTTAGGTGATCTGTCTTATCCAAACTAGTGAGATAAAGAGTAATGACTTGAGTCCATTCCAAGTAATTAGAGTCATTAAGCTTACAGTCCGTGATCTTAGAAGTCACAGGAACAATATCAGTGACAACAACAGATTTATTATCAGCCATACCCACCAAAACTTGAGCCCAAACAGATCAGAAACTACACCAAAAAGTGAGCCTAAGGGGTACGAAACAACCTAACCTTAGAACCGAAGTGGCAATGGTCCAAATTAAGTCCGGAACTGAGACGGCAGGACTTAGGCGACCCTGGTAGACCTGACCGGAGAAGTTTCCGGTCACCGGAGCAGCCGCACGCGCCGGCGCGTGACGGAGGAGGCGGCGGTAGTGGTGGCGCGTGAGGCCCACGCGCAGGGCAGAACACCGGGAAACGCTGCAGATGTGGTCGCCGGACACCGGCGGACCTTTCTGAGTGGGCGGTGACGAAAGGAGACCGCCGGAAAAAAAATTTATTAAAGGGGCTCCGATACCATGTAATTAGGTTTAGAGTGCTATACCTCTTGAGCAGCTCTCTCTCACTGTCTCTCACACCTTTAGGGAGGATTTCAGCTCTCTATAAATGCAGGGCTAGAGGACAACTGTTAGTAGGTTGTTAGAGGGATCCTCCTAACTACCCATTTGAATTTCGAAATGAGTGGTTAGGAGTATCCATTGCCTTGTATATAAGCAGAGGCTTTCTTTGTTCTCTACACAGTGTTAATGTTTCACAGTGCAATATACACACTTCACTTTAGAGCTTAACATGGTATCAGAGCCATAGATGTGGCCTGCGGGTGGTGGGCTTTGGTCGGAACAAGGAGGCGCCGCCGACGGGAGGATCGGAGCTGTCATCGGAAGGTCCACGCGCCGCCGCACTCCCGGAGCTCCGACGCCACGCGCCGGCGCGTGCGGTGTTCTCCGACGTCGCCTCCGGTCGCCGCTGACACGGCTGGGATCGTCTCCGTGCGCCCAACACTCCTATGTGGATATCTCCGTCCGGTGTTGAGGGGAGATTGAGTGGACTGGTTTCCAGGTTTCCAGATCTGCGTCAGGCTGTTTTTTCCAGATTTCCAGATCTGCTGCTTTGCTGAGTAAGAAGTGAAGCTGAGTTGTGTGTTTTTGTCGTCTACATAGAAGTCAAAAGCTGTGTTTCCAGGTTGGTGTTTTGTGTGTTTATTATGGCAGAAAATAGGATCGTTACCGTGGTGTCAACACAATCTAAATTGGTTGATTTGATGTTGGCACCCGATGGGTCTAATTTTGGGGAATGGAAGTTCTTAATTGAAGTGAACTTGAAGGGTATGGGTAAAGCTGGACATTTAACTGAGACATGTCCGGCAGACCCTACCGAAGCCCAAGCGTGGCAGAAAGATGATGACGCCCTGTTTTCACGTATAATAAATTGTATTGATAGGAAGATAATCCTATCTTTACAGCATTGTACGAGTGCAAAAGACGTGTGGGAGTTAGTGAATAAGTGGTTTAGCGGGGTGAATAATTTGAGGAAGTTATATCAGTTATCCCAGGATGTTCACCGACCGTCTCAAAAAGGGCGGGACATCAGGGATTACTATTATGACTTCAAGAATGTGAGTGAGGCATTATGTGCTGCTATGCCGATTACTGATAAGGTGGATCAAATGAAAAAACAACGTGATCAGTTGCATATTTTTAGTTGGATTTCTGGGTTGGATAAGGAGTATGATGTTTTGAAATCACAGTTGTTGGGGAATAAGGAATTAGACTCGCTCGACCAAGTGTTCTCTATGGTCCAAAATGCGTCGGTGAACCTTAGTACTGATAGTGCGTTGGAGAAACAAGTTTTCTTCTCACAGGGAAATAGTGGGACTGATGGTGCCAATAGTCGAGGAGGTCGGTCCAGGGGACGAGGTAGAGGGCGCGGAGGAGGTCGAGGGCAAAGGGCTTGCTATAATTGTGGTGATCCCGGCCATCTGCGTAATCAATGCCCACAGCTCTCCGACCATAGGAGGTTTGCTAATTCTGCCTCGAGACCGGAAGGGACGGTTGTGATAACTGAAGAAGAAATGGCTTTGTTTAATCAGTTAAAGCTGTCATCCTCGCAGTCTCCAGCCAGTCCAGGGTCATTGCCGTCCCCGTCAGCTACCTTTGTTCAAACAGGTAATCCTATTGCTTGTGTTTCCTCCTCGTCTCGACAGTGGGTCATTGATTCTGGAGCCAGTGACCACATGTCAGGTAATCTAAGTATGTTTTCCGAATATTGTTCCTTTAAATATGGCCCTACGGTTACCTTGGCAGATGGTTCATCCACCTCTGTTTTAGGTAAAGGTAGTGTGAGTGTTAGTTCGTCTTTCCCTCTCACATCCGTGTTATATCTCCCAAAGTTCCCATTCAATTTATTGTCAATTAGTCAAATTACCCGGGACCTAAATTGTTGTGTCATGTTCTTCCCTGGATATTGTCTTTTTCAGGATCTGTTGACGAAGAAGATTATTGGTAAAGGGAAGGAAGTCGGTGGGCTGTACGTGTTAGAACAGTTGTCCAAAGATTCTGGAAGTGTTCCGGTTGGTTTGTTGGGAAATATGTCTCCGCTGCAGCTGCACTTCCGGTATGGTCACCCGCCTTTGTCTGTCTTAAAGAAGTTGTGTCCGGGGTTAGAATCTCTGTCTGGCTTGCAATGTGAGTCATGTGAGCTTGCTAAGCATTGTCGGGTACCATACCCTCCTAGAGTCAATAATAGAGTCGAGTCTTTATTTCAATTAGTTCACTCAGATATATGGGGACCATGTCGAGTAGTGTCGAAATCTGGGTTTAAATATTTTGTAACGTTCGTAGATGATTTCTCTAGATACACTTGGCTATATCTCATGAAATCTAGAGATGAGTTGTTTGGGATCTTTTGTAATTTCTGTGCGATGGTCAAAACACAGTTCAATAAAATGATACGGGTTTTGCGGAGTGATAATGGGACTGAGTATTTTTCTCGTTCCTTCTCGAGTTATATGAGTCAGAATGGGATGGTACATCAGTCCTCTTGTGTCAGCACTCCCCAACAGAACGGTGTGGCAGAACGTAAGAACCGTCATCTGTTGGAGGTTGCTAGGGCCTTGCTGTTTCAAATGAAAGTCCCTAGGGCTTACTGGGCAGATGCTGTTCATACGGCGTGTTTCTTAATAAACCACCTACCTACAAGGGTCCTTGGGGGTCAGAGTCCTTGTCATTTCATCTATCCGTCCAAACCGTTGTTCTCCCTTCCTCCTAAAGTGTTTGGGTGTACGTGTTTTGTCCAGGATGTTCGTCCTCAAAGAGGGAAACTTGATCCTAAGTCATTAAAGTGTATCTTCCTGGGATATTCGAGTACTCAAAAAGGGTATCGATGTTACTCCCCGGATTTGGGGCGATACTTGGTTTCTGCAGATGTCTCGTTCTTCGAGAATACTTTGTTCAGTGAAGAGTCCCCTAGTTCGTCTGGTTGTAGTTCCGAGACAGATGAGTTTCTGACATATGTTGTTACTATCCCGGACTCCGTAGGAGTGGAGTCTAGGCCTCCTGTTACGCAGGTTTATCACAGGCGGCCCAGAGAAGTTGATGCGCTTGCAGCCCCACCGGTTCCACCAGTAAATCCTCCCTTACCAGAATCTTCGTCGACAGACCAAGATGTTCCTATCGCTGTTCGAAAAGGTACGCGTCGTTGTGTTCGTCCCGTTCCGGCCTTTGTGTCATATACCAATTTATCGGCGTCTTCACGTGCTTTTGTGTCCCAGTTAGAGTCTGTCCCTGTTCCAAAATCTCTGAGTCAGGCTATGTCCCATGACGGTTGGAGGCGTGCGATGGTAGAGGAGATAAACGCCCTTGAGGAGAACCAGACCTGGGATCTGGTGCAGCTTCCCCCTGGTAAGGTTGCTATTGGATGTAAATGGGTGTATGTGGTGAAAATGAACCCGGATGGGTCTGTGGCTAGGCTCAAAGCACGCTTGGTAGCCAAGGGGTACGCCCAGACGTATGGTATAGATTATACCGAGACGTTCTCTCCAGTGGCCAAGTTAACATCTGTACGGATATTTATCTCTTTGGCAGCCTCGAGTCGTTGGCCCTTGCATCAGCTCGATGTGAAGAATGCTTTCTTACATGGCTACTTGCGTGAGGAAGTTTATATGGAGCAACCACCAGGGTTTGTTGCTCAGGGGGAGTCTGGGAAGGTGTGCAAGCTGAAGAAGTCGTTATATGGGCTGAAGCAGTCTCCGCGTGCGTGGTTTGGGCGGTTTAGCAAGGCGGTCGTTGAGTTTGGAATGCAGAGAAGTGCATATGATCATACTGTCTTTTACAAACATACTAACTATGGGTGTGTTTTGTTGATAGTTTACGTAGATGATATTGTAATTACAGGCAGTGATACGAGTGGGATCGAGGCACTCAAGTCCTTTCTCGGCTCTGAGTTTCATACTAAAGACCTGGGGGTGTTGAAGTATTTTCTGGGAATTGAAGTTGCGCGCTCTAAGAAGGGCATATTCCTCTCACAGAGGAAATATGTGTTGGACTTGCTTGGGGACACGGGGCTGCTTGGGGCGAAACCGTGTGATACACCCATGGATCAAGGTGTGAAGTTATTGGCAGGAGAAGGGGAGCCGTTTGAAGACCCGGAGAGGTACAGGAGGTTAGTGGGAAAACTGAACTATCTCACGATCACCCGTCCAGATATTGCGTTTCCAGTGAGTGTGGTTAGTCAGTTCATGAGTGCACCGACCCAGACTCACTGGGAAGCGGCGGTTCGGATTGTGAAATATTTGAAAGGTGCTCCTGGAAAAGGAATTCTTTATGCTGACCACGGGTACATGCGTGTTGAGGCGTTCTCCGATGCAGACTGGGCTGGGTCACCAGGTGACAGGAAGTCTATGACAGGTTATTGTGTGTTTGTAGGAGGTAACTTGGTCTCGTGGAAGAGTAAGAAGCAGAATGTGGTGTCGCGCTCGAGTGCTGAATCAGAATACCGGGCTATGGCTCATGTGGCGAGCGAAATAGTCTGGGTGCGTAACATTCTAAAAGAAGTGGGTGTTGAAGTGAAGTTACTGGTAGATTTGTGGTGTGATAACTGTGCTGCCATACACATCGCAAATAATCCGGTCTTTCACGAGCGGACGAAGCATATTGAAGTGGACTGCCATTTTATACGGGAAAAAGTGGAGCAAGGACTAATATCACTTACACATGTTCGGAGCGGTGATCAACTGGCTGACATATTCACGAAAGGGTTGTGTAAGAATCGGGTTTCATATATATGTAACAAGTTGGGCATGTTTGATATCTATGCTCCAACTTGAGGGGGAGTGTTAGTAGGTTGTTAGAGGGATCCTCCTAACTACCCATTTGAATTTCGAAATGAGTGGTTAGGAGTATCCATTGCCTTGTATATAAGCAGAGGCTTTCTTTGTTCTCTACACAGTGGTAATGTTTCACAGTGCAATATACACACTTCACTTTAGAGCTTAACAACAACTGATATGGAAGTTTCCATATACCTCAAACTCTAATTTTTAGATTTCCTAATATATAGGATTCTCAATATCACAGAATATTCTATAACATTCCCCATACTTGGATTAGTGACCATCACTTCACTTTGCGAAAAGGAGTTTTAAAACGTGTGCCATATTTTTTAACCTATTTTCTATTATGTTCTTGAAAAATTTCATTGCTGAGCATGTGGAGTTCTAGCTTACTTGGTTTGTAAGCTCAAACATTCTCTGTATGGCCTAAAACAGTTCCACCACTGATACACTACAGATCCTGCTGCCCAACTAGTTCACACTACCTAAAGATCAAATTAGTTATATTGTTTCCTTTACTAGTTTAGTTATATTGTTTCCTTTACTAGTTTAGTTATATTTCCTTCATATTTAGTTTAGCAGTTTTAGAATATTATTATTATTTCCTTATATCTTTGGTTGTAACTCCTATATATATGGGAGAATATTAATTTGTCAAGTTAAGTTGGAAATTGAATAAAATCAAAAGGAAGTTTCTTCCTCCAACTTCTCCTCTCTTATTCTATATCAGCCACCATAGGTAGACCACTTGCTTCCTCCGTTAACCATAGACCTGTGACGCGCAGTGTATCTACTGAAACATATCATTTGGTTCCGGTTGCCGGCGTCATGGGTACTGATTTGAACATTGAATCAGCCATCAAAGCTTTGCAAAAATCTGTCAAAGCTTTGGAATTACAGCATGACAAAATTGAAAATTTGACAACTACTGTCGCCTCTTTATCCGCATCCTCTCACACCCAGGCAGCTTCTCTTGCCAGATTGGAGAATCTGGTCCAACAGCTACTCACCAGCCATGGTAAACAACCTGTCCAGGAGGAGAACTCTGTTTCTGCCCTTCAAAACGAAGGGACATCTACTGTGGCAGACATAGGGGATCACTCCTACCGTTTTTCCTAGTATCCCAAGGTCGAATTCCCTTTGTTTTCAGGCGAGGAAGACCCTATGGTTTGGCTACTTCGCTGTGAGTCTTCGTTTCGCCATGCTGACACACCAGGCCATGAACGTGTTCCTCTGGCAGCACACCACATGATTGGCGCGGCCCAATTGTGGTACCATTCTGAAACTGCGGTGTCACCATTTGCTTCCTGGGCATCGTTTAAGGAAGAGTGTTGTTTGAGTTTTGGGCCACCTCGAAGCATTAATCCACTAGGCGAATTAAAGCTGCTCTTTCAGACCGGCAGGCACGTTGATGATTATGTCAAGGACTTTCGAGCTCACCTTGCACGTGCAGGCACAGTACTCCCAGCCCAACGCGTTGATCTTTTTACCGGTGGTCTAGACGAGGTACTTCGGATTGATGTAGAAAGGACCAAGCCTAGTTCTCTAAACGAAGCCATTAATACAGCCCGTGACTTCTACCGGAAATGTCACATCTTAGGCCTTCTACCTGCCAAAACGGTAAACAATGACCCACACCCTGCCGCACCCCTTCCCTCTGCCCGTGTCTCACTACCCCCACAACAACCAACCAACCACACCAAATCACCTCGACCTCCGTATAAATTCCTATCTCCAGCGGAAAAGGCCGAGAGGGATGCCAAAAAATTGTGTTATAATTGCGATGAGCGATTTTTTCCGGGTCATAATTGTCGTCACCTTTTTATGTTGTGGACATTAGAGGATGGTGAAGAACCCCTTGCTTGGCTTGCATCCACGGAGTTGAACGCACGCGATGGAATCACCTGAATTCAACTTGAACGTTGTCACCTGCTTCAAGCTTGAGGACAAGCTTGATCTCCAGGAGGGGTGTAATGATACATTACAGATCCTACTGCCCAACTAGTTCACACTACCTAAAGATCAAATTAGTTATATTGTTTCCTTTACTAGTTTAGTTATATTTCCTTCATATTTAGTTTAGCAGTTTTAGAATATTATTTCTATATCTTTGGTTGTAACTCCTATATATATGGGAGAATATTAATTTGTCAAGTTAAGTTGGAAATTGAATAAAATCAAAAGGAAGTTTCTTCCTCCAACTTCTCCTCTCTTATTCTATATCCAGCCACCATAGGTAGACCACTTGCTTCCTCCGTTAACCATAGACCTGTGACGCGCAGTGTATCTACTGAAACATATCATTTGGTTCCGGTTGCCGGCGTCATGGGTACTGATTTGAACATTGAATCAGCCATCAAAGCTTTGCAAAAATCTGTCAAAGCTTTGGAATTACAGCATGACAAAATTGAAAATTTGACAACTACTGTCGCCTCTTTATCCGCATCCTCTCACACCCAGGCAGCTTCTCTTGCCAGATTGGAGAATCTGGTCCAACAGCTACTCACCAGCCATGGTAAACAACCTGTCCAGGAGGAGAACTCTGTTTCTGCCCTTCAAAACGAAGGGACATCTACTGTGGCAGACATAGGGGATCACTCCTACCGTTTTTCCTAGTATCCCAAGGTCGAATTCCCTTTGTTTTCAGGCGAGGAAGACCCTATGGTTTGGCTACTTCGCTGTGAGTCTTCGTTTCGCCATGCTGACACACCAGGCCATGAACGTGTTCCTCTGGCAGCACACCACATGATTGGCGCGGCCCAATTGTGGTACCATTCTGAAACTGCGGTGTCACCATTTGCTTCCTGGGCATCGTTTAAGGAAGAGTGTTGTTTGAGTTTTGGGCCACCTCGAAGCATTAATCCACTAGGCGAATTAAAGCTGCTCTTTCAGACCGGCAGGCACGTTGATGATTATGTCAAGGACTTTCGAGCTCACCTTGCACGTGCAGGCACAGTACTCCCAGCCCAACGCGTTGATCTTTTTACCGGTGGTCTAGACGAGGTACTTCGGATTGATGTAGAAAGGACCAAGCCTAGTTCTCTAAACGAAGCCATTAATACAGCCCGTGACTTCTACCGGAAATGTCACATCTTAGGCCTTCTACCTGCCAAAACGGTAAACAATGACCCACACCCTGCCGCACCCCTTCCCTCTGCCCGTGTCTCACTACCCCCACAACAACCAACCAACCACACCAAATCACCTCGACCTCCGTATAAATTCCTATCTCCAGCGGAAAAGGCCGAGAGGGATGCCAAAAAATTGTGTTATAATTGCGATGAGCGATTTTTTCCGGGTCATAATTGTCGTCACCTTTTTATGTTGTGGACATTAGAGGATGGTGAAGAACCCCTTGCTTGGCTTGCATCCACGGAGTTGAACGCACGCGATGGAATCACCTGAATTCAACTTGAACGTTGTCACCTGCTTCAAGCTTGAGGACAAGCTTGATCTCCAGGAGGGGTGTAATGATACATTACAGATCCTACTGCCCAACTAGTTCACACTACCTAAAGATCAAATTAGTTATATTGTTTCCTTTACTAGTTTAGTTATATTTCCTTCATATTTAGTTTAGCAGTTTTAGAATATTATTTCTATATCTTTGGTTGTAACTCCTATATATATGGGAGAATATTAATTTGTCAAGTTAAGTTGGAAATTGAATAAAATCAAAAGGAAGTTTCTTCCTCCAACTTCTCCTCTCTTATTCTATATCCAGCCACCATAGGTAGACCACCTGCTTCCTCCGTTAACCATAGACCTGTGACGCGTAGTGTATCTACTGAAACATATAAACCACCCCACCCCCCCCCCCCACCCCGGTTTGGAAGGTTTAACATAGTAGTGCAAAATTTTTGTTTAAATCAAAGAAAAGTTGACTATTCCGTCTTTTATTGGCATCAACAGAGTATGAGCATTTATCTTGTTGTATACGTTGATAATATTGTTATTACAAGAGATGATGCTTTCCCGTTTATATTTACTTGATTGATACTTCAAACTTACTTTTTTATTGGATTTGAATTTTCATATATTGCCTTTTACTGACAAATTAAAATTATTATTATTATTATTATTATTATTATTATTATTATTATTATTATTCATACCCCTTGTAATTTCTAATTTCAGACACTTCCTTTTTTTGGATTTTCACTGGCAATGTTTTTATTTTACTCAGGAGTTCCTGTCTTACTAAAGGTATGTGCCCTTAGTGTTTCTCCCATCCATAAAACAGTTTCTTTTATATATGTATACATGTGTTTATGTGTGTGCGTTAAAGCAAAATATTTGGGTTTCTTTTAACCTGTCCACATAGAGATGCATACTGTTTCTCAAAAGTAATATATAGTTGTTATAAATGGAGGCAGTCTGTATTTGCATGTATAACTAATTTTATTTGTTGCATATTTGTCATACTACTTTGCATAGCTGTTGTATCTAAAGTTGTGTTCTATTACAGTCTCACTTTCCTTTTGTAGTGATGATTTCGATTGCTACAAAGACTGGAATTTGAATGTTAAAAATGATCATCTTTTGTCAAATGCTTCTAATAAATGTGGACAAAATAAAATAATTAAATCATAGCTTAAAAGAGCATAGAGTTATCCTCTTTAAGTTAACATTTACAAGTTCATGATCTGACATAACATTGCTGCTTATTTGATTGTCCATATTAATTCTGATACAATAGATGGTTTTTCCAATTTTTTTGCTGATTTTCTTTACATTAGAAACGGTTACTTTGACCCTGAAATTTCATCTTGTGCAGATTAGTGGCTCCACTATGCTGAACCTGTCCTTGCTTACATCAGACATGTGGTCTGTTTTTATTCGTATTTTTGCATATCACGAAAAGGTTTGTTTGATCTATTAACATATAATAATATATGTTAGAAAGTAGAAACTATGATAGAATTACTGAACTAAATGTTTGTTGCTGAGAACTGTATTTTCTCCAGGTTGATTGGATGTACTATGTAGCTTTTGCTGCTGTTGTAGTTGGACTAATTGTTTATTCTGGGTAAGTAATATCAACTTGGATGATTGGTTTTGTTACTCTATTGTACATAGGGATGGCAATTTGTCCTGTTCCTGACAGGGATCCCCGATCCCCACCCTGACGGGAACGGGGATGTGGAAAATTTTCGGGAAACTGGGATAGGGATACCCCTCCCTGCCCCGTCCCCATCCCGGAATAATTATTATAACATTGTCCAGAGTACAAAATTTTGTTCCTTGATTAATGTACATTCGCTGGACAATCAAAAAAAGCATGAAACTGCAATCACAACACTAGTCAAAAAATAATGTGCAAGTTTGTTGTATTTCAGGGCTGATAAAGCAACTGAGGTTGCTCTTGAAGGTGTTGAACAAAGCAAGCGATTCGACGAGGAGGTTGGCTCGGACAACTTGATCCAGAAAGATGCCACTGGAGCTAGCTAGCAGTAGTAAGCATGATTTTGCTTCAACTAGCAGCAGGGTAACATTCGGCGCTAGAAGCAGTATAGAGATATCAGAAATGAAACAGAAGGCGGGAATTTTTAATTTTTTTTTCTTGGTTTAGCTTTTAGGCCTATTGATTAAATTTGGTTCACCCCTTCCCGTTTGAAGTAAAATAATGAAATCTTGTAAAGTAAAAGAAAGATAGTCATTGGCTCATTGCTGATGAGTTGAAATTGCATTTGCAAAGCTTCATAGTGTTATGTACAAGGATCCGAGTGCTTAGGGAAGAAATTTGCTAGAAAATTATTGTTTAAAAAAAAAAAAAAAGTTTATCTCACTGCATTCTCTCTGCTTCCTTTATAAAATTTCTTCCTAGTGTTAACTCATTTACACTAAGGCATCAGGCTCAGATTAGGCTCTGTTTGGAAACCCGGAAAATGACTTCTGGAAAATGAGTCATTTTTCAGAAGTCATTTTCCTTTCCTGTGTTTGGCTGCACAATTGAAAACTGTCTTTTGGTGTTTGGTTCATTTTTCAGAAAATGATGGAAAACTGTCTTTTGGTGTTTGGTTCATTTTCCAGAAAATGAACAGAATGACATACTTATTTTTATTAAACATTTTAATTATTATATACCGAATAATATATTTTTATTTTTCTTTGTAGAATATAACAATTTTTGTTACAAATTATATCCAACATAAATTTTGATTGTATTTAATTCTAATGCCATTGCTCTCTATCTTTCTAGTACTAAAACTATTGTCACAATATGACAATTTGAAATCACAATTACATGTTAGAAACAGCATAAACGCATCAAGTCTTGAAAATTAGTCCACAAAGTGTTAGGATCCAATATAACAAGTACTAAGATCCAACATAACCAATCCAAGTCTTAACATGCATGTTAACCAACAAAAAAGACATACATAATTTAATCCGTAGAAGAAATAAATTTCTCAATCCATTTCCTCTTCAAACTTGCATTCTTCGCATTGAAAATTCGCGCCTGAACATCATTTGTCATCAAGTATTCAAATACCTTACATAGGTCATCCTCATGAAAGCCATCACCTATGCTCATCACATCCGCAAACAACTGATTTTCATCAATACCGGTATTCAAAGATTTAATTGCCGTGGCAATGCTACCGAGCTGTTCAGCAATTTCATCCACCTTCAAGTCAAGTGTCTTTCTCTTCCGACCGGATCTTTGAGACGACGCAGTTATTATATAATCAGTAAAAAAAAATACCAGCAACAAGTACACGGTTTGGCATAAAAAAATAAAAACAAAAAAAAATTGCAACTGGTTTCAAAACCAATTGATTTCTGCATCGGAAACCAGTGAACACTGGTTTCCGATCGGAAACCAGTGAACACTGGTTTCCGATCCGATTGGAAACCAGTGACGCACTGGTTTCCAATCGGAAACCAGTGACTGGTTTTCCGCATCAGAAACCAGATCTGGATCCGATGCGGAAAACCAGACTCACTGGTTTCCCCAGCCATAATATTTGGAAAAAAAAATTAAAAAAAATAAAAATAATATACCTTGTAGTTGGAGGAGATGTGTTGGTAGTTCTTTGTTGAATGTTGAAGAAGCAATGAAGGGAGAAGAAGCGTGTCTACGGATGTTGATCGAAAGATGGAAAATGACTTCCGCCAAAAAAAAGGGGAAGTCATTTTCCAGATTTTAGCCCTCATTTTCCATTGACTAGAAGTTATTTTCCTTTGACTATTTCATTTTCAGCCTTCCCAAACACCAAAAACTTGGAAAATGACTTCCAGAAGTCATTTTCCGGGTTTCTAAACAGACCCTTGGTTGAAATCATGCAAAGAAAAGAGAGACAATTATACCATGGACCCGGATTCCTTGCAAGGTAGATCTACCTCCAAAATACACAATTTACTTACTGAATATTTGCAATTTACATACTAAATGTTCACAATTTAAATTGTGAACATTTAATGTGTAAATTGTGTATATAAATTATGAACTTTTAATATGTAAATTATGTATTTTGAACCAGGGTTCACAGAATAATTTGCCAAAAAGCAGCTCAAGTTTCCAACTTTGCCCTTCCAAAGCTTTGGACTAGTATATCCGTATCATAGCTATGCTTTTTGGAAAATTATTCTGTGAATCAATAAAATCTAGATCAACGACTCAAATCAATAAAAAAAAAAAAAAAAAAGTTCAAAGCAAATCAAAAAAAAAAAAAAAAGTGCATCCTCAAATGCATCCATCTTCATGTTTACTTCAAAGATAACTCCACTATTTGTTATTATATTGCCATTATATTTTATCCTTTCAAATTTGATAATTGAGAACACCAAAAGTTGAATCAGATCATTTTAAACTTGAGAACCAAAAATGAAAAATACCATTGTACTGTTGAGTAAAAAAAAAACTGTAAAAATGACGCAAAAAAAGAAAAAGAAAAAAAACTGTAAAAACAGCAAAACTTGGTTCAAATCAAGCTTGTGCTAATCCAAATTTAACAATATTAAAAAAGACGCTAGACGCCCAATTTTTTAAAATTTTTTTATTTTTTAGGAGGTTGTGTGAACCTCCGCGGCCTACAAATTTGTTATAGATGCTAATCAAGAAACCATTTTGATAATTAACATTACAGCTGTCTCGCACCACCACGTTATCGAGTTTGCGGAAAAGTTTAAGTGTGTTTGGCCCCATTTTTGTATTTGCAGTGAATGCGGAATTAACAAGCATTTATACTTGTATAATTCCCTCATTCTGCGCCCTACATTACCTTATACCGAATTTCTCATTTCCATCTTATCTAAATGTATTCTACTTTAATAAAAATTCCAAAATTTAGCAATTCAAAGTGTAAACGAAATTTAGCAATTCAAAGTGTAAACGATACATACAAGTACAAATTAAATTCAAATATACAGTAAAATATTAAGTAATATGTTATCTTTGACAAATATAAGAAATACCACATTCACAACCATGTTACGAGTTCGCCAGAACAGGAATAGAACTTTCAAACACCAAATTCAAATCCACGATGAGCGGGCATATCAGTAAGCCAGAGATCATCAATTAGTTGCAACCTATTATGTTGTTTGTATGTACATGTTTATAGACGGTTAGATTTGTATATTTCAAAGATACGGAGGCAGATGTGTTAGAAAACAAACTCTTGATGCCCGTAGCCGTAGAACCAACTCTTCGTGACCAATCAATCAATCTGAAGCATCAAAGTTGAACCATATTTATATGATGATGATGATGAAGGAATCTCTGAGAAACACGAATAGGTAGGTAGTCGGCCTATATACCTATCTTCGTGTGTGCCTTTTTCTTTTAAATGATTCTGTGAATGGCGTCTCAGGAACGGGTATCAACTTCCCAATCACAGCAAGAGGCCAGCTGTTTAATCAAAATCCAGAACAATGACAAATTGGTAAAGAAGAAGTATTAATACAAGTTAATAAAATACTCCGTAATAATAATAATAATATTGATAGGAAACTATAAATGGAATAAAAGAATATAATATGAATTTAACTCAATTATTTATGGGAAATCTTAAAATGCTCTGCTAACATGCATTATCCAAATTACATTGTGCTTTGTTGGGTTGTACCTTACTCTTAAAAGTACAACCCCCCAACACAAAAAGTATGATCCACTAATGCACTTATGCACATGCACAACATTTTAAATTTTCCTTCTTATTTGATATTTTATGAAAAGGGCATTTCCAAATTCCAATAATACAAAAACTTTGCTATTCCTGAAAACCTCAGGCGCAGCCAACGGCAACTAATAATACCATGCCCCTCAGAAATGACTATCCCCTTTGCAAGGGGAGGAATGATATTCTCATAAACAGAGTTAATGTTACTCTATTATTGATCTATTTTGTGAGCCAAACGCCAAACGTGCTAGTGCATAGGATGATGATAATCTAAACACAAAAACTAACCTGATAAAGCCAATAGCAATAGACACAAGCCAGAATTTCCAGCTAAGTCTAACTGTTGAAGTGAACTTTCCAAGGAACATGATAATTATAACCTGAGAAAAGGAAAATGTGTGATAAATTGACAATAATGAGGGATGTAAAATACAATTCTCATAATTCAAAGAGGAGAAAATCACCTGAATCACCAGAGTAAGGGAAACAATAAACACAAACAAGTGGTTTCTATGGACTCCGCTGAAAACATTAATCTCATCGGGTTTTCGAGCATTGAATTCATTGAATAACTATAAAAAACAAGATCATGCATCAGTAAGAACTATTTGGTTTAAAAAGTCAGTCAACAAATATATATCAATAAAATATAAAATATGTGGACAAACATGATAACCAGTGTTGCAAAAATAGCGCCGGCGTTTAAATTTTTTAATTTTTTTTTTTTTTTTTGCGTTGCTAAGTGTGAAAAGTTCGGAAAAGGCATAACTTTGGACTCGGTTGTCCGTTTTGAACAAATTTTTTTTTGAAACCGCGTATTTTTTCGAGATCTATCCACCGCAAACAGCCGGAGGCGGTTTGACCCTCTAATTTTTCCAAAAAATACTTCTTTTGCTCTTAATTTTAATTTTTTTTTATGTATTTAGATGGTTTCAACAATATTTTGAACGATTTTACAACCACTTACGTAAATAATTTGTAAGAAAAAACTAAAGGAACCTTATGTTTTATTGGTGAATTTTACAATTTTTAGTTTAAATTTTTTTTAATTTTTTAAAAAATAAAAAATAAAAAGCCGCGCGTTGAACGTATTTTGCAACATTGGTATTAACATTGAAACATGTTACAATTTGACATCCACTAAACAACCACTGCAACAGAAATTCATAAGTGAATTACAATCATCACAATTATAGACCACATGAAGGATGAAGAATAATAAATTTAACAAGAATTGACATAAACAAATAAAATATTCTCTCCTTATATTAGTTATATCCATGTGATCTTCAAACACATCCAGAACAACACAGTGTAGGGTATAGCAAAATATTGAAGCAAGAGCTTTGGTACTGTAAAGCATGTTCTTCCATGTCTATTGTTTTTATTTATTCTATTAATTACCTGGCTGAGAACAAATGCGTTGAAAATCACAGTGTTCTTCACATCAACAGCATCGTCCCTGTTGCCCAAGCTCAAAATACTTATACCGCGGAAGTTAAGTACTAAGAGAACTGTAACTTGATACAAAGCCTGTACTTATCAATGCAGACATAAATCATGATTCAAGAAATAGTACCCAAAAAATGAAATAGAATAAAGTAAGAAATGAATTTTTCAGACTGCACATAACTGGGAGGAAAAAAAAAAAAAAACTATACCTGTATTATAAGGTTCCTCCACATGATATTAGTTATGAGTGGTTCCCTGAGATAACATTTGATTAAGTAATTTGGTTCATGATATTCCACATTTAGTAAATGATGATACCAAAAGGAACAATGAACTACTAAAAAGCAACGATATGGGCATAAACGTGAAAATGTAACATTTTCAATATGCAAGTGATGGAGACAAAGACACACGCACAAAGATAGAAAATGGTTCTAATTAATGGTATATGTACATCAAGCAGCAATTGCACAACCACAGGACAATCTAAAAAGTACTGACCTTTATAGCATTAGTATAGTTCATAAAAAAAATGGATTTGTATATTGATCATCAAAAGCTAAATGACTTAAATCAATTTACAATTATGAACCCAAATTATATTAAAGCATAGACTATGCCCCAGATATTAGGGTGTGGGTGTCTCTTGGACCAGACATGCATATCCCATAACAAACAGTTCAAATGAATTTGAAACCATTCATCCAATTTCGGTTCTAATATTTTACTTCATGAAAATCATGCATGAGGATAAACCAGAAAATAATGACAGTATCATCTCTATATATACCAAGAATTCACAAATTCTCTTGACAAGAACAAGAAATGATGTGCATTCAACAAAAATGAACATTAAGGGTGTGTTTGGTTCGCACATAGGAATCGGAATCGGAATGGGTATCAAATACTTGGTAATGGTAATGGGTTTTGGTGAAAGTATTTAACATGTTTGGTAGTATGGTGGAATGGGAATGGTTACTAATAGTAGTGCTTGAAAATGAATAAGGGAATGAAACCCTTATTCTATTTGGGTATGGGTTTTTCAATTGATGGGGTATTCGAAACCCATAGTAGTGTTCTAAAAACCTATCAACCAAACAACAACAATCACTTTCATACCCATTCCTATGGGCAAAACCCACCAACCAAACACACCCTAAAAATACCATCAAATATTTAAGTTCTTGCAAAGATTAGTTGAAAGAATATTATCTGACAAAGCATTACTGATTAAACCAGAGTATTCACTTAACCTTGATAAAATCAACTACAATAAAAAAATAAAGAGCACGCAGGCATTCCACCTAGCTCAACAAGTCTAACCTTCGACCAACAGGAGGTCTTTCCATTAGATGATCTGTCGGTGGTTCTGTGGCAAGAGCAAGTGCACCTAATGTGTCCATGATAAGATTTACCCAAAGAAGCTGCATGGAAAACGCAAAAAGTACAAAATTGACAAGTCAGTGTATGGGTGTTAATACATACTCCAGCCGAACACCTAGAATAGAGATATCACAGACCTGTACAGCAGTTAACGGGACATCACCATTAGAAACTGCTGCTACCACATTAATTATAAGAGCTGCAACATTTACAGTAAGCTGAAATTGTATGAATTTCTGGATATTAGCATACACAGATCTGCCCCATCGAACAACCTATCATGATAAAAGAAAACAAAATTACTGTAGTAACCAGGAAGATTTTATGGATTGCACAAAAGCAGAAGCAAATCAATCCAACAAGAGACAGTATGGGTCATGAATTGCATGAATTCATGGACTACAAACTAAATTAATGGCCAACAACATTGACAGAAAAATACTAATTTCAAGAAATTTTTCTAGCATCCTATAAATTATAGATTATAGAATAAATGACCAACCCATGCTGAAATGCCAATGCCACTGTATTTTCATGTAAACTTTTATTCCATAAACATAGATCCCCGACTTTTGTCAAAGAAATGATTTCAGTATAGTTTCAAAAATGATATTAAGAAAGCTACATATAATTCCCTGTCGACAACCATAACAATAACAAGCAACTTGGATTTCAAGAAAAGAAAGGCTTAGCTAAAGTGTAATAACCTTCACAACAGATGAAAAATTGTCATCCAATATGATGATATCTGAACTTTCCTTGGCAACCTCAGTACCTTGAATGCCCATAGCAAGACCAATATCAGCCTACAGTAGTTGGAAGCAGTACAAAACTACATTAGATACTTAGGACAATACCTAAAACAATCAGTGAAGGTCACACTGCAACAAAACATAAAAAATAACAAAACAAAACCCCCAAGCACTTGTCACTCAATTTCAAGGTTTCAATGAACAGAGGATACATATGGAATATACTATACCATATTCCATAGAAGGTTTACAGAATTCAACAAACATGATGTATTTAGACAAACCTCATGTAGTGCGGGAGCATCATTAGTGCCATCTCCAGTTACAGCCACAACATGCCCATTCTTCCTCAATGCTTGCACAAGTAGGAGTTTGTCATTTGGCGATGATCTTCCCATGACCTGTACATCAAATACAGGATCAGACTACCATAACCAAAATGGGTTGCATACTATAACAGTGACAGGGTATTACAGATATCTTCTCTGCAACGTCTTGTCTATCAGACTCGGATAATGCACGGAAGGTTTTCCCCTCTATCAGGTTTGGCTCAGTAGCGTCAGCATCTGACTGAAGTATTCCACATTCCAAAGCTATAGCTTTTGCAGTCTGAATACTATCACCAGTGACCATCCTAACCTATTTAATTTGAAAAAAATAGACTATCCATATTAGTAGGCACAACATTGAGCCCAATCTCACTAGAAGCACTTCTGTAATTATGCAAACCAAGCAATCAAATCTCAATATTCACATTAACAGGTATAATATTGCATTTTTTTTCTGAACAACGCACTTTGAGCAACACTAACTATACATACCAAGCAATTTAATCTTGACAGGAACTTTAACAGGCACAACATTGCACATTTTCTGGAAAAGCAAGCTTGTTGCACAACAGACCCTTATACCTTCATTGCACCTTTCACTAAATATGTTTGGTGAGATGATATGTGCTAATTGGAGTGGTCAAATCTCTTTACTATTCTTAAAAATACATCCCCTACCATCGTTTACCATCCTTTCCAGGAGGCTTCAATCTCTAGTTCAACTCCATGGTCAATTACATTACATTCATCATTATGACCATCCCCTCCTTTACCATTCTTAAAAATACTGTCTCAAATTGTAATTCCTTATCTAGTTCACCATGTTAATCACACAAGTTTGCAAAACATCATGTGACCCGTTCTCCTAAAATCAACAAATGGTTGAGTCCTCATTGAGTTAGTTCTTACAAATTTGCAGAGTTCAAGTACCATTAGATCCACCGTAACATTTGTTGATGACTATTTAACAAGTATATGATTATACTTAATGATGTCTAGAATTGAGTTTTGATATTTTTTGTCCCTTTTGTGCTGAAATGGAATCCAAAATTTAACTCATTACGATCATACAAAGTGAAAATGCTAAAGAATACTTTTTCAGACCATTCAATTCATGTAATTCAATTCAATTCATGTAATGGTTCAAAATGGGATTATTTATCAATTTTCCTATTTCAACTACCCCAAGCCCAATACCAAACAGAATGGCATCACAGAAAGAAACTGCAATTGATGGACCTTGGGAGAGATTTGATGTTTTAAATGGTCTAAAGATTATATAGGCTGCCTTCAAGATCAAGCACCTCCATCTTTTGTCCTTCCCAAGCTCTATTCCGTGTACCTCCGAGGATATCGACAAGTTGGAACTTAAATCCCTAAAATGTACACTTGTTGATAGTATATGTTGAATATTAGGAAACCTTTATTGAATATTACGAAACTCCTAGTAGGAGTGGGCTTAGTTTCCTATTCCTTTTAGGATTGACTTAGAATATAATTATATATTATATATAGAGGTAAAAGAAACACAGAGAGCAATCTATTTGTAAGCTTTCATTATAATATATTCTTTCTATTCTCATTTTCTTTGGTTTCTCACATATTTTGCTTTTGCCTAACTGGCGGGTGGTGAGTTATTCTCCACCTGCCAGGCCTTTCAATCCCTCAATTTCAACATGATATCAGAGCCTACTTTCCTAGGCTATTTTTCTTCCAATATTTCTGGCAGCACCTATTTTTCCGTGTAAACATGAACCCGCGACTGTGTTCTCTTATTCCGATGTGTCTGGTGGTTGTTCTCCAAATCATTCGCCAAAGGACCCCTTGGAACCTTGTCGCGAGCCTTTGCTTGAAGACCCATCACCATTCGCCATCGCACGCGCTCTCACACGCCGCCACCGCCAACGGACGAGCTTTCAGTTTTCAAACTAGATCTCCTCTTCACCAGTGATTTTGTGATCTCACATTCTCACCTCCTACACCAATGGATTCCTCTCCCTCTTGCGACCTTATCTGGAAAATTTGGTTGCCTTCCTGCATCGCCGCCGGTGTCACGCGCCACCGTAGTCTTCACGCTCCGGCAAACTTTCCTCGCGTGCCGGCGCATGTAAAACCTCCGACGGGATTTTTCGGCGTAACTTTCAGGATATCCCCGTCAGTCCTCTGCTACTCCGTCTACGCTCGTGTTTCTCCTTTGATGTTTTTCCGGTGAACATTTTCCAGATTGTTGTTTTGCCATTCTTTGGACCTTTTCGGTGAAATTTGAAGACTTTTTGGGTTTATTGCCAAACTTCTTCCCATGGTGTTTTGGTATAACCGTGTTGTTTCTTTATCTCCGGTATGCCTAGTCCCAAGGGGGTTTAGTTTCAACACTACTATAAAGGCCTCTGATTATTTCCCATGTTTCAAGTAATGGGGAGTGACTATCTACAATCCGTGTGTTATCCGTGGTCAATAGGATGCCTTCGTCGGTACTCCGTGGTCAAAACCCGTACTCAGTTATATATCCCTCCAAACCTTTGTTTTCCTTGACTCCCAAGATTTTTGGCTGTACGTGTTTTGTACAGGATGTCCGTCCACTAAAAGGGAAGCTTGATCCTAAATCCCTTAAGTGCATCTTCCTGGGGTATTCTCGAACTCAAAAAGGGTATAGGTGTTACTCCCCGGATTTGGGGAGGTATCTGGTTTCGGCTGATGTCACTTTTTTTGAGGAGACTGTGTTCTCCGATAGCATTCTCCCGGTGATAGAGGAGGATTTTCTTACTTATACTATCACTATTCCTGTACCCACAGTGGAGTCTGCTTCAGTGCGAGTGTATTCAAGACGGCCCCAGGAGTCTTACATTTCTGTTTTGAATTATGTGGCCTAGTAGTCTTTAGCCTATGTATAAATAGGTTCTATCTTGTACAGTTTTTAGAGTGAGGTATATACACAGTTTCATAGTTCAACACTTAACAAATATTAGGAAACCTTTATTGAATATTAGGAAACTCCTAGTAGGAGTGGGCTTAGTTTCCTATTCCTATTAGGATTGATTTAGTATATATAGAGGTACATAGAATTGTGATCTTTCACTATAATATATCCTTTCTATTCTCTTTTTCTTTGGTTTCTCACATATTTTGATTCCGCCTAACTAGCGGGTGGTTGTTATTCTCCACCCGCCAGGCCTTCCAATCCTTCAATTTCAACCGTATATATTGATACTGTGACCATCAGCAAGATATGCAAAAGGAATTGATGCTCTTGGTCTTGTCTTCAAGCAAGATTTCACACAAAAGACTATATAGGCTGCCTTCAAGGTCAAGCACCTCCATTTTTTGTTCTTTCCAAGCTCTATTCCATGTACCTCCCAGGATATCAACAAGGTGGATCTTAAATCCCTAAAATTTGCACTTGTTGATACTATATATTGATATTTTGACCATCAGCAAGTGATGCAAAAGGAATTGATGCTCTTGGTCTTGTCTTCAAGCAAGATTTCACACAAAAGACTATATAGGCTGCCTTCAAGGTCAAGCACCTCCATTTTTTGTTCTTTCCAAGCTCTATTCCATGTACCTCCCAGGATATCAACAAGGTGGATCTTAAATCCCTAAAATTTGCACTTGTTGATACTATATATTGATATTTTGACCATCAGCAAGTGATGCAAAAGGAATTGATGCTCTTGGTCTTGTCCTCAAGCAAGATTTTACACAAAAGACTCTGTACATTTGAAGTATTTTTTTGGGAATTGAGGGCACTTACTTCAAGAGATCTTTCCCAAAGAAAGTGTGTCAGATCTACTTGAAGTCTTGAAGATAGTTGACTACCAGAATCAAGACCATATGGAACTCCTATAGACCAAGTGTCAAGCTCACTTATCTTAAAATCAGTCATCCTGATATCCCTTTTCTTGTAAGCATGGTATTGGAAATTCATGAAACCACTGTGCAAGAAGACTTTTTATATTTTCCATATAAAAATATTGAACACAGGTCCTATATTTATATATGTAAGCGTACAAGCATGAGTGAAGCACACTACAACTAGGTTTAGCATTAGGGTTTACCTACGTTCAACAAGCACCAAGAGCTACTCACCAAGATGTAGCTAGAATTGCGAAATGCCTAAAGAGTGCAGTAGGAAAAGAATTTTGTATGCAATCATGAACACAGGGCACTTGAGCATTGAAGCATTTTATTATATTAACTGGGCTGGATTACTAAGTGACAAGAAGTCCACTATGAGATATTGAGATTTTTAGAAGTGTGGCAAGATCGTTGTGCAGTATCAAGTTGGAGCATGCTTCTAGATATACTGTTAACTGATATTGCAAGAAGTCCACTTAAGTGACATGCTCCAACTTGATATTGCAACAAAAACATCATTATTCAATCACCAAGCCTTAAGTGATAAAAAGATGTTTACAACACAAAAACAATATATCAGTTATTGGGACTGAATAACAAAGACTAATTAATAAAATGAGTATTCCACTACGATATCATATATTCACATCATGCAACTAAAGAAAGTGAGGATAATAGAAATTGGCTGTTTGAATTACCTTAACACCAGACTTGATGCATAACTGAACTGCCTCTCTTACACCAGGTCGGCATGGATCCTGTAGCAGACTTAAAAATTAGTGACAAGCAAAAATAAAGAGGAAGAAGAAATTTCACATTGGAATGCTGATGAAATGCAAAATAAACAATGAATGGGACAAAGTCCCAAAGGAAACCCATTAAGAACTTGCTTCAATACTCACTAGTAGAGAAAGAAACAAAAAAAAAAAAAAAAAAAAAAAAAAAATGGCAGACACATCAAAGCAATCAAACTTAGGAATACTACAGATCAAAGAAATACCTTAATCCCAAGAATAGCAAGTAAAATCAAGTCTCCCTCTGGCAATTCCCATCGACTCAATTCTTCTTCACTTTTAGGAATTTTATCCATGTCATATGACACATAGGCAACAGCCACACAACGCAAACTCTCAGTAGCCATGTCTTCAATTGCCTTTTTGAAGGATATTGCCTGGTGACCAAAATAGATATACTGTTAACTGATATCCTCGTTAGCAAATATTCTCTATTAAAGTAAAAATAGACAAATATCTATCTCCCTTCTGCTTATATACTGCAAAAACTAAATTACATCATATCCGAGTATATAAATTTGAAGTACCCATTAATATTGAAACTTGTTGACTTCGTATAAAAGCACAAAACATCGAAGGAAGAACTCTGTGTATGTACATACATACACATGCATGTATGTATAGAAGGACATACAAATATAAGAGACCAGGCAAAGTGAACAGTATGCAGCTTGAAATCAGGAAAATAAGAGTTACTTTCAACTGCTTGAAGTAAAAATACAACAAAGAAAAACATAAAGCATAATTGCAAGCAAAAGAAAGAATCACTTCTCCAACCTCATTTTCATCCAGAGGCACCACATTATCATTTGCATCAATGTAGTGTGTACAGCAAGATAGGACAATCTCAGCAGCACCTTTCCAATGTATATGAACTTCAGAATCCTGCAAAAAAAAAAAAAAAAAAAAAAAAAAGGATTAAAAATAAATTTAAAAAAAAAACATATATAAAGTGAAAACCATCTGTGTATCTAATAATTTACAGACCGATCAAAAGAATATTCAAACCGTACGAGATAACTCAAATGAGACCTCAGAAAAATTTGCAATCCAAGATAAATTTCAGCAATAAAAAGCAAAGACAATGTCATGTTTCATTACAAGATACCCAATAACCACCAAAGCTAAATACTTCCGATGTGCAGCTGGCCCAACTGGAAATTTTTATCTTCTAACATGGTCCTGTTATCTGTTTTATACTGCACCAATTGAGCAATACACCTAACAATTGCTTCAACTACCTACTTGGTTTTTTTACTAAAACTCAAATAAATAAATAGAGAATTCAAAGGTCTGATGCTTTCAGACACTATCCGATTCCCCATTTCTTTAAGTACAAGATTTATTGAAGATGGAAGCTCTGAGATAATCCTAAACGATAAATAAACATAAACCCTGGCAGTTAAGCAATCTCAATCCTGAATGATAGAATAAACGTGAATGCGAGTGTACTGAACTGTAAAACATAAGATAAAAAGAGACTGCAAAATATTAAGCCAAGGTGAAAGAAAGGCAGTTGAACATGAAATGAAATAAGCAGATTACCAGTTTCACAGCAACACCACCTCGCTTCTTCTCTGAGTTGAATGGGAAGGCATGGATAATTGACGACTCAGATCGAATGGCATCAAAATTCAAACCAAGCTGTACAAGTCACAAATAAGAAGTTCAATCCAATAATTAAAAGAAAATATGATTAGAAAAAAGTAAAAATGCCATCAACTAACAGAATGAAGACAGCAATGTTACCTTGACTCCAAACTGGAGAATGGCCTTCTCTGTTGGTGATCCAGAAACCTCGGGTACTCCACCCTGTCAAAGTAAGGCACAGCATCAACATACAGCAGTAAAAAGCTGTTTACTGAACTAAATTGAATGCCACAGTATGTAAGATCATACTCAAAGCATGAATACCGGATAGACTATAGCCAAAGATTACAAAGAAATATAGAATAATTTTAACATTTGTCATATGCTTTAGCTCCTTCAATCCATAATCAACCAAAATAATAGCTCATTTTAGATTCTGATGATAGGACACATTAATACAGCCAGAATATTAACAAAACTGACTGCTATGAGTAAGCTTTTGATTCTGTTAATAAGGTTGCTGCTCACCGTGTATTTTCTCTTAGAAAACTGCAATGTAAATGCAGTCCAAAAAGAATCAGACAACTTTTACAGTTAGCTAGGTTTTCAAGAACCATAAGATCATTTGTAACAAAGCCAAATTCCGGAATGCACTAAAGGTCGAAATTGTAGTTGCTATTAAGTTTTTCATTCTTCTTCAGACAAATCTTGCACCAACATCTGTGATTTTGAATGACAATGTTATTAAGCATAAATTTGAATTCAAGAACAAACCCAGATCAAAATGAAGAGGATTATATGTCGGAAGTTGGTTGAGAAGCTTCTTTACTTAAAAAGTAGTCATCCAAATATCTCTTTTGCAGTAACTGTTGAGTTAGTTCTTAGCATCTCCATTTGAGAGTCACTGGGAAACAAACACTCAGATTTTGAGGTTTATCAAGAAGTCTCCAAATACCAGCTTTTTATACAGAGATTATGGAAACACAGATTGCTACACAGATGCAGATTGGGGTAGAATAGGAAATCAATATCGGGGTATCGTGTTCTGCTTGGTGGTAACCTAATATCATGGAAAAGTAAGAAACAAGATATGGTTGAACAATTGAGTGCAAAAGCAAGGTCAATGGCTCTTAAACATGTGAACTACTTTGGCTTAACACATCTTCTTACCGAGTTAAAGTTTTGTGAGTTGGGAACCAGAAAGCTCATTTGTGACAATTAAGCGGTTTTGCATATTGCATCCAATCCAGTCTTTCATGAAAAGAGTCGAAGGACAAAACATATTGAAGTTGATTCATGATTGTCATTTTGTTAGAGAGAGAAGGTCACCTTAAGAGAAGTTGCTACCTCATTTGTTGGTTTAAATAACCAGTTAGAAGATGTTTTCACAAAATCTTTAGGCCTAGAGTTCAAGATATTTACAAGCTTGGAGCCTCATACATATTCTGCATGTGTTTTATTTATTCTAGGAGCTCTTTAGTATTCTGTCTTTTGTATAAATAGAGGTGTACTTAGAACTATATATCATGAATAAATCTATTTTTCTACTGTCTCTACAATTTAATCAAGTAGGAAACAGGATATAATAAAAAGGAATTTGAACAATTGAATTAACATGGAGATGAGACTTAAAAGCAATGTGATTATAGGTTAAGGAGCACATTCAAATCTGAGGCGTTGAAATGTTGCCCTCGGTTCATGACTGAACTTTTATTCTTCACATGTAGTGCCACCACCCCCCCCCCCCCACTCCTCCCACAACCAAATATATCAATATTCTTAATGAATCCTGAAAACAAACAGAGGAGGTAAATACAAAGGTAGAAAAGAAATGAAAGCAGAAATTTGATCCTACCTCTGGAACAAACACACTGCCAGTTGTATTCTGTGCAATGCCTTCAAGGAGTAGAGGTATGACCTTCTGAGGCAATTGTGATTTATCATCTGGAGGATTGATTCGTTTTCCACCAATATATGCATCAACAACAGTCATCTTGTGGAGGAAAATAAAACAGACAAGTGAAAAGGAGTACTACACTATTGTTTTTGTAACCCACAAAAACAAAAAAATAAAACCAAAAAAAAAACAAAAAACAAAACAAAAAAAAAAAAAAACAAAAACAAAAAAAAAAAAAACAAAACAAAACAAAAGCAAAATCAAATACAAACAAAATCCCTCCCCTCCCCACAATGAAAAATTGAAAAATATGTAAACATAAAAGAAGAAAGAGGTCAGAGTAACTACGAGGTCCTTGTGCAATTTATGCAATTTAGTCCCTCTTAACTAAATTTTGTGCAATTTAATCCCTATACTTAATAATCAGTATAATCCAGGACAATTATAAAACCGTTAATAATTGTCCTAGATTACACAATTTTTAAGAACAGGAATTAAATTGCACAAAATTGAAGTAGAGACTACATTGCATAAAATAGCATAGTACAGGGACCTCTCAAAAATTTTGACCAAAGAGAGATGAAAACTGCTTACCTGATTCAGAGTCAGTGTTCCAGTTTTGTCACTGCAAATGGTGGTTGCAGAGCCCATAGTTTCACAGGCAGAGAGTCTCCTAACCTGCAGTTACAATTTTTTTACACTTTCACCACACATAAAAAAAAAATTTTTTTTAAATGTGACACAATAAAATATGTAACACATGAAGACCATCAAATTTAAAATATAGTGCAGATACCAATACATACCAAAGCCTTATCTGCCATCATTTTCCTCATTGAATATGCAAGCCTACAAATACAATTGTCCAGAAAGCAAGTCACAGTGATTACCAAGAAAAATAGACAACATAAATGTAACAAACCAGTACAGTGAATGAATAGTCTCAGTGATGTATTTAATGAATATATGACATAATAACAATAAAAACAGAATTGAAGTAGGCAAAAATTTCAGATTGAAACATGTTATACATTAGAAATTAAAATTAACGATGGCAGAAAATACAACTGGGAAGTGAAAGTGATAAATAGATACAACTGACCCTTCAAATGAAGCAGCTATGCAGAGAACTACTCAAACTTTTAACAGTATTAATGTCAAAATAGAATGAACTTACGTAAGAGTGACAGCTAAAGGAAGTCCTTCGGGTACTGCCACAACCACAATGGTAACCTGCAGATTTATACAACTTCTGTAACAGATTTAAAAGCAATCATACATGAAAAAACTAAAAAAGGTAATAAGCATACTGCTATAGTGAAGATTTTAATAGCCCCATCTATAGCATCGCCAACTTTAGTCTTCCCAGCTTTAAAATGGGGATCCTTGGTGTGCCCAGTGAAGAATCTGCACAATGCATACTCAACTTTAGGAGGAAAACATTCATTCAAACAGAAATAAGTGCCTGCCGAACTGCAATCTTAAAATACCTGATCATAAGGACAAGCAGAACAACTAAAGCTACTATAAGGCCAACCATACCAATGAATGTTGCCACACCATTTAAACGGACCTGATAACAAACACAGAAGTCACAATGGATAACTATATATGAAAGCATTATCTGTATTTTATAGACTACCAAACTTTGATAAGTGCAACCTGCAGTGGTGTTTCTTCCCCATTATCCTCTGCAATACTAGCCATCAGTAATCCCCATTCTGTATTTATCCCGACACTTAATACCTGGAAACAGATTAAAAAATAAAACATATAAGATAGGTTCACGAGTTCAGGGTTAAGAATTTTAACAAATAACTCAGCTTGTACAAGCTGCTTCTTGAAGACACAAAAATGTTTCAAACTCCGGATATGAACATAAATTGTGCATACATAATTACATATTAAAAGGTGCAAGCACCACAAGCAGCCTCAACACAAAAATCCATAATAGTCTATAAGCATGTTAATCTTAAAGCATTGTCAAATAAAAAATGATAAGAAATTTTATAAATCTTCCCAGTAAAAGGTGAAAGTAAGGTCCTTGAAGCAACGCCAAATTCATACTTCAAACAGTCATGTTTACCTAAGGTCTAAGGAAGAAGTATTTTTCTTAAACCTACATCCTTCTGCGACCAAAATTGTGAAAAATAAATAATAAAATGGCAAGACACCATCTACATAGTTTACCAGCATGGTACCATAGCCATCTGCAACTTTACACCCAGACATCAGAAATGGTGACTTTGAATCTTTATGAACCTTTCAGAAGCATAAAAGCCCAGTGAGCAGGAAGTTAAAGATCATAATTGAAAGATATTCAATCAGAGATCCACAGAATACTCACAATCTTGCTTTCCCCAGTCATACTTGATTCATCAATGGCAAGAGAGTGTCCAGATATTACAAGTCCATCAGCAGGCACCTGAAGGGAATTTAGCAAGCAAGAGAGTACTGATGAATGAAATTAAATCATAGAATTCAAGACCTCTGGTTGGAGGAGGGTGATAGATTTCACCTGATCACCAATCTTTAGAGGTACAATATCACCAACAACAATCTCAAATATCGAAATTGGAATTCTTCTCCCACCTCGGACAACCTGCACATTTTTACACAATTTAAGGTTAAGCAAGAATTAGAGAGAGAGAAAGTGCAGCTAACTTGTTCAACACACCTCAAGTTGTATGTTCTGCTTCTCATCATTTAAACTTTGGAACTGAAGGGACTGTTTGTAGTCACTTACAGCTGCAAACAACAGGCACCACATAAACATAAATTCTGAGAATACCTAGCTTGCATCCCAAATTACATTTGACAAAACAAATGTTCATAACAAAAGCTGCAGACATGTTTTGGAAGGACAAAGCTCCGTACCTCTGATAATATTCATAGTCTAAAAAATAAATACATAGAATTGAAAAAGCGGTTATCTATTAACAAGTGCCCAAACAATATTCCCAAAAAAACACCTTCAGTCTGATTCTTCGTATAAAACTAGAAAAATAAAAATAAAAATAACTAAACACTTCATCTATCCAATTTAAAGCTAGTTCTTATGGAAATAGAGAAAATAAGTTCTGATATAAGGAGCTGAGGTCTAACTGTATTAAACAGACCATATGTTACTAAAGTAGGATTGATCAATATGAAAAATGTTAGCAGTGTTTCCATGCTATTCCACCTAAGTGTTTCACAAGCAAATGAAACAGTCTGAATTGGCACCTATCAGTTCCCTCACTCTATAAGAATAACTGAATAACCTTTTCAATTTTCGTGGAAAAAGAACAACAACGGTAGAAGAATCTTTCACCTGTAAAAACTATGACAATGATTACTGCTAAGGCAATGCTCCCTCCATCATACCATCCTTCTTTTATACCCTTAATCACACAAGATAAAATAAGAGTAAATAATATAATCCAGATACTCAAATTCATCAGAAAAAACAGTCTAATGATGCATAAACATTCCCAAATATTCTTAATCCGTAAACTATGATCATAATCCCTTAACCCCACCTCAGTTTTAATGCCTAGTACCAAAGATGCTGCTGCAGCTACCATCAAAATAATCAAGGTTGTATCTCGACAAGCATCCCAAAGAAACCTCTAGAATAACAGAAAAAGAAAGAATACAGTTTGGTAATGACAAAATCAACAGAAGTAGTTTGCTTCAATCATCCATCTACAAATTGAAACAATACCCAAAAACTCCGTCCTTTCTTTCGTGGATATGTGTTAGATCCAAATTCACTTCTTCGCTTCAATATTTCTGCTTCATCACCAAGAATTCCCTTTTCTAAATTTGTTTTCAACTTTTCTGCCACACCTCTAACCTGATGTAAAACACAACAGAGAGATATATATAAATGTTGAATAAGAAGAATATAAAAAAGACAAGAGATGTGTTCTATTGATATATTGAACAAACATACAAGCCCCACATATATAGCAAAAAAAGAAAAGAAAAAAAGAGAGAGACCCTTGAACAACTCATCTGTCTCTTAGGAAGACTCTTAATCTAACCGGGACAGACTCTTGGGAAGTATCTACATCACTTGGGGAATATCAACACACCCCTCAAACTAGAGGGTGCATGTCATAAGCTCCAAGCTTGTTACAAATACACTCAATACTAGGCCCCCTTAGGGATTTAGTAAATAAATCTACTAACTGATCAATTAACAAAGTAAGAACTCCACAATGACAATCAGATTCAATATGTTTTGTCCTCTCATAAAAGACTAGGCCGGAAACAATATGAAATGCTACTAGATAGTCACAAATGAGTTTCAAGGGTCTCAACTCACAAAACTATAATTCAGTGAGATGATGTTTTAGCCCAATTAGTTCACACATTCAAGTGCCATAGATCAATATTCTGCTTCTGCACGTGATCATGCAACAACATCTTGTTACCTACTCCATGAGATTAAGTTACCACCCAAAAAAAAAACACAATACGTCAATACCCTTATGTGGACTTCCAATCCATAGTGGAACCTGGCCCAATCTGCATCTATGTAACCACTGATCTCTATATTTCCATGATCTTTGCATAGCAAACCAGTGCCGTGAGACTTCTTAATTACCTCAATATCTAAATAACTATATCCCAATATTGAAGGAACACAAATAGGTTCCCCCAAATATCACTATGAACTAATAAGAAAAGAGTTTCAGCTCTCTTATTGACACTACTAAGAAATGATGCCCTAGAGTGCTTCCTGAGTTGTGCACAATTCACACTCTATGGTAGACAACTTTGAAAGACTCGAAACAAACTGTTTGAGTTATTCAGGCTAGAATGTCCCAATCAATTATGAATACGAGAATGTTGAATGGAGGTGCAAGCAATGGTGGGTAGAGAAAGATACTATAGCCCATTCACATCCCATACCAATCATATTTCCCGTATGACGACCTTGCACAATAATAGAAAGGTACATTTACGTAGATAAAGAACAAAAGAGATAGGGGCAAGGATTCAAGGATTAGCTTCACCAACACCTAAAGCTATACCTTTTGATCCATTGACGCAAACAATAGGAGAAGAGTTCTTAGAGGCTGTTATTTGAGTAAAGACTAAACTCTAAAGAGTGAAAAACTACCAAAGATATGATCGGGAGTTGGATTGGGAGACAAGAATAATTGAATGCCCTTCAGTCTAAGCTACAAAGGCTTTTGCATTGCCATGAATTGCATCAATCCTCATACTCGGTGTAAGAAATAGTTCAAGATCCCAAAGTTTTTTATTTATTTTGGCCCACATTTACATAGATAGATTGTAGCTTTCAATGTAGCTTCTAGCAACTTTTTGTGTGTTCAATTTTATTGCAATAATCACAATATTGAGCCACCTTGTCCTCTACAATTTCCAACACACCCCTTAGCACAACTAACTCAGGAATAGGACATTAACAGCCCATTTGGTTCACAGGATTTTCCTCAACAATTCCTTATAACAGCCTATTTGGTTCACAAAAATGAATTTTGAGGAATAGAATTTAAGTTTTGTCGAAAAGAAATTACTCAGAATACTAATTCCACTGTTTGGTTCATGAGAATATTGATTTAAGGAATAATGTGTATGCAGACTAACATGCCCCTACACAATAATAATTAACAAAGATGTATAAGGGTATTTATGTCTCACAATGTTGAACAATTCGGATTTGTAATTGAAATACCAGAGGTAATGAACTTATTTTCACAAATTTGAGGAATTCAAATTCCATTGGAAACATTCTCCCATAAACCAAACAACATAAAATGCTTTTTCCTCAAATTTTAGGAATTCCAACTCAAAGGAATTCATTTTCCATCCAACCAAACACCCCCTAAAACTTTGAATTCCCATGTTTGAAAGGTGGGAGCATTTTAGTGTTTAAAAAACACATTCTCCATATTCCAATTTTGTTTTCCATTTTTTTAGAAAAATGGAAATTTTTCTACTTTTCTAGTTGTTGAACACATCCTACAGGCAATGGATGAAGACATTTCCCCAACCCCAAAGGACAGGCAGGATACATGAAAGAGTGAATATATTTGTTGTACTTGGAATTGAGTCACTTCCAAGAATCTATTCCTGAGTTTGTTCAAGCTCCAAGCGTAACTTTAAGAGGAAAAGCACCGCAAAGTATTTTTCACATTGAGCCATTTGTTCCACAATCAATCCGCCAATGAGGTTGGTAAATACTCCCTATTTATTCAACTTATTCAAGTCTTCAATGACAATGTATAACAATTATGCATGTTTCCAAAAGGAAAACATGTCTTGGGTAATCTAAAAGGGGGAACCAGCTCGGGGGGGAAATAACCGCCATAAATCCCAAATAGGCTACACAATTGAGCCTCACTCAACACTCCCACCCAAATGGATTGTCCATTAATCGGTATATCATTAGAAATAGACTCCTTTTCCATATGACCCCCACTCCTTGACTAGTAAACCACAATTGAACAAACATCTAACTAAGAAATGTAATTTTGTGACCCACATAACCTTTTGGAAATAATGACAGGATTACCAAACAATTTTCGAACAAAAATAAAGGTTAGTGGAATCTTTAACGATGCTTGCTTTTTCATTGTTGGATGACATAATTACTGGAATATTCTTCAATTCTTCCTAACTTCACCAATGGAGTCAAAAAGGTCCAAAAATGAAAATTGGAAATTTTCACCAAAAAGGTCATCGAAGCATGGCTTAGGTGCAACCGTATGAGGTTAGAGCTCTAACATAAAGCAATGTGCCAATGTGAGGCAGTGGCTACGGTGACCAAAGTTCTTAGGTTACGCTCATTGGAGAGGACTACGTTCCTTAGTGACTCCAATTTTGATAAAAACTGGCCAGCAAAAAAGATTAATTTGAAAAAGAAAGAGTTTGATAAAAAGTGCTTCACACTGCTCATGCAAAATCAGAGGGATTTTCACCACAAGGTGGCTTTGATGCCACGTTGAATAGAAGGAAAAAGAATTTATGGATATATTGAAGAAACATACAAGCACCCATATGTGGCAAGGAAAAAGAACTATCAACAAGACAACAACTCATCTAACTCTTAATCTAACCAAGACAGACTCTTAGGAAGTATCTACAACACTTGGGGAATATCAACAAGAGAGATATATAATGATTATAGTCATTACACACATGATATCAATATGTTACGAAAGTAAAAAACTTAAGTTATCACAGAGAACTTGCCCCTCCATATTGCTGCAGAGTAGAAAGATCATGCTCTCTAGATATTGATACCAGCTCCTCCATGCTGATATCAAATTCACTATTTGGGCTTGGAGCTGCTGGCAGTTTTTTGGGGGTTCCAGGACCTAAGATGACAAATACATAAGCAAAATTGTTGCAACTTTAAAAGCTGTGCAATCTCAATCAAGGGTAACTTGCATTAGCAGGCCAAAGAAGGGTGTAATTATTGCAAGAATTCATTAAATGTATTGATGTGGTCAACATATTATAATTTAGTATACCAAACTGCTCACATTGTTCTAAAATGGTTGGCAACAACAATGTAGTGTAATGAAAAGGAGAAATACCATTAACATTTCGCCCTGCTTCTTGAAAAAGTACAGCTGCCTGATAGAAGAAATATAGGCTAGAGAATCAGTAGAATGAAAAGCAAAAATATATCAAGACATACACATTAGGCACCAAAATTTACCCGTATGACTTGTGCATGCGTTCTAATCTTCGCTATCAATTGCTTTCTTTCTTCTTCTTTTTTCAAGTCCAAAGTATATCTAAATCTGCGGGAAGCATTCAGGACAAGTGCTGCTTGCTGAAAAGAAGCAACTTAGCTTAGTCATAACTTGTGCCTGTACTAGATAAATAATTTGAAACACCAAGAGTGCAGCGAAAAAGGTACGCATTTGTTTTTTCTAACAAGTAAATGCAGAAAATAGAAGTACTACATTAAGGAGTATGTTACTAGCCAAATTTACATGTAAAGACAAAAGAAAACCCAATAGTAGCTTTTGTGCTTTACTAGCATATATGGGTGGCTAATACATGTGAAATGCCTTAGAAATGGAGAAGAATAAATGGCAATATCTTTCGCTGATTCCTGCCCCCTTTTGCGAACTGATAGAATCAAATTATTAACATTGATTAAGAGATAACTATTGCACTCCTTATCATTTCCACTCCTTATCACACTGTCCTAATCAGTTTTTTAAGACAGCAATATCAGGGTAACATTGATTAAGAGATAACTATTGCACAGCATAGCAGAAGGCAATGTCTTCCATTGATTACTTTCCCCATATTTCATAGATATCACAAAGCATGTGTATCAAAGCCATCTGTGGCTAGGCAAATAGTGTAACACATTCAACGCCCAATAAGCCATAGATGATAAGTATGAACGGCACAGTGTGAAAGCTCAAAGCTACATCCTTCAACATAGCATCTGGAACATATGCCAGCACAGTGCTTGTAACATTCCTCAGCCACACTTCTAGTCAACATGTCACATTTACCTCCTAGACTAGATGCAATTATTCACAAAGAGAAGTGAACTTCAAATTCTACAAAGCAGCAAGTGAAAATGATAATGCAACCACTCTTGAATCTAGAATTAACACCCAACAATAGGTCAAGAGCATTTCAACTGAAGCTTCCCAAGGATACCACTCCTGAAGAGAAACACTGTGCACCAAATTGCAATGCGAAAATGTAAACAGTGTACACCTGAATAGACCAATTTTATTGCACTCGTAAGTTAAAACACAGTAAATGATAAATCAGAAAACTGACCCTCCATCGCTTCAAGCGGTCTACTGGGGCGCTCTTGGTTCGGAAAATATCAAAGGGGCTCCCATTCTCGTCCTCATCCTCTTCAGAATAGCCACCGCGGCGGCGGCCGGACTCCAAATCTTCGTCTCTTTGGCGGCGATAGGGCGAGCCTTTCACTTCATCGACGCTGCTATTCATCTTCTTGTGTACTGTCGCAGGAGAGATGACACCACTAAATTGATTCCAAGTTTTTTCTTTTACTTCAAAGACTTTCCCAACAACAACAACATTCAAAATTCAACAAATGCATATCCTCTTTCACACATTCACCAGCAAATTGCAACACAAAAACAAACAGAAAAAAGCAGGAGAAATGGAGAAAAGCATCTAAATACTAATACTGCTTCCTAGGGTTTCGACACACAAAAGGGCAAACCGACTAATACCTAGAATACCTACACATTCATATACGTGCGGACCACGTACATCATCAGTAAAAAGTACTCTAGAACATTAAACATACGATGCTCGTATGTATAAGCGCGTGTAGATTGAAGTATTTACCGGGATGAATGTGTGTATAGGGAACCAAGAAAGAGAAAAGCAGAAACCGACGCGGTTCGGTGGTTGGGTCGGCGATGGGAAAGAGAGAGAGAGTGAGAAATTTCTCAGAAAGGAGGAGGAAGTTGCCGCGAAGCTGCTCAAAAGCAACATGAAACAGCTCACTAGCTTAGGCTATACTTCAACAAATTGAAATTCGTTTGAAAAACATTAAAATAAATTTGTAGTTGAAGTGTCGCGTTTTGGAGAATGACAAGTGTATTTTCACAAATAAATGGATTATTTAACCCAAAAGAATTTTATAATTAGATCATTTAATTCAAACTATTGCAATTGAATGGATGAACAACATGTAATAAAATTTTTTAAAAAATATTAAATAAGTCCATAAATTTTATCTAAAAAGTTAATTAGATCATTGAATTTTTAAAAATTGCAATTAACCCCACAAATATGTTATTTTGAAGCAATGAAACTCAACAAACCTGTTGATGACATGTAATTGTTGGTCAACTAGGATTCTAGCCACCTCCGGTAAACGCCCGACCAAATTCCGACAATCCATGTCAAATACCGACGACCTTCAAACGGTCGCTGGTCTCGTTTGGAGGGTCGCCTTCTCCGGTAGTGGAGAAGGCGACCAAGATGGTCGCATTGTTCGGCAGTGGAGAACTTCTCCAAACACAACCGACAACCGTTTGATGTTCGCCAGTCGCTGGTATTTGGCATGAATTGTCGGAATTTGGTCGGAGGTTCGCCGGAACTCTAGCTGGCTTGCAATTACAGGTCACCAACAAGTTTTGTGGGTTTTATTGTTCCAAAATAAAATGATTGTGGATTTAATTGCAACTTTTGAAAGTTTAAAAGCATAATTGACTTATCGGGTAAAGTTTAGGGACTTATTTGACTATTTTTCTTCTTTAAAAAAAAAAATATGAGCTTTATATATCGTTGAATGCTTTTGCTTGGTGTATTAGTAATTTTTAGATAGTTTAGAAATATATATGTTGATTTATTATTGGAATAAGGGTTAAATAGGCCATCGAACTGCACAGCATAATTTAATTAGGCCACTGAACCTAAAAAAACAACCATTAGGTCCCTAAACTAACCAATTTCAAACAATTTTTCCAATTTGAAGACAGTACTTCGGCCGGTCTCCACGGCCGGAGACGAAGAGTTTCTTCGTCTCCGGCCATGGAGAAGGAGAGTTTCTTCTTCTCCATGGCTAGAGACGAAGAAACTCTTCGTCTCCGCCAGTGGAGACGAAGGGTTTCTTCGTCTCCAGGCTGGAGTCCAGTTTTTTTTTTTATTATTATTTAAAAATAATTAATTTTTAAAAAAATAATTAATTGGGGAGGATGACCTGTTGACCTGTTGGGAACCTTCAAATTGAAAAAATTGTTTGAAATTGATTAGTTTATGGACCTAATTGTTGATTTTTTAAGTTCAGTGACTTAATTACATTATTGTGTGCAGTTCAATGGCCTATTTGACCCTTATTCCTTTATTATTTAATGTCCTCATTTTAAACTATTCTTAAAACAATATTGCAATATTTCTCTTTAAATACTATGCTTTTGTGTTTCTTCAGTCCCTAACCACAGCTATTTAAGCATTCACATTCTTAAGCTGTAAATCTTACCATATGCAAGCCACTACTCTATCTGATCCTCCCAAAATTCTTGTTTCATCCCCTCTCATCAATATTCTTTACAATTTTATGCCTTTTCTTTTATATTTTTTAATACAATGTTGTGAGGTTAAAACTCACAATTGTGCAAAAGTGAAATAGTTTGCACAGACCAGGACTATGTGGTCTAATGGTATCCGGGGTGGACTTCCAAGTGGAAGGTTGTGATTTTGAGCCTCAGTGGAGGCGTTATTGGCTCTTTGTGTTTCAGTAGGTTGAGAAAGTATATGAACAGATACTACAATGTAATAGAGCATTGGCTCTTTGTGTTTCAGTAGGTTGAGAAAGTATATGAACAGATACTACAATGTAATAGAGCTAGTAGCATTCAAAAAAAAAAAAGAACAGATACTACAATGTAATAGAGCTAGTAGCATTCAAAAAAAAAAAAAGAAATAGTTTGCACAGATTTGGCAAGTGAGAAATGGGCGAGTAGGCATGCCTAACAGGTCTATTTCTTTTACTGTTTATGTTTGTTTATCACTGATCTCACTACCAATTTGTCTCTTTTTGTTTCCAAAAGCCCTAAGCACATCTCCAACCTACATTACACCAAAATATCAAATTTCTACGTCAAATATCACATCAAAACGAATATTTTCAACATATTATTACACCAAATTTCTCTCATCTTTCTCTCTTCCACTTCACATTTGGCCCCACAAAAGACAAACAAAAACCAATTAATGGGGATGCTCTTATGAGTTGTGAAAGGTAAAAAGTCTTTTTACTAACACTTAATACCTAAAAGTGTAGGGGTACTTTGTCAAAGTGTTAGTGCTAACACTCAATAAAATAATATTTTTACGGGTTACATTTGTGTGAGACCGTCTCATTGATCATTATTCGTGAGACGGATCATGTCGGGTCGGGTTAATATGGAAATGTAATATTAATTAGGAATAAAGTGTTTGTTATTTATGAATAAAAAATGTAATACTTTTAAATTTTGATGTAAAAATATTACATTTTTCATCAAAAGTATTAAGATTTTTCATTATAAGTAATGTTGGCAAGTGTTTATTACTTATAAGGGAAAATGTACTACTTTTGAGAAAGGGAAAATCACAATTTTGGCCTCTCAATTGTTTCCCAATTATCAATGTAGTCCCTAATTTTCAATTTCGACTAATTTCATTCTCGAATTGTTTAAAATTTCGTCAATTAAACTCTTTCGAGGGATCAAAATAGTTATTTCCTCATTTTTAAAATTTCGTCAATTTGATTCTCGAAGGGTTTAAATGACAAAATTTTACACAAGGAAAAATCGCATTTTTAGTCCCTCAATTGTTCCCCGATCTGCAATGGGTCCCTCACTGTGAATTTCATTCAATTGGGTCCTTCAAATCTTTAAATCATAGTCAATTTAGTCCTCCGGTCAAAGTTTTCTCAAACCAGGGTTAATATCATTGACATTTTAGTAATTTCACAATAGGCTTAGTTACCCTCATTCTCCTCCTACGCGTTTTACTCCCCAAATTTATTTCACCCCTAGCCCAAAGCTGTCACCGCCGACCGATCATCTGCAGAATCTTATTAAATTGAAATAAATTACCATATTTTGTAGGGTTTTGTACCATATCATCTATAGGTTTGTAGATATCAGCATAAACTATTCTCTTGCATTCATTTTTCATTGTATGGTTGTACTCTCTCGCCCAGAAGCTGCCATCATCGACCTCAAGCTGGTTATCGTCTGCACCATGGAAACACCGTGAATAGCCTTTAAAAAAACTGAAGATGCGAAGGGGAGCCGTGGGAAAAAAGTTGCGGGGATGAAGAGATGTGGCGGCGATAGCGGGGGTGGGGAGATAACTTGCCGCCAAGGAAACTGCCACGCCATGACACCGCTACTCTGCCTTCGCCGGAAACAAAGGGTGCCGCCGCTGACCGCCATCATCGTCGACCAAGAGAGAGGACAGTCGCCGCCGCTGCTTCTTCAACCGAGGAGAAGCTATGTTGCCGGGAAAGCTGGTAACCATCGCCTACTCTGCTCGCCAGGAAACAAGGGATGCTCGCTGCTGCTACTTCGCTGACCTGCTGCCGTTGACGAGATGGAACCATCGCCATCTACCATCGTTGCTGGTTGTCGATAAGAGGATAAACAGAAGCAGGATGGAGAGGGCGTCGCAGCTGCAGAAGGGGGGGGTGCAAAGATGATTGATGAGGAGACAAATCTTAATGGGTTGTGAAATTATTAAAATGTCCATGATATTAACCCTGGTTTGAGAGAAATGTGACCGGAGGACCAAATTAACTACGATTTAAAAATTTGAAGGACCCAATTGAATGAAATTGATAGTGAGGGACTACATTGTAGATTGAAAAACAATTGAGAGATCAAAAGTGCAATTTTCCCTTTAAACAATTTGAAGATAAAATTAGTTGAAATTGAAATTAGGGACTACATTGACGGGTGGAGAACAATTGAGAGACCAAAATGGTGACGTCCACTTTGAGGAAAAACGTACGGAGTAATACTTTTAGCGTCCGTTTAAAAACTTGAAACTGATTTTTTTTAATTTTTTTCGTGTTTGGGTACTCAAGGAAAATGAAGTCTGATCAACAGAGAAGGAAAAAAAAAAAAAAAAGAAAAAGAGAAGACCCAATTTGGTAGAAAGTGGATGTCCTCCTAGTTTTTTAGTCTGAAGACATTTTTCGATAATTTTACATATCTCTTACTTCTCATATTTTTTTTTTCGATAATTTCCATATTATTATATTATTACCACCACAATACAACACAACATCAACAGAAAAATAAAGAATATAAAAGATATCTTCCTACTAAAAAATTAGAAAGACATTTTCTGTCAAATTGGACCTTTTTTCCATTGATTAGAATGAATATTTTCCTTTGACTTAATTTTCTTTGATTATCCAAATACTGAAAAATACAAAAAAAGAACTTCCAAAAATCATTTTCCAAACAAGAAACCTTTTTTTTTTTTAAAGCTACTGACTCTATTACATTGTAATATCTGACACCGCCTCTACTGAGGCCATCTGAGCACAAAGTGCTTGACAACAAGAAACCCTTTGATGGGGTGTGGACCCAACGGGCTTAGGGCCCAAGAAGGGGAAAGGGTCAAAACCCAGGGAAGAAGAGGCCCAAAGATAGAATCAGGCCAACACGAGGCGCAAATTATGCCCTGGACCTGTGTCCACAATGCATTGTGGACACGAGTCCAAAACGACGTCGTTTTAAGGGAAAACGCGTCATTCCAGTTTAAAATTTTTTTTGATTTTGTCTCGTCGTTAACGGCGTTATTCGTTTGTGCCATTATCAATGTACAGTTATGGGATTATGAATGTACAGTTATGGAATTATGAATGTACAGTTATGGAATTATGAATGTAAGTTATAAAATTATGAACACAGAGCTCTGACATTATGAACTTACACTTATGAACATATAGTGATAAAATTATGAACATAGAGCTCTAAAATTGTGAACATGGAGCTTCGAAAATTATGAATTTACAGTTATTGAATTATGATTGTACAGTTACGGAATTATGAATGTACAGTTATGCAATTATGAATGTACAATTATGGAATTATGAATGTAAGTTATAAAATTATGAACACAGAGCTCTGACATTATGAACTTACAATATGAACATATAGTGATAAAATTATGAACATAAAGCTCTAAAATTGTGAACATAGAGTTTCGAAAATTATGATTTTACAGTTATTGAATTATGAATGTACAGTTACGGAATTATGAATGTACAGTTATGCAATTATGAATGTACAGTTATGCAATTATGAATGTACAGTTATGCAATTATGAACACAGAACTCTGACATTATGAACTTACAATTATGAACATATAGTGATAAAATTATGAACATATACTCCTATAACAAAGTGATCTGAAATTTTTTTTAAAAAAAAAAAAAAGTGGAAGAGAATGGTGCCACTAACGGCACCGTGCTGGACACAGGTCCATAGCATAACGATTGAACACGAGGAGTCAGCTCGACTCAGAAGTCGGCACAAGCGTGAGGTCGGCACGAGTAGGAGGTCGGCCTAAAGTAGTCGTTAGCATTTAAGATACCTATTAAATTACCAATTACCACCCAATTATTCAATCGTTATACCCTACACCACGGCGCGCGTAGCAATGTGCGCCGCGCGCCTCCCAAAACGACGTCGTTTTGGGATGCGCGGTAGGAAGTTGCTGTGATTATGTATATTTGTTCATACAATTATGTATATTTTTTATTATGTACATTTTTTATACAATTATGTACATTTTTTATACAATTATGTACATCCGAATCAGGAAATTTTTGTGTATTATGTTAAGAGTTGATGTGTATTATGTTAAAAGTTTGTGTTTATGTATTATGTTAGATTATGTGTATTATCTTTTAAAAAATAGTATGTATATTTTGTTATACAATTATGTACATTCATGTATACAGTTATGTACATTAATGTATAACATTATATACATTTTTGAACATGATATTTTTTTTAAGAAAAATTAACTGCCAAACACTGGATAGCGAAATTTAAAAATAAAAATAAAAAAAATCTGAAACGATATCGTTTTGCATCTAGACACACAATGCAACGCGCACCGTGGTGTAGGATATAAATTGCCCCCAATTATTACCCTACTCACTCACAAGGCCAAGTGGTAGCTGTCCTCATTACAATCTCATCAGTACCCAATTTAATATCCATAACCCCCAAAGTAAATATCCTAACTACCTCATCCTAATCCCCAACATAATTAATTATCCCATTAAATTACCCAACTTAATACCCATAAATTACCTACCCATAATTCCTACTAAATACCCCCAACGTCTCTAAACTTCTTTAGCTATAAAATGAGAGAAGGAGCAAGAGCAAGGGGACATCTTCATCATCATCATCATGATAAAAAGCACTACTCACTATTCTTTCTCTTCTAAGAAGACATATCACTCATCCTCACATGGAAGCACTCTTCTCACTATTTTCCCAAAGAAGACTCCATTCATCACACATGAAGAAGAATCCATTCAAGGTTAGAAAGAAGATATAGCTTTATTCTTACATTACTACATGTACAAAATAGTTCTACAATATGTACAAAGACACCTACAAAATACATAATAAATTTAGGCTTAAAAATGACCCGTGGTTTTCACCTTCCGATTTCCACATAAAAAATCATCGAGCTCATATTTTTAGCTACTTTGTTTGAAAAGTGAATCCACCAACCACGGTTGTGTTGGATCTCCCTGAGCCCAAAAACCCTAAAACCAACACCCTTAAATCAAAATATAAAAGCATTACAATTCTTTTTATATAAATAATACACACTTTATTTATGAATAAAAGCATTACAATTCTTTTTATATAAATAATACACACTTTATTTATGATTTAGTGTTAAATTTTCTAATATAAGTATTACCATTCATCTCGAGAAGGTCTCCTACACGTTTTTGTTTTTTGTTTGTTTTTTTTGGTTGTAAATGAGGCAAATTTATAGAGACGTGTGCTGGAGGATCACATCCTTCAAAGCAACCCCCACAAATTTTTAGAGACGTGTGCAGAAGGATCACATCCTTCAAAGCAACCCCCCTTCTCAATGATCCGTATCCTTTGGCATGCATTATGCATACATCTCAGATTTGATTATCATCAACTCCAAAAAATAAAATAAAAAATTGTAATTTTGCACTTTATTGTTTCAGCTTGTGCAAATGTAAATGTTTTACCTTCCCTATTCAACAGAGTTCACAATGGGACTACCAACCAGTCAACCACACACTAGGATTATTAATGAAGAAGAGTTGATTATAGGCGACTCCTTTTACTCAAAGCAGCAGCAGGAGGCTTAAAGCTTGCAATACCAGTGATTTCTCTGCCTGTTACTAGGGTGTTGATGTCGTAGGTTCCTTCGTACGTGTAGATTGGCTCCAAGTCGCAAAACGCCTAACAAAGTAGTAAAATTGTTAGGATCAAACGTTTACCCAAAAGCTATAACTAGTAGTGAAGACGCAACTTTTTTTTTTTTTTTTTTTTTTATTTAGACTGCCATCACATTTTCGAGAGCAAAAGCAGGATGCTGAACTTAGCCCTTCACCAGCCTCCCGCCCAACAAAAATTATATTTCTCAAGTACTCGTATACAAGAAACAAAGAAAGAACCCAAAGGTGAATGAAAAAACACATGGATATCGAGAAGTAGGTTTGGTTTGGTTTGGTTTCATCTTACAAACCTTTGCTACTAGAAAGTCAGTCAAGATGCCATTGCCTCCTAGTAATTCCCGGCCAAGTGAAACAGTCTCCCTTGCCTTCAGTGTAATCCAGGACTGAAATCAACAACATATATACACGTATTGATCAGAAGACTACAACGATAGATACACCAAGTTATAACACCACTGTAAATTAGAGGGATAACTTCTTTCTTACTTTCCCCATGCTCGCATGGCCAGGAGTCATTTTACCACTCTCGTACAGCTTGCAAAGCCGCCACCCAACAAGAAGCATTGCTTGAATGTTTGACAGCATCTGGACCAGTTTCTGTTGGTTGATCTGGAAAGCTGCCAGAGGAGCGCCAAACTGCTTCCTCTCTTTCAAGTACCTTTCGGTTTCACAATAATCACAAATATCAATTTTATATTCTAAGCGGGGAATGCAAGCAAACCAGTTGGTACATACCTGTGGCAAACATCATAAACACCCATCGAAATGCCAATAGGTTGCCAGGCCACCATAACACGTGAAACAGCAAGAACCTGTTTCCAATTAAAAGCCAATTCAATAAGTGATCAGTAGATGTAAGTCCACAACCGGTTAGCAAGTTGATGAAATGTAACCAATAAGCTAGAGGGGAAAATCAAGTCTCAAGGAAAATAGTTTGCTTTTAATTTTTAGACACTACACCGGAGAATACCAAAAGGCCGGCAATGCAGCAAAGGGTGGTTTTGCATGGAGGGAGTTTAGTTTGACTGAGAGAGAGTCAAATGGTCACACCTTACTCGTATCCTGGAAAGAATTAACGCCAGGTAACCTGTCCTCATCTGGTACAAAAACTTTGTTAAGGAGAATATCTCCATTCTGAACTATCCTCAGGCCAATTTTATTTTCCATTTTTGTAGCTTGCAATCCTGGTACGTTCTTCTTTACTATGAATCTGCAATAGAGGTACACGTCACAAAGATATATTTAGGAGGATAGACCTATGAGCAATTTGAAGTGTATAGTGCTTATAACCAGTTGCACATAATTCGGAAACTAAAACCTTGAAGGCACTTGCAAACAACTTCATATAAATATCTATAAAGAGAATGAATTAGCAAATTTCTTAAACTTGAAGCTAATAATGCAAGAATTCGAAGAACAGAAATACAGGAGAGTAAAAAACCAATTCATTCATGATGAATTAGAACATGAAAAGTTTCCCTTACAATTGATTCAATATGAACACTCTAATAACTAATAAGTGAATCGAACACAATGTACTTTCTCCATACCCATTTATCTGGTTTGTACTGGCATTTCTAGCAAAAATGACAAGTATATCTGCAAAAGTACTGTTTCCAATCCACCGTTTTTGGCCTTCAATGATCCAACCTCCTTCAACCTTGTCATTTGAAAACATAACACAAAGTTTTAATAGAATAAACTTCAGCACTACATTTCACTTACAATGAAGTGGAAATGCAATCAATAATATATATTATTTCAAGTGGTTGGGGAAATAAAATTGTAAAGCTCATAAATATACCTTTGTTGCAATTGTTTTCAATGAACTTGCATCACTCCCATACTCCGGTTCTGTAAGACCCTAAAAAGCAGAAGTACTTTGGATAATTCAAAACAAAACAAATATAAAAAAAAAAAAAAAAAAACCAAAAATGTAGTGAAAATCAGATTCAAGTATTTCTGCATGAACCTAGACAGCAAAGAATAGGATTTGCTCACCCAACAACCAATAGTGTCAAGCTTGGCCAATGATGGTAAATACTTTTGCTTTTGTATCTCTGACCCACAAAGTCCTATTATTGATAGTCCAAGCAATCATTAGAACTTCCTTGTCATTCTGCTTATGGTATCGTAGCATTATCAGATCTAACTCCACTCACCAATGGTTAGCATAGCTAATGAAGAATGAACCAGAATGAAAGTTGAGCAGCTGGCATCAACTCTAGAAACTTCTGCCGTAGCAATGGCACTTGCAGTCACAGAGAGTCCAGGACAGCCATACCCCTGAAGCCAGAATTAGTAAGACCCCACAACAATCCACCTCAAAGTGTAGAAAGGTAATATTAGAAATTTAAGTAGAATCACCTTGATGGTGCCACCAGCAACTCCTAAAGCACCAAGTTTTGGAATCACTTCAAATGGAAACTCAGCCTTTTCCCAATACTGGAACACAAATCAACAGGGTCAAGCTTAGTATCGAATTACTTGTTATTAGGAATATGCCTACAAGTTCAAATGTCCTTGGAAATAAATCACACTTCTAATAATTATGAAGAACAACCTTTGCCATTAAAGGTGCTACATCTCTTTCCATGCATTCTCTCACTCTCATTCTGACACTTTGCTCAGCGGGAGTGAGTAGATCATCAAACTGATAATAGTCAGATGCTGTAGAACATATCAAGAACATCTTAGCACAAGAGATTCTAACGTCACCAACAGATGGACGCTACATAAAGCAAAGTCAATCGAATAATGTTTTCATTCAAATCATGAGAGAAATTAAGGAACAGAAGGTCAAATGGTTGTAGCAGCGGAAACACTTAAATCAATAAGAGGATGAAATATGCATGCACTTGATCTTACAGACATATCAGGAGAATCAATTTTGGTATAAAAGAGTCAAGCATGAAACTTACTGCACGGAGGAAACTTTGAAGCTGGAGTTGCTTGGGGAAATGCAACAGAAACATCCAAAGCAGGTAAATCAAAATACGAGCTTTTTGCATCCTTGTGCTTTTGCTCTGTACCACATTTGATGTAAGAAGTCAATTGAAAAAGAAAAAAATTAGGAAGAAACAAACAAAGATATGAGCTTTTTTGCACTTTTATAACCAAAGATGAAATATTATATATATAGGAAACCATTTATGTACAAAAACGATGGAAAATCATAAGCACAAAGGAGTCATTGTTGTGTGTGGAGAATAAGTTTCAAAATACAGAATCTCCAAGTGATTTAAGTATGCCACCAAACTCGTTCCATTTTTCAAAAGTTGGTTCTTCTGCTTCTACACACACAGACACACAGACACACACACACACACACACACTCTCTCTCTCTCTCTCTCTCTCTCGATCGAGATTTTGCAGATTGATTAAAAAAAACATCTTAACCGCCCATAATACAATCGATTTCGAATGAAGAAACATCCAAATCCAATAAGCTAAAATAAGGTTATCACAAATTTGACAATACAAAATTAGATCATTAAGAAGCTCTATTAATTCGTAAACAACCATTCAGTAAAATACCTAAAAAAAAAGAAACGAACCTTGGGTTTCAGATGAAGGAACTTTCATGGTGATCTGTGAAGCAGAATGCAGAGAAAGACGCCGGACAAGGAGAAGAAAGAAGAATGCTAACGGAACTGTTTGCTTGTGAGATGTTCCAAAGAGAGCAGCAATAAAGATGAGATATAGATTAATTATATTGACACGTCAATTACATACGGGTGACGTTAGTTCTTATTTTATTTTATTTCTCATAAAATAATGATTTTTCATGTTTAATCTTAAATTTTTAAATTAATCACTCGTGATTTTCAATTTTTAAATTGTTGTCATCTGTGGTTCAAATTTATCATTTATGATCCTTTAACTTTTAAAATTTAACCTGTCATAATCTTCTAGAAAGATTATTTGTGATTAAAATTTGATAATTAAGATATCTTTCGTAACTTAGATCATAATAATAATAATTTAAAAGTTGAAAGATCATAATAATAAATTTAAAAAATTAGTACTTAATGTAACAAAATCACTATATTCAAATACTATACTCAAATACCCAAATAGTATTAATTCTTAAAATATCTATACAAAGATATTCATGGCAATATATATTGTGTGAAGACAGAAGAGGCAATAATGTCAGAAAAGGTAATCTTATTTTAATATTTAGGATAATGCTACATGTCACTTCACCGAAACGTTTTTAATACGGAGTAGAACTTTTAGTTTGGGTGGGTTCTAGTCCAATTCAATTATTTTTATTTTTTAAAAAAGAAAATAACTAATTCATTAAATCATAATGCAAAACATTTTTACAAGAAAGTTCAATAAAATGATAAGACATTTCTCACAATCTGACATATAAATAACTTTTTCAACTATGTTAAAAATTTTGAATCGTAGACTGTTTCACAAATTGGAATCTAGGTTCCTTGAAAAAACTTACAATATGTTTGGTTCACAGAATGAATTTTGAAGGAATAAGAAATATTATTCTATAAGGAATGAAATAGGTAAGTAATAGAAAATGAATTGTATTATATTGTTTGGTTCACTGAAAAAATAGACTATAGAAATTATATTTCAGTATTTGATTAGTTAAATGAATAGAAATAAAATAAGTTTTTAAAAGACATAAATACTCTTATACAAAATAGTATAATATATATATATATATATATATATATATATATTGATTCCAGCGAGAATAGGTCTTCCCGTGCAGTCAGTGCGACATACATCATTAGGTATGCATAAATGCACCATACAGTGTCCGAGAATACACCAGAATGAAATGCCAAAAAATGCACCACAAAAAAAAAAAAAAATACACCACACATAATGGTGTATTTTCGAACACCGTGTGGTGCATTTGTGCATACCTAATGGTGTATGCCGCACTGACCGCACGGGAAAACATGTTCTCACAGGAATATATATATAGTGAAAGGTTCCAGTGCGGTTGTGCGGTTGATTAATGTGCGTGAGCTTTGTACTTAATGTGCGTGAGTCTTGTTTTTAATGTGCCTGAACTTTGTACTTAATGTGCATGAGTGTGTAATGTTAATGTGCGTGGGTTTTGTACTTAATGTGCTGAGTCTTGTGTTTAATGTGCCTTAGATTTGTACTTAATGTGCGTGAGTGTGTAATGTTAATGTGCTCCTGTTGCTCCTGTACATATACGTCTTCGTCTTCGTCTTCGCTTCCTCTCTTTTCCCTTAATCCTCTCTTCATCTCTCGCTGTTCTTCTTCATATACGTCTTCGTCTTCTCTTCCTATTCCCTTAATCCTCTCTTCCCCTCTCTATGTTCTTCATCATATACGTCTTCGTCTTCTCTTCCTATTCCCTTAATCCTTTCTTCCCCTCTCTGTTCTTCATCATATACGTCTTCGTCTTCGTTTGACTTTTGTGTTTAAAGTGTGTGAGTTTGTGGTCTGAATGTATTTTGTTTATAGCTTCCCGTGCGATTGTGTTAAAAGTCACGCATATTAAGCACAAACCTCTCGCATATTAAGCACAATACTCAGGCACATTAAGTACAAAACTCACGCATATTAACATTACACACTCACGCACATTAAGTACAAATCTCAGGCACATTAAGTACAAAACTCACGCACATTAACATTACACACTCATGCACATTAAGTACAAATCTCAGGCACATTAAGCACAAGAGTCACACACATTAATCAACCGCACAACCGCACGGGAAGCCACAAATGCACCTGATCCCTTCAAATATATATATATATATATATATATATATATATATATATATATATAAAAGCATGTGCGTAAATAGTATTTTTGGTATTGTAATGCAAATGTTATTCCCAAAAACATGGAAATAACTTTTGTAAGTGTGTGTGAGTGAGAGAGTGAGATATAGAATAACAACAACAACAACAACAACAACAACAACAACAACAATAATAATAATAATAATAATAATAATAATAATTGTTAACTCAAAGTATTTTGTCAAAGTTATATGCAAACAGAATTCCAGTTCGGTCGGCGCGATAGTACCCTCGGTACGTGTTGCCGACCTTTCACCATAATTATTGCGACTAAGTTGTTTTCGAAGGTCTCCCACAGAGGCACGACTCCCAGTCGGTCGATCTCCTGCACTCACAATGACAGCGATGTGCCCATTAGTCGCGGGGCGCGGCAGCGACATGGCCAGCGTTCCCTGAACTCTTACTGCGTCTAGTTCATGTCATTATCAAAGTTTAGAGACATAACCTTTCGTATCGTTCCCCACAAATGGCGCCACTATTGGTTTTATTGCTTAGGGATAGCCAGCGACAATCCAACACTGCTGTAAAATGCTAAATGAAAGAGAGAATATATGAGAGAAAAATTGGAGCAGTGAAACGTTAAGTACATTGAAAGTCGAATCCCCTACAGTGTGACCCCGGGGGTATTTATACTAAGAATATGGCATTGAATGAAGGCAAGAAAAGAGAAATTAACTAAAATGAACTTAGGCAAGCTCCTAAAAATGTTGGAGTATCTTCTTAATGTGAGAAAAGTAAGTTACTTAGCGCACAAGGAAAGAATCTCCGCTGAATCTGCCTTTAACCGCATCTGAATTGCGCACTCGGTCGGGGACGCGCCGATTGTATAGCCTGGTCGCCCAACCGAGCCAACTAGTGAACTGCCTGAGTGCTCCGTGATCGTCAGACAAATAGGGGTCTCTTTCTCTTAACTGCTAAATGTCTTAGGTATCTCTACCCGACTGCCTACGTCGTGCTTGGCTGAGTGTCCGATTAGGTGGTGGTAGGGAATACCCCGATCGATATGCCACGTGTTTTCTTGTTGTTTATGCAGGTTTAAAGGTCCGATATTCCTGAAGGAAGCCGGTCGGGCCCGACTGGTATATCTCCCGACCGATATCTTCGACACCCGATTAATGGCCCTTGAACGAGAGATCCGAGAAGAAGCACGTTGCAACGTCACATGTTGCCAAGCAGGGCTCGCTGGGAGAAGACACGTGGGTTACATGCCGGCCGGCCGGAATTGTGTCTCCGGCCTAGCGGCTATAAATACCCGCGCCGGCTACAGTGTGAGAGACTTTTGAGACGATCGATAGGCTATTTACAGAGCTGCCCGACCGCAGTCAGTCGGCCCTCGGAATAGTCATGTAGATTGTATTAGGTCCTTTGCTGATTAATAAAAGTCTTTATTTGCTTTGATTTGATCTTCTTTAGTATCTTGACCGCCTTACGTGGAATTTATACTATCAGGTGGTATCTATCATTAATAATAATAATAATGATTATGATATTATTATTAACTAGTATTTGTCCGGTGCGATGCACAAAAAATATGTTATAAAAATATACCCTATATAAGGTTTATTCATATATAAAATTTTTGTTATTTAATTATTATCACCCGCGCGATGTACGGGGAAAAAATTATGTTATTATAAATATTAATAAAAAAAATAGAAAAAATAAAAATATTTTAAATTGTTTAATATAATAATATTTTTGAGTTTCCATAGGTCAAGTATTTATTATTTTTATAGAATACAAAATTACAATTAAAATTAAAATTAAAATTTGGTATGGTTAATATAATTTCTAATTATGTACATATTCAAATAAACTTATAGAGAGAATTTACATAATTACATTGATTTATTCTTAATTGTATTTCATCTGTATTATAATTTTCACAATACGAATAATAACTAAGATAATTACATTTAGAAAGTAAATTTCAAATTTTGTATGAGTAAATTTAAACTCTAATTGAACACATTTTTTTATATGATTATATAATATATTCTTTATGCACATGTCATTCCATAAACCCAAATGTCATTCTATAAGTCCAAGTCCACTTTTTGTGGAGATAATTCAAATGTATTTTTTTTCTTTTAAAAGTCCTAAGTTTAGAAATCCAGAAAAACATTAAAGACCCATACGATATAGACATTTATATATATATTTAAAATTTTATTTATGGCTCAAATGATTTTCTTTTTTATTCTGAAGTCCAATAATTGACCCACGACCCGCAACATTTGCTTTCTTCATCCCTTCTCGCTTCTGCCATTTCTTTGAAGCATTTGAGAGGGAGAAAAATTATATGTAGAGGCTTGCATTAATTGCACTGTTTTAGATATCGAATAGGCTTTCATCGAAAATTTAATTAATATTGTAATCCCAAGAAGAACCATATATAACAAAAGCATATCAAATAAACTTTCATTGTAAAGCCAGAGATTTAATTGATATTGCATCGTTTCATATTTCTATTAATCGGGAATCGGAATCCTTAATCCTAATATCATAACATTTAATAACTCTATTAGTTCAATAAATGTAATCCTTTGTTATGGGTGAGAAAAAAATAGCTATTTTATTTTTCAAATGTTGTGTTTTTTTTTTTTTTAATAGTAAAGGATGTTGTGGCTATTTTATATTTATAGCTAGTAATAATAATAATGTTGGTAATTAATTGTAACATTAATCTTAACTATATGGTTTGGGAAGTAACATTAATTGTAACATTAATTACTTCCCAACCATATAGCTTTATTATAGTTTAGATTAGATGTGTGTGTGTGTGTAAAATTAAGTTCCAGTGCGGGTAAGTGTCTCCCGTGCGGTTGTGCGGGTGATTAATGTGCGTGAGTTTTGTACTTAATGAGTGTGACTCTTGTGCTTAAGGTGCGTAAGATTTGTGCTTAATGTGTGTGAGTGTGTAATGCTTAATGTGCGTGAGTCTTGTGCCTAAGGTGCATGAGTTTTGTGCTTAATGTGCGTGAGTGTGTACTTAATGTGAGTTGTTGTTGAAACTTTAAAGTGCATGAGTTTTGTGCTGATGTGCGTGAGTTTTGTGCTTAAGGTGCGTGAGTCTTGTGCTTAAGGTGCGTGAGTTTTGTACTTAATGTGCGTGAGTGTGTACTTAATGTGAGTTGTTGTTAAAACTTAAGATGCGTGTGCTTTTGTGCTTAAGGTGCGTGAGGGTTGTGCTTAAGATGCGTGAATTTTGTGCTTAAGGTGTGTGAGTTTGTGTTCTAATGTATTTTGTTTGTGTGTTTAATGTGCGTGTGTTGTCTACTTAAAGTGCGCCGGTGTAATGCTTAAAGTAAAACATTTCTATAAATTTAATATTTATATTTTAAGAAATAACTAACATATAATATGTATATATTATTATTATTAGAAAATAATAAAATATATGGTGGATGCATGTGCATGGTTGCAATAGTAGAAAAGATAATGAAAGTTATAACGGTAGGGGTATGTTTGTCCAAAATATTGTATAGTACAACGTTTATAGCATAATGTATCATAAAACTTAACGGAAAAAACGTCATAAATGAAAGGTATAACCTTCATCCACACTTATTATGTTTTTAGAAAATATTGTATAGTAAAACGTTTATAGCATAATGTATCATAAAACTTAACGGAATAAACGGACATAAATGAAGGGTAAAACCTTCATCAATATATATATATATATATATATATATATATATATATATATATATATATATTGGATCATATGAGAACAAGTGCATAGGAGAAAACAAAGAACTAATCACACCCTTACATTTGAAAAAATTGAATGCACCAGATCAAATTTAAAAAAAAAAAAAAAAAACGCATTGACAGTTTCATAATTATCACCAACTTTACTATGCAAACGTGAACACTAAAATCTCCTATTTAGTATTAACGTTTTGAACATTTAGTGTTAACATTTTACATATTTAGTATTAAAAGTTTGCACTTGCAAAAATGCGAAAGTACAATTACACAATTGATAATAGACCAGATCTGACCATTGATCTAGCTTTTAATGGACCATATTTGTCCACACAGACTCGTGGAAAATGATGGACTCATTTGATCATGAGTATATATATAGTTATATTATTGTAATTTGTTAGAATTTTTTGAATTATTGTTTAATTGTTTAATGTTGTTTAATTTTTAAAAATTAATGTAAATTTTTATTAATTATTTGATATATTTTTGAATTATTGTTGCTTTTTGTGAGTTTTGTAAATTTTGTTGATTACATTGATTTTTTTCAAGTTCTTTTTTTTTTTTTGGAATTATTTTGTGAAATTTTAACTCGGCAAAAGTGGAGTCTAGTCTCAAATGGGATGGGTGTAGGTCAGACCATGTCTAGTCTCGAGACGTATGCTAAGAACCGAGTCAGAAATAATGTGCAATTGGGTTTTGTGATCAAAGGATGTGACAGGTGTTGGCCAGGCATATTGTGCAACTGGCTCTATGATCAAAGGTTGTGGTAAGTGTTGAGATGAGGATTGCTGGTAAGTGTACATTTTCCTTTTAACTATATAATTCTTAGTTAGACTCAATGTTAAATCGTTTTTTTATTTGATTTCAGGTTCAAAAGGATAATCATGTTAATTATAGTTAGGCCATGGCAAGGTGTTGGCACGATGCAGCATAACTTCTTTCATACTAGATGGCAATTGGGGGAGACCGGAGAGTTCAAAAGAAACCACCATGGTGACTGAATTGAGGGCTTCCAGAAAATTTTAGGTGAGTGCAGTGTGTATTAGGACTCTTATACTAGTAGTTCGTTAGGACTCTTTATCTACTCTCTATATCATTGTTGGTACAAACTCAGTTACGATTGATATTCAATAATCAAATCCTCATCTGGTATCAGTATCCAGGTTTATTCCATGGCAGCCTTGGGAGATGATAATAACGGTTCTGTTCGCGATTCTTCCGAACGGACTGTGTCCGAGGTTGCTCCCGTTCATCCCCACCCGGCTCCGAGCCTCTCTTCGGCGCATCATTTTGTCTCTCTTAAGCTTACCGTTCATAACTACCTTTTTTGGAGGACTCAAATGCTTCCGTTCTTGGAGGGGCAGGGTCTCCTTGGTTTTGTTGACGGTACGCATGCTTGTCCGACCGGAGCAGCGCTGGTGGAGTCCACGGCGGACAGCAGCGCTGTAGCGGCGTCCGGTTCGGCGTCTTCGACTTCGGAGCAGTGGCGCAGGCAAGACAAAGCCATCTTGTCTCTTTTGATTTCATCGCTGTCCGATGAGATGATGCATATGGCGGTTGGTCGGTCAACTTTGCGTGCGTTGTGGCTGGCTATTGAGCAGGAACTCGGGTCGGCAACGCGGTCTCGTGCCCTGCGGCTCCTTGGCGAGTTGCAAGCGCTATCTCAGGGGGAGTCTTCTGTCTCGGACTATCTCGGCCGAGCACGGATGCTTGTAGAAGACTTGGCGCTTGCCGGACGTCCGATCACGCTTGATGATCAGAACATCTATGTTTTTCGCGGGTTGCGGCCGGAGCTTCGTCCACTCGTTGCACCTTTGACGCGTGGCTCTCCGGTGACGTTGTCCGAGCTTTCGGACTACCTTACCTCTCAGGAGTGGATCTATGCGGCTGGCGGTGGTGGAGTTGGATCGCCGGCGGTTATGGCAGTGAACCGCGGCCGTGGTGGCGGTCGCATGCATGGCGGGCAGAATCGTGGTGGTTCGGGCAGTAGTGGCTCGGGCAGTGGTGGCTCGGGCGGTGGAGGCTCGGGTCGCGGTGGCTCGGGTGGTATCCGAGGTCGAGGAGGCCGAGGCCGAGGCCGGGGCCGGGTCCGGTCCGATGTGTGTTGTCAGATTTGTGATAAACAGGGACATTCTGCGTTGAATTGCTATCGCATGTATTCTGAGTCGCCCGGTCCTCAGGTTCACATGGCTTATTCCGGAGATGTGGGTGGCTCTGTTGATTCTCATCAGTGGTTCCCTGACACGGGTGCCACGAATCATGCGACTCCTGACTCCTCGGTGTTAACTTCCGCTGCTGGCTATGATGGTTCTGACATTCTACGGGTTGGCAATGGTACAGGTATGACTATACTTAGTGTTGGTTCTGCTTCGATAGCCTCTTCTAATAAGCTTTTTCGTTTAAATGATGTCTTGCATGTCCCTGGCTTGTCGTCATCTTTACTTTTTGTCCAGCGTTTTGCTAGGGATAATCGTGTCTTTTTTGAGTTTCATTCTGAGTATTTTCTTGTGAAGGATCTCTTGACCAAGGAGGTGCTTTTTAAGGGGGGCGCGTCGGGCGGTTTATATACTTGGCCTGTTTCCTGTCGTAGTCCGTCTGCTAATGTTGCTGCGCGTGTGTCGTCTTCTACTTGGCACCAGCGGCTTGGTCATCCACACACACGAGTTTTGCGTCAAATTTTACAGTTGTCTGGTGTTAGTCAATTTAATTCTAGTGAATTGTCAAATGTTTGTTCGTCTTGTCAATTAGGGAAATCTTCCCGTTTTCCATTACCTCGTGTTGCTACTTCGAGTACTCGTGTGTTAGAACTAGTTTATACTGATATTTGGGGCCCCTGCGCCAATAACATCTGTTAATGGTTTTCGTTACTTCGTTTTATTTGTGGATGACTTTACGCGTTTTGTTTGGTTTTATCCTATGCGTGCAAAAACCAATATCTATGCTATCTTTGAACGTTTTCGATCTCTTGTTGAGCGTTCATTCTCACATAAAATAATTGCCATTCAGTCTGATTTAGGGGGAGAGTACAAAAAGCTCCACTCTACGTTTGTGTCTCTTGGTATCCGTCACAGGCAGTCCTGTGCGTATACGCATGAGCAGAATGGTCGGGTAGAACGTCGCCATAGGCATATAGTTGAAACTGGGTTGGCCTTAATGGCTCAGGCTTCTGTTCCCTCTCGTTATTGGGATTTTGCGTTTGAAACGGCAGTCTACTTGATTAATAAGATGCCTACTCGGGTTTTGGATAATGAGTCTCCTCATTATCGTTTACATCGTTCTCCTCCATCTTACTCTTTTTTGCGTCTTTTTGGTTGTCTTTGTTTTCCTCTGCTGCGTCCATATAATCGTAATAAACTGCAGTATCGTTCGTCCCCGTGTGTTTTCTTGGGTTATCCTGACTCTTTCCGTGGTTATCGTTGTTTAGATACTGTCACTAATAAAGTGTTTATCTGTCGCCATGTGCGATTCGATGAGGCTGTTTTTCCATTTGCTAGTGGTGTTTCTACGCAGGTTGTTGCCAAGCCCCGGGCTGTCCCGTGAGGTGTTGCTCCCGTTGTTTCTATTCCTGCGCCAGTTCTGCCTGCTAGGGAGGCGCAGGCGGTTTCTACCCTCGTGGTCCCGGACTCGGATTCTAGTGAGCGGACAGTATCTGACTGTGGGCAGGTCGCTCGTCGTGGTCGGGCGCGTCGGGGTCGTGGTGCTAAGGTTGTTGGGCCGCGATCTTATGTGATGGGCACACGGAGTATGGGTCCTAAAGATCATGTTGCTTTATTAACTGCTGCTGATGAACTTGAGCCCACGTGTTATTCGCAGGCTGTGTGGCATCCTGAGTGGCGTGATGCCATGGATGTGGAGTTTAATGCTTTGCTACAGAACCATACGTGGCGTCTTGTTCCTTACACTCCGGGTATGAATGTTGTGGGGTGTAAGTGGGTGTTTCGGGTCAAGCGAAATGCTGATGGATCTGTTGAACGGCACAAGGCCCGGCTGGTGGCTAAGGGTTTTAATCAGGTTGCAGGGAAGGACTTTTTCGAGAACTTCAGTCCGGTTGTTAAGCCTACCACGGTTCGGCTTTTACTTTCCTTAGCTTATTCCCGCGGTTGGTCCATCCGGCAGTTGGATGTTCACAATGCGTTTCTGAATGGTTCCCTTGCTGAGACTGTGTATATGCGTCAGCCGCCTGGCTATGAGGACAAATCGAAACCTGATTATGTGTGCTTCCTGCAACGCTCTATCTATGGCTTGAAGCAGGCCCCTCGTGCTTGGTTCACTCGGTTACACGACTTTCTTTGTTCTGTTGGCTTTGTTCCTTCTAAGACTGATGTGTCATTGTTTATTTATTCTGATGGTGATGTGCAGTTGTATTTTTTGGTATATTCGATGACATTCTGGTCATGGGCTCGGATCCACAGCGGGTCTCAGGTATTGTGGCCAAGCTGGCTGCGAAGTTCAAGATTCGGGATATGGGGGCTCCGTCGTTTTTTCTTGGCATTGAGACCGTGCCACTCTCAGATGGCGTTCTGCTCTCCCAGAGGCGTTATATTCAGGATATTCTTAAGCGTGCCGGCATGGTGGATTGCAAGCCGGTCTCGACCCCGGTTTCAGTTGTTCGGTCTGATAATGTTGACACCACTCCTTATGCCGATCCCACTCACTATCGCAGTATCGCGGGTGCACTGCAGTACTTGACTGTGACTCGCCCTGATTTATCTTATGCAGTTAATAGGCTCTGTCAGCACATGCAGTCTCCTACCACGGCTGATTGGAGTCTGATGAAGCGGTTGTTACGGTATGTTAAGGGCACTCTTGGTCTTGGTCTCTGTATTTGCAGGTTTCTGTATTCTGCTGTTCATGCTTTTTCTGACTCGGATTGGGCTGGCAACCCGGACTATAGGAAGTCTACCAGTGGTTTTGCAGTCTATGTATGCAGCAATCTGGTTTCCTGGTCGTGTAGGAAGCAGCGCACGGTGGCGCGTTCTTCTACTGAAGCTGAATACAAGGCCTTAGCTGATGTCTCGGCTGAGGTTACGTGGCTCGTTTCACTGCTTAAAGAGATTGGTTTTCCGCCGGTTTCTGCGCCAACTCTGTGGTGTGACAACTTGGGTGCCACCTATCTGTGTTTGAACCCGGTGTTCCATGCCCGAACGAAGCATGTGGAGATTGATTATCACTTCGTTCGTGACAAGGTTGCCAAGAAGGAGATTCAGGTCCACTTTATTTCTACGAAGGATCACTGGCAGACGTTTTCACCAAGGTTCTTCCGTCTACTCGGTTTTCTTTCCTACGAGACAAACTCAATGTTGCAGCTGCCCCGTCTTGAGTTTGAGGGGGAGTATTAGGACTCTTATACCAGTAGTTCATTAGGACTCTTTATCTACTCTCTATATCATTGTTTGTACAGACTCAGTTACGATTGATATTCAATAATCAAATCCTCATCGTGTGGACATGGCTGAAGCCTGGGTTATCCTGCATGGTCTCACAGAGCAACTTGGCCAACTTGGTTCATTGGATAAATGATCTTGATTTCTTATAGGAGGGTGGTGGACCTTTATTTAATTTGATTCTCGAGTGCAAGCACTGAATGGTAAAAAACTGGACAGTCAAATACTGCTCTTCTTTGTGAACAAAACCAAGTCGCTGATTGGCTTGCCAGAAATTGCAGGCATTGGATGGGATATGTTCTTGCTTTCATCCTGCCCGTCAGGAGAGATTGCCGAGCGTGTCGTTGCGGACAAGTTGGCTGTGCTTCGTCTCCGCAGAGACTAGCGTTTCCTGAAAACTAGATGGCAATACAGCTTAAACAGAAATTTGAAACATTGGCATAAAGCAAATTGCTAAATCTTTGCATATTAAACCGGATGATTTTATGTTAATATACCCAAATGTAGGGCCAGAGTTAAAACTCTTCATCTGTCAATAGAGGGATTCCAGAAATCTGAGAAGCCAGGAATTATAGCAAACAGTTTCACTCCCCTCTGCGAAAATGAGAGCTTAAGATATAATGCTTGAGATAACATAAAGAGTATCAAGAGATTTATGTATAAAAGTAAAGGGAAACAGCCAATGTGTTCTAATGGCCATGTAGTATTTCCTCCGGCTCCAAATCCACCCCAATCTTACGATTAATAGAGGTTGATCCAGTCAGGGGTAACTTGCATTTCTTCTGCAGTTCCACAAACCTCTTGGTGTCAAAATTCTTCTTCATGATGAGCTTCCTCCTTCTCGAAAGGAAGAGCCTCTTCAAGATGTCTTGGTATGTTGGGTCTCTTGAAGTGAACAGGAAGTATGCATAGCCTATGACTATCCCAGATGTTGTAGTGAAAAACGCTATTGGCTCCATAACATCCCACGAGAATTCCCAGAATGTAAGACGAAAGAAAAGCCCAACCTGCAGAACAGCAGCCCCCAGACCTGCCCACAAAATGCGGCGCACTTGTCTATGTGCAAGCCTATCGATTTCCTCCTTCCTTTCCTGCAGTGTCTTCAGTTCATCCGTGGAGGGATCGTCTTCCGGTAAAAGCGCAATGGGCACTGCTTTCCTAACCAGATCAACCACCTGAAGGCATAAAGAGAAGTTTAAACTGTGAAACTCAATTGTAAGAAACTTTAAAAGGGGGAAGCTAATAAAGGAAATGGAAAATTCTATTCCATAATAGGCACTTGAATGTGAATCAGAAAACCATAATACCATATGCCAATATGGTCAAGATTCAAAACATGGCATTCATTCCTCTCTATGCTAAATTAAACAAACGAAGCAGCAACTAAGGACTAGAAAGACAAGAAGTAAATCCTTTTCCAGCTTATGTCTGATCTTGACCAAAGATCGGTATGTATTGCAGTTATTTCAGTATAACAAAGAATCATGTCCTGTGCAGGATTGTCAGCCATCAGTGCACAAGGAGAAACTACTATCTGATCCAGGCATGCAAGCTTTTCACACAATTGCAATAAGAATCTGCACATTCCAATCTTTAATTTCAACCCACAATAACTTAAAAAAGTTTTAGAAAACAGCAAAGTCAATATCGAGTAACATTATCTTGCACAAGATACACCAATGGAAGACACAATAGATTTAACCAAGGATAACACAACAAAGAAACCCAAATAATGTTTAAGAGGGTGAATTACTATCTGTGGCTTCCTTTTAGTCTTAGTTATCTTATGTGCATATGGCATATGGCCATCCATATGGGAATGAATAACCTTGGCACATTGAAAGCCCTAATATATGGTTTACTCCCTTTCTACCAAATGAATTACACATTCAGTATTACCAAAGAGTGAGTCACAAAAGATACCCTGATGCCAAAATATTGCCAGAAACATACATAAATCACTTTCCATAATTTGAGGATTTAGACATTCTTAATCCTTCTTCTGCTCTCTTAATTACTTTTTAGGTTTGACACATTATGAAGAGAATCAGGTCATTGTAAGCATCCAAACATTCAATATTACAGATATACATACTACATAGCAGCAGCACATATCTTTGCCTGTAAATATAGAGGAGTAGATAGCAAAGAAGAAAGAAGAGATGCAGAGATAGAGAATACAATACCTTATCAGGATGAAGATAAACTTTATCGCGGAACAGCAAGATGACCCCGGCTTCATCGAGAACACGAGAGAACGCAACCGCTTCATCGCGGGACTTAGCGACGCCCATGGTCTCGCACGCTCTTAGAAGCTCCGAGTACACAATCACCTCCTTGTTCTCCATACCTAGCTCATTCTTCAACGCCTCCACATTCACCAATCTCAACAGCCTTTTCGCCTCCTCCGCCGATATCCCTTTCCCTTTCCCGTCCTCCGTTCCTGCCGCAGAGCTACAATAACTCGCTCCGATCAATTTTATCCCCTCGTATCCATCCCCATTCAACCGCACGCTTAGCCACTTGCTCCTCGTCGTCTTCGGCGCCGCCGGCCTACACCGTGCCGCCGCCGTCGCCGCCGAGGCGCTGTGTCTCAGCAAATTAAACGAAGTCCTCCACATTTGTTAACAATTTTATAATTATTATTTATAAAAATAGTATTATATTTTCAGGTAACATACTATAACTTATTAGTCTTGAATTCATCATAAACACATGGTTATGGCGGCGGTTTGCGGCGGAACCGGTGGCGGTGCTAATACAAGTTCTCTTTAGGTCTGGTAGGGATGTTAGGTGGAAAAAAGAGAAGAAAAAGAGAGCGGAGATTACGATAATGACGGGACCGTTAAAGACCATTTACACGGAGTTAGTGTTAGGCAGTTACATTCCGGTAAATGATGGATGGCGAATGACTCGGTAGACAAAGCATCGGACACGATTTCTGTAACAGTGAATGTTGACGGTGTCGACCTCTTAGACGAAAAGACTACGAGGCCCTTTGTTGATTTCGCGTGAGAAGATTATAGGGGGCCCGCCGCCTGCAGGCTGCACCATGCAACAAATTCATACCACATATTAATGGCTAATGACCCACAAAACAAAGATTTGGTCAAATTTATTTATTTTTGTTTTGAATTGAATTATGAATAATTAATACGGACAAATATTATAACTTATTCTCACCTGAAAAAAAAAAAAAAAGCGCAAAAGGAATCAAATAGCATTCTCGGTTCAATTCACACATTGAACTAAAACAATATCTAATTGGATAAATTTATTTTTAAAATTTTGTTCATATAGTACTTTTTTTCGGGTAAACTATTCCACAATGCTGACATAGAATTTAAATAAAAATAATCTTATTGACTTGTTAATTTATCACATTGTTGACCTTTAGACCCATTCAAACCTAGAGAGAGAGAGAGAAAAAAAAAAACGAATTCTCTCTTTAAACTCCTTAGATGGTTCTGCTGTTATAGTGTTACCATCTTTCTTTTCGCAGCCGCAAACAACACCAGCTTGAAACTACCATGGTTAAGCGACTCCAAAGGACAATGAAACAGCTGCACAACCATGCTGGTCAATGTTGATAACTCCTCCATCGTGAATAACTCCACCGGTTCCGACGAAGTCATCAGCGTCTCTTCATCTGGTAATCAAGTAGCTCCTCCAAAAGCAACTAGCAAGACAAAGCGAAACCTTTCCGAAATGCCAAGTAATCTGTTTGACTGTAAAGCTAAGTATTCGATTTACTAAAATTAGAAAAATTAATTTTTGATTTTTTTTTCTGGGTTTTCAAGATCCTGATGCAAAAGTGATTACTTTATCACCCAAGACTGTATTAGTTGCAAATATATTTGTTTATGTTTGCCCTAAAACTACTTGCATTCACCCTATTCAATTCCTTCTTGAGCTCTCGAGGATTTGATGAGAACTTGTATTTCGGAATGAATCAGAATGTTCAAGGATACATTACAAATATATATACATAGAATAGTTACAATATAAGTAGAACTAATAGAGTCCTAATACTCCCCCTCAAGTTGATGGTAGTCAAACAACTTGAAGTTTGTCACGAAGAAACGAGAAACGGGATCGGAAGAGGCTTCGTAAAGATATCTGCAAGCTGATCCTTAGTGGAAATAAAATTCACTTGAATCTCACCTGAAGTCACATTGTCATGAACAAAGTGATAATCAATCTTAACATGCTTAGTACATGCATGAAAGACTGGATTGGCACACATGTATGTAACCTTAAGATCGTCACACCACAACTTAGGCATCGAAACACGACCAATATCAAGCTCATGCATCACTGAGACAAGCCACATGACCTCCACATAAATATCTGCTAGGGCCTTGTACTCCGCCTCCGTAAAAGATCGTGTCACCGTCTTCTGCTTCTTGCCAACCCACGAGATAAGATTGGAGCCAAGAAACACAACAAAATCACTCGTAAATTTATGATCGGTGGGACAATCGACCCAATCAGAATCAGAGAACGTATGCATATCAACAGATGAATATTTACGCAGACACAGGCCAAAATTCTTGTAGTAGATGTAATATATGTTGTAAATCCATCCATTTAACACTTTCAGGGATTTAAATTTTGATTGCACCGTAACTATAAGTAATTAAGTAAAATCATGTCATTCTAATTGCAGAATTATCAATATATCTTCTTTTTTTTTTTTTTTAAGACGTTCAATTTTTTGTAAATGGCATAAGAAATTAGTTTTGTCATTTGCATAACACTTGATAAGAAAGAGTTGTTAGTCTACACAAATAGTGTAATAAATATAAGATGTCATGATACTTTGACAAGAAAACCAATAGTTATGTTGATTCAATTCAAACAAATGCAAAGATTGTAATCATGATTTTACAGTCATAATATATTAGTTTGAACACATTCTGCTTATCTAGGCACAAAAGGTTTTAATAGCATATTTCACAATGAAAAAAGGTGCTCAAACAGAGCATTCTGATTTGGGATCATTTGAGTGAAAAAAAGATGCTCAATTTAGGCAACAGAGTAAAGGAAGAATTTTTCAGTCCAAATTTTAGTTGATAATGTTACAACTTAAGAGACTTTGAGGTTGTTTTTTGTCTCCAGAGTGCAAAGATGGAAACAAAACATTCTAAAACCTTTAGCCAAGAAAAGCAATGACAGCAATAATTTGTATTCATTTGGGATCTCATTGTAGAGAGCACTAACGAGTCAGAATGATCATTGCCGAAATATGAAGCTTTCTATCTCCTCCAAAATTTGATTGGGATTCAGCTCAATCAGTCAGTAAATCTATAGGCCTCGCCGGCATTCCAATTGTTTGGTGTTTTCTAATAATATCTGCCAAACAAAAAAGAAGCAATTCTTGATAAATACCCAATGAATATGCTAAATGGAAAATGGAGAAATTGGATTAGCAATTATATACTACAAATTTGGAGGAATAAAATTTTGCCATCCTTGCCTCACGGATATAGTTTGCCACTGCTTTGCAGCCCTCTATTGCTAGTTGCATAACGTTTTCAAAAGTATCCAATGATAATTTAGCATCCATCTGCACCAAACAAAATTGTATGCAACTATAAAACCCCAAAAACGTAATACATCTATCCTCTTAATCAAAGAAAATCAGCACCGTGACTTTGGGATTACAAAATATGTGATTTAGTGTCTTCATATTTAAGATAGCAACATACATTACATAACAGTATGCATTGTTTTTTGTTTTTTTTGGGAATTTTTGAAATAAATTATGTCTAGGTTAAAAACACCGGTAACCAAGTATTACTTCAAATTAATTTGATGTCCTTGGCATAGAAAGTCTTAGGAAAATAGGAATATATTGAACACTAGAAAATCCAGAATCACAATAATGCAAATAGGGTAACAAAGCACACGACAGGATTGACATGATGAACTGAATGTATACATTTCACAACTGACATGTTTGTTTAGTAAATAACCTGCAGAAGGGTAACTTTATCCAGCTTAGGTAGAAACCCAACAGTGACATCGGGCCCACCAGCACTGTCTTCGACATAGTTTAGATCTGTTCATTTAGAAGTTTCATTGTCAAACTATTAGTTGGATGTCAAAATCAGAATGACAGTCAACTAAAAAATACCCACTAAAAATTGGTTAACAAAAAGTTGTCAATTGGTTTACCAAGAAGAGGGGTACTATTTAGGTACCCAGCACTACAGGAAGTAACAATATCACGCATAGGAATCCCTGCATCAGCAAGTGCCAATGTGGCAGCATTTATGCATGCTGATCTTGTTCCTACAAATAATAATAACTCAAAAATAAAGAGATCAATCATACAAGAAAAATTAAATGCCTTCAGATGAATTGCATTCAAAAAATCAAAGATTTGAATTTTGAAAACAATTGGTCAATTTAAAATAATGCACAGAATTTTTTACAGCAGACTAATAAAATCATACCTCCATCAGCTTGGATAACTTGGACAAAAATGTCAATCTGTGAATACAAAATTATATAAACTCAAAATATTGTACACTACTATCAGTATTCAGTATTCTATTGGGTCTATTACATAGCTATAACACTAGAACCTGAGAACGAGGCATTAGATGCGTCAAAATGCAAGCTTCCATTGTTTGACGAATAACTAGTGATATCTCAGTGGATCTCCTGCAGAAAATAAGAAAGCAATTGTCCAGATAAAATGTTTTCCACTAGACTCAACATAATGTGCTCATTACAATTTAACCAATAGAATTGTGTAGAGAATGAAGTGTAGAATTAATTCCATGAAGAGTTTAGGCATTATGGCAGTATTAAATATATAATTATAAGTTGAGGCAAAATCAAATGCAAGATTACAAGATTCTTTAAGTCATGATACTGGAAAATAAAATAAAAAATTTAAAAAATGGCAAGGGATTATAAAGGCAAAACATCAATCACCTGTCACCCTTTGGTTTCCTCATCCTATCACCCGTACTAAAGTTTGCCATGCTATACTCACAGCGAACCTAAAAGATTTTTGAAGAATACACCATCACATCATCACTGGAACAAAGAAAAACATGAATATAAACATCTCAGTGCTGATGGTAGAAGTTAAGTACCAGAGCCTGGTCATTGATTTGTTGGCTCCTATTTTGAACCTGAATGACATAATCAAAGCAGATGTCAAAATTAGCTAAAGTTATTATAAACCATACAGATTTGGCACCTTAGAACACATTTTATGTAGACAAGACTTTCTAGACTTAATCAAGACCCATTTATCAAAAAGAAAGAGATAAGTTTGAATTAATCTGGAGAAGAAACAATTGATTTTGGTGCAATAAGTAGGAAAAGACGAGGTTTTTACCTCCCTAGGGCCATACACTGCAGCAATCACTTTGGTGTTACCCATTTCAAAGACAGCAGAGCTGCAGCATTACCATAAAATTTCAATTTAGCTACATATCGGTTTCTCAAAAACAGAAATAAGAATAGAAATACATATAGAAAGAGCAGTGCCTACCCGTCAGCTCTGGCAACTGCACCTATTTCGGCACGAAGCTGCCTCATCTGCAAACGAAAAATAAAATAAAATCATGCTTATATTTACATATAGAAACGTTGTATCTTATCCAAAAGAAAATAGGATCCTTTTGGCACAAATAATAAAAGACTAGAGAAACCTCGAGAGGTCGGCGACCGTCCAAGCGAAGACCTTCGGGGCTAACGTACTCCATCGCTGAGAAGAAACCTCTGCTCGCCGGAGAAGAAAATGAGAGCTCTAAAAGACTAAAACCCTCAGTACTCTGTAGCAATTAGAATTGAAACACAATTATAAATTTAACAATACTTTTTATCACCTAAATACATAATGCAGCTTCAACGATTTATAGAATTACAATTTACACCAGGCATGGCTTCTCTGGTTTTGCAATTAACAAATATTGATAAAGAATTAAACATTAAAAGTAGGGTACCGTGTTTAGTTGCTGGTCGCCGACAAATTCAACAATACAAGCACTGAGACAACTATACAAGAAAGGAGAATAAGAGATTACTAATTGTGAATTTGAGATTGCAGATTACAACAATTTATTTAGAACCCTAAATCCCTAAGTTTGCTACTTTGGGTATGCTCAAATTTAATATCTCAATTTTTAACCGTTGAGAATGGACTATTGCTGACTGATGTGCAGCGCAAATGGCTAATCTTGGAAATTCGAACCTTAGCTATGGCTGCGGCGTGGGCGAGACAGTCAGACAGCTTCGCTGCTTCGTGAGTTCGTCGTTGAGTTCGCACTTTCCGGCTTCGACTTCGAAGAACAAAGAAAACTTAATCTTGTTTTTTTTTTTTTTTTTTTTTTTTGGATACATTTTTTTTTTTAAATAGGAAAAATGGCGAGTTTGGTCCATCAGTTATAATGGTAGTGGCGTTTCAGTCCCTGAGTTATGACCGTATCAATTTTTAGTCACTCAGTTATGAGCGAAGTGACGCATTTGGTCTACCGTTAAAATTGACGAAAAAATTAAAAAATATTTAAAATTTTAGATGTAAAGTGTTGACTCAAAGACCTTGTCAAAGTTACGTGCAAAAAGGATTCCAGTTCTATGAAGGAATACTGTCCTAAAAGGAATAGATATTGAAGAATACTAGTTCTAAGAGGAATTGTTATTGAAGATCTTCTAGTTCTAGTTTGATTAGGAATAGCATTATTATTCACAAATCTGTTAGAAGTAATTACTATAAATAAAGGTTGTCCTTTATCATAGAAATCAAGCATTCAACATTAATCTTGTGAGGTACGAGAGTCTTTGAGAATAGGATACTAAATTCCCCTAGAAAGTAGTACATGTGTTTAGGTTTCAATAGTTTGGTAGGAAAGATTATTCTATTGTGTAATCTCAGGTTCCAAACAGTGTACTTTAAATATTGAGCTTTTAGTGGATTTAGGCAAGTTCTCAAATTGAGAAGTGCCTTGCAGATTAGGGTTGTTTACCCGAACTGCGTTACAGATCGTTTGTGTTACAACGTCAGTTTCAACATCACTGTGTGCTGCGCTTCTACAAATTTTCATAAAGTAACAAATTCACATTTTATTCACTTTCTTATATTGAAACAATTTTTGCAACATTATTTTTAACTTCCTAGTATTCTATTTCAAGGTTCTTCAATTCCAAAGCAATTCAATAATCTCCGTATCACTTGTTAGTAACCTGAATCTCGTATAAGAAATCTGTGACTCAGTACAAATAAGAGAACACTTGATCATTGTCTTCAAGCATGTAAAACATATCCTGAAAGTTTCTGATTTCTCTTACTAAACATAATGGTAATCAAACCATAATTTTTGAAATACAATAAGATATCAAATTTCTCAGGTTATTTTTATGACAAATTCACCAAGATTTTATGACAAATTCACCAAGGTAGTAACTTAGATTTTTAGTATATAAAATTCTTTCGTAAGCTCTACCAGTAACTTAATCAAGAATCGTATATCTCGACAATATATGAAAATTATATTATATATGTATCCATCACTTCCTCTGTTTTCTCAAAGACCAAAGTAATGAATGAGGAACCTTAGACGCGATTATAAAAATTTTATAAAAATTTGTAACTTCTAAAAACGATTATTGACTAAACTACTGCATATGACAAAATTTTACATACTAAAAATCTCAAATTATTCTGTTGGTGAATTTATCATAAAAGCAACCTGAGAAATTTGAGATCATTTTATATCTCAAAAGTTTGGTTTGATTACCTTTGTTGCTTAGTAAAGAAAATTGTAAATTGATAGGATAGTGTGTTTCACACGTATGAAGACAATGATCAAGTGTTAAAAAAAAAAAAAAAAAAAAAACAGATCAAGTTTCTTTGTTTATGCTAAGTCTTAAGTTTGTTATACGAGAGTCAGATTCAAAGTCATATTAAAGTTATCGAAATGCTTTTAGAATTGAACAATCTTAAAATAAGAGGTTAAGAAGTGAAAAATAATGTCCTGAGAGTAATTTTGATATAAGAAGGAGAATAAAATGTGAATTTCCTATTTTATCTCTCAATTTTTAAATATTTTTTAATTTTTTCGTCAGTTTTAACAGTTGGGGACCAAATGCGCCACTTCGTTCATAACTGAAAGACTAAAAATGGATACGACCATAACTCAGGGACTAAGTTGGAACTTGGGTATAGCTAAGAGATCATTGGATCAAAGATGCAATTTTCCTTTTTAAATATATATAAAAGAGGGGCCCATGATATATGTTACCCCTAGGGATGGCAATTCAACCCGTCCCCGATGGGAAAAATTGATCCCCGCCCCGACGGGAACGGGTTCGGAGAATTTTTTCGAGGAACAAGGGCGGGAATAGGGAGAATTTCCTCATCCCCGCCCCGTCCTCGATTCCCCGAATTATATTATATTATATATATCATATTTATATTATATTTATGTATAAAATTATGTAATAATTAAAATCTTAAAGATCAAAACCCTAGCAAACACATCCTTTAGAGTTATTGCAGTACTGCCTCAGTACTCTTCAATTTTCTTATACTCATTTCCATACATTTTCTTTCTCACCCAGACAAGTAAAAATAAAATATCTATCCCCCTATACAAACACATTATGAAAGTGAATGAAATCATCTACTATTTCATTCTTTTTACACTTCCTGGACGTCTTTACTGTAATGTGCAAAGCTAGAGATTTATTTTTTCATTCAAATTAAAAATGGAGTGGGGTATCTCCGTCCCCGAAAAATCCCTGCGGGGACGGGGATGGGGATAATTCTACATTCCCGATCGGGGAACGGGGCGGGGACGGGGACGGGGACCCCACTCCCGCCCCCGCCCCGCTGCGTTGCCATCCCTAGTTATCCCTCTTTGAGATGGGCCTAAGAGGCTAAGAGCATATGTGTTTGGTAGGATAGAATGTAATTTCATCGTTTGGTCGGATGGAGTTGTAATTTCACGAAATTACAATTCCTTCTAATAATGGAATTGCAATTCCACACTTTATATAATTATAATTTTCATGCTAAATTACCTTTTTATCTTTCTTATGATTATTATTATATTATTATATTATTATATAAGAACATTTTAGACTTTATTAACTTCTTTTCTGTCAATTCTCAATCGAACCCTAATATATGAGCTAAAGGTTAGGATCTCAAGCCATTGGACTATGGGGGATTGAGTGAACCAAGGGATGAAGTCTTTAGGAGTGAATAAATGTGCCTATTTAAGTATTTATAGTGTGGGGTATTGCGGATGGTTGACAAATGTACGACATCGGCTAGTCTTTAATCTTGGTCATACGTGTGTCCCTCCACTACCTAGATACTATCGATTTTCACACAGCTAAGTAGAATATCCTGCCTTTTTAGTACATGAAATCTAGCTTGAGTGGTTTGGTGATTGTGTTGTTAAATGGGAGGTTGTGAGTTTGCAATCATTATATCGTGCACCAGGGCGCACAAACAACGTCGTTTTTATAAATTGTGTGGGGAGTTGACGCGACGAACACCTTTCTGTCCGTCCAATCCCGTTACAATTTTTTTTTTAACACTTGTGTTTTTATGTGTATTATGTTAAGAGTTTATGTGTATTATGTTAAGAGTTTAAGCGTATTATGTATTATGTTAGGAGTTTATGTATATTCTACTATACAATTCTGTACATACGAAACATAATTTTTTTTTAGAAGTTAACGGCAGAAACGGAAAACGAAATTTCTAAAAAAAAAACAGATATAAAACGACGTCGTTTGGGTAGGGCGGGGCACACAATGCATTGTGCGCCCTGATGCACGATATAATTTGCCGTGAGTTTGATACCCCTGGTAGCCAGTCGTTATATCGTGCACTAGGGCACACAACGCTTTGTGCGCCCCGCCCTATCCAAAACGACGTCGTTTTGGTGCATTGTCTAAAAAAAATCATTTGTTTCGAATGTACATATAAACTCATAATAGAATACATATAATCTAGCATAATACATAATACACATAAACTCTTAACATAATACACATAAACTCGTAATATAATAAAAATAAACTCATAACATAATACACAAACTCTTAACAGAATACACATAAACTTTTAACATAATACACATAAACTCTTAACTGAATACACATAAACTCTTAACATAATATACATAAACTCATAACACAATACACATAAACTTTTAACTGAATACACATAATGAGATTTGGTCCGTTTAAACGGACGGAGTGGCGTCCGTTATGTCAATCCCCGTCACACAACAATTGAAACGGTGGCGTTTTATGCCTGGGCGCACGATATAAATTGCCTATAGTAGCACCTCTTATAATATTTTGCTTTATACTTCATTCTTTCTTTAGCAATAAAAATGGACACCCGCTTGAGCCAACACTTTTATAGTGTCCATGTAAACATCAAGATGCCACGTAGTTAGCCTAGTTAATATCACATGAATAGTAATCAACTTAATACCACATGAATAGTAATCTACTGATTATATAATGATAGGACATTAGGACTTAATTGAATTATTATGTTATTTTAGAGAAAGTTATTGTAGCTTATTCTTCTTCTCGCATTATGAAAGCTTTAGCATTATACATAAAGTTCATGCAAACACATATCATTAGGACTTAATTGAATTATTATGTTATTTTAGAGAAAGTTATTGTAGCTTATTCTTCTTCTCGCATTATGAAAGCTTTAGCATTATACATAAAGTTCATGCAAACACAAAAGAACAAAGTACTAAGCTATGATGAGAAACAGAGTGAATTTCATTTTTGGTCCTACTGTTATAGGGGCGTTTCCAATTTCAGTCCACTTTAATTTTTTTTGTCACTTTACAACCACTGTTATTGAATGTGTTCCACTTTTAGTCCACCGTTAATATTTTCGTCAAGAGGCCGTATAATCAAATGATATTTTGGTCTTTTTATGTTTGTCTCTTCTCTTTTAATCCAGGCGTTTCATCCTCCTCCTCCGATATTCGAAGATGGCTCTTCGAACAACGAGAATCGGAAGCCAAAGCTACATCGTTTCGTTCATTCCAACATGGGCCGGCGAGGTTTCTTAGGTTTTAGGTTTAATGTTCTCATTTCTTTAGTCAAACATAGTCTTGGATGAGAAGAAATGACAAAATACCCCTAGATTACATGACCTCTTGATGGAAATACTAACGGTGGGACTAAAAGTGGAACACATTCAATAATAGTGGTTATAAAGTGGCAAAAAAATTAAGGTGGACTAAAATTGGAAACGCCCTTGTAACAGTAGGACCAAAAATGGAATTCACTCCGAGAAACACAACAACAATAATAGAAAATGACCCGAGTCTTGATATATCATTTTGCCATTCCATGGTTAACTATAACGATGCTTTTCCAACATTTTATATTGGTAGCTTCTACTCGACTAATACTCCTTGTTCTACATATTAGGCCCTTGTTAAGTTTTGGCCTATCAACTCGTTAGTTGTTTCACGCTGTCTGCACGATAGTAGCCCGAGATTTGTATGTATGTGTATATGTGTGTAGAATAAGCAATAAGAATGGAGAAGAACGCAATTGAGCACCACAACCATGTAAGTGTGTCATTTCATTAAGCCTTCAACTCTTTATATAATAATCCATACAACTCTTCAATTCTATAACATAACAATTGATTAAATAAAAGGTAAATGAAGGGACTAATATTTTAATGGCCATTATTCTAAGTAATTATAACAGCCCCTCATTAATTTATTATTAACAAGAAAAAGGAAACATAATAACTATATAGAAACTTCGCTTACTTTCTCATAAACCTTGATTTCGCTACGCTCAATAAGAACCCATGACGTATGAAAACCTAATCCCGTCATCTCCTCTTTTGAGCAAAAATTGCACACATTATTATTTATATTCTTTCGAGGGTTTTATTTCCTTTTTAATAGTACAATTTTTGTTTATTATCATGCTTGACTTTGATTTTTATTTTTTCACTTTAAACTAAACATTCCATCTTAAGTTCATAAATCCTAAAATGACCCTGTGCGGCAAATTATGTTGTGGAACTGTGTCCATCTGGTAAGATGGACACAATTTCAAAACTGTTAATAATTATGAATATATAGTTTAACAATTATGAATATATAGTTCTATCATTATGAACACAGAGTTGTGAACATAATTATGAACATATAGTTCTGTAATTATGAATATAGAGATTCAATAAATGTGAATATAAAGTTCAAAAATTATGAATATATAGCTTTATAATTATGAACATATAGTTAAGTAATTATGAACATAGAATTTTATAATTGTGAATATAGAATTCAATAATTATGAATATGAAGTTAAAAAATTATGAATATATAGCTTTATAATTATGAACATATAATTCAATAATTATAAACATAGAATCGTATCCACTTTGCAAGGTCGACACGATTTTACTGCATAAGGATTTACCCAATGCCGTATGGGTAGAATGGTTTGGTAAAAACTTTACAAAAGTGAAACATTTTATATATTCTCTACAAGACAGAAATTTCTTCAAATTTGGAACCGGGTGTGGTTTCTTAGAGAAATTTCTTCAAATAGGATTTACCCAATGCCGTATGGGTCGAATGGTTTGGTAAAAACTTTACAAAAGTGAAACATTTTATATATTCTCTACAAGACAGAAATTTCTTCAAATTTGGAACCGGGTGTGGTTTCTTAGAGAAATTTCTTCAAATTTGGAACCGGGTGTGGTTTTTTGGGTTGGGAAAAATAAAGTATGCTAATAAACGCTAGAAAGGAGGGCTTGAACCTCCGACCTTGTGGTTAACAGCCACACGCTTTAAACAACTGAGCTATTCCAGCTTTGTTGATACAAAATATGATTAATATTCTATAGTTCTCGGACAATCAAAGCAAACCATTTAGAGGAGATGCAATCCGATTGAGCTTAATATGCATCATAATCTAATTTCTATACTCCGTATATATTATGTCAGAATGTACAGAGTTATTTGAAATTGAATTGTTTTATTTGTTTCATTTTAGTTTACATATATGCTAATAATGAGTGATAATAATATGATGATACGTGCTTATCAAATTTAGTCAATGATATTTAAATTTTATTTTGAATATTCAAAATTTTGTATTAAACTTTTTGAGTTTTAATTTGAAATTTGGATGGTGTGAATAATAATTAGAAATAGTAATCAATCGGGTAACATGGGTTATCCGATTTTCCCAAATCTTAAGAGGACAAATTCAAGTAGTTGATAATCACAATTGAGACAAGTTTGAATATTAGTAAAACTCGCATATTCAACACTATATTGAGGTTATTTAATATATACATAATAGATTTATAAATAAATAAATATTTTAATTGAGTGTCTTGTATTTACATTAGGAGGTATTTTTTTGGATGGTACTGGCTCTGTTACATTGTAGTATCTGTTCATATACTTTCTCGAAACACAAAGAACCAATAACCAATAACGCCTCCACCGAGGCTCAAACTCACAACCTTCCAAATGGAAGTCCAACCCAAATACCATTAGACCACATAGTCCTGGTGGATTACGTCCTATCTGATTGTATTAGTTCTCTTATGCTTAGTATGCAGTAATAATATCTATTTGGTTTTTGATTAATTGAGTTATATTTTTTTTTTTGTTTTTTTGTTTTTTTTTTTGTTTTTTTAAGATCTATTTCGTTTTTGGCTGAAAAAAATAATAATTTATTATGATTAATTAATATTGAGTTAATACTCAAAATTGTTCTCGACTATAGTATTTTTTCTCAATTTTGTCCTAAACAATTTTGATGTTATAATCTAGTCCCAGACTTTTGTGTTATTGCTTAATATTGTCATTCGTTAGGTAATCCGTTAAAAGGGTGTTAAATACAGGGATAACTTAGTAATTTCAAATGAGTTAATACCTAAAATCGTCATCGACTATAGTGGTTTTTGTCAATTTTGTCCTAAACGACTTTAGTGTCATAAACTAGTCTCGGACTTTTGTGTTATTGCTCAATATTCTCCTTCGTAGGTATTCCATCAAAAGGGTGTTAAGTACAGGGATAAATTAGTAATTTCAAATTTTGATCTTCGAATCTTTCCTCTTTCCGAGTTTACTACGGGGATGTTTCCGTGCCGTTTGTTTGAGAGTCGCAGACAGGAACTCCCAAGCACAGATTCACCGACGACGGCGCCGCGATCTGCCATCCGCTCACTCTTCTTCCCTCTTATTACTACAATTCCAAAATGACGGTGCCCAGGTGAGTCTCCGAAGAACCAAATTAGCCGATGCCACGCCGTCACTCTCCCTCGCACCGTCTTTCTCCTCCTCCTCCTCCCTCTCCTCATTCTCCGCCACGCCCACGCCTTCTAGCTTCCGTGGCTGGCGAGCGCGACGATTTTCTGGCTCCGGCTCCTCCTTCGATAAGGGCATGGAAGACCTAAATTTGAAATTATTAATTTGACCCATTTTAACGGATTACCTAATGAAGGACAATATTGAGCAATAACGCAAAAGTCTGGGATTAGTTTATGACACCAAAATTGTTTATAACAAAATTGAGAAAAACTACTATAATCGAGGAGAATTTTAAGTATTAACTAGACTAATATTATATTATGTGAGAATCAATCAAAAGTATAAGGTAAGTTTGATTGTTGTCTTGGACAAGAGCAGCTAGTTAATTAGTTGAATAGTTGATGATGTTCAAAATTCTGAGATCCACTCATGCGTCATCAACACCTTACAATCGTCCTCATCCACACATGTACTTGGGTTCTTGTATAGTAATCATGCTTGCTTGATTCATTTCTCCTCCACTGTCTCCACTTCCCTGGTAAGCAACTAATTCTCCATATTGGATGAATTAATGTAAATAAAAACGAGAAATCAGTTTCTACGCAGGCATCCTGCTTGATGGCTTCTTTCAACCTCTCACTTTCCCTTGACAATTCATTTGAATCCAAGAAGCTCAACAATTTCAGGGTAAATTCTCTTCAGTTGACTGATCGTTGTTGTTTTCCGCCGTTTTCCGGTTATATTCATTTAACTGGTGCATTTGTAGTGAACCCAATTTGTAATTTAAATCCCATTAGGGTTTGCCGAACATTCACTGATGTTTCGGATAAGTCTGAATTGGGTCTGGAAGAAGATAATGTGATTGGTTCCACTAGTGAGGATTTGGGGAATGAGGGTTCTACTTTGGAAAGTTTGAATTCAAATTCGGGTTTCCGAAAAGGGAAGTTTGATATTTGGAAGAAGAGGTTTAAAAGTGCAAAGAAAGTAAGCAATGACTTGAATACGAGGCGGAGTTTTAGGAGGAAAGATTGTGAACTTGGAAATGAACTAGATGTGAGAATTGGATGTGATGTGGAAAGTCCTGAATGTGGAGTAAATAGTGAAAATGTAGTTGATTTTGATGTTAACGTCATTAGGCTTGACTTGAGTTTAGAGGAGTGTAATGCAGAGTTGAAGCTGCTCGAGAAGTGTAGTGATAGGAAAGTTTTAAAATTTTTTGAGTGGATGAAAATAAATGGAAAGTTGAAGCGAAATGTTACTGCTTATGATTTAATTTTTCGGGTTTTGGGGAGGAGAGAAGATTGGGGTGAAGTTGAAGCAGTGATCAAAGAAATGATTTCCGAGTCAGGCTGTGAGATTAATTATCAAGTTTTCAATACACTTATCTATACTTGTCAAAAGAAAGGGCTTGTGGAGTTGGGTTCTAAGTGGTTCCACATGATGTTGGAGAATGGGGTTCGGCCTAATGCTGCTACTATTGGGATGCTAATGAGCCTTTACCAGAAACGTTGGAATATTGAGGAAGCAGAATTTACATTCTCAAAGATGAGGGATCTTAAAATAAGCTGCCAATCTGCATACTCAGCTATGATTACAATATACACGAGATCTGGCTTGTATAGTAAAGCTGAAGATGTAATTGGCTTCTTGAGAGAAGATGAAGTGGTCTTGAATCAGGAGAATTGGTTGGTTCTGCTTAACACTTATAGTCAACAGGGCAAGATGCATAAAGCTGAAGAGATCTTGGCTTTAATGTTCAAAGCTGGTTTCAGCCCAAACATAGTTGCATACAACACATTGATCACTGGATATGGCAAGGCATCAAATATGGATGCTGCCCAGTGCTTGTTTGAGGACCTCAAAAGATTTGGAGTGGATCCAGATGAAACAACTTATAGGTCCATGATTGAAGGTTGGGGTCGGGCAAACAATTACAAGCAGGCAGAGAGGTATTTTGCAGAACTCAAAAGCATTGGGTACAAGCCTAACTCATCTAACTTGTACACAATGCTAAATTTGCAAGCTAGACATGGAGGAGAAGAGGGTGCCATAAGGATTATTGATGAAATGGTGATGATTGGTTGCCAAAAATCTTCCATCCTTGCCATTCTTTTACAAATATATGAGAAGGTTGAACATGTTGATAAAGTGCCTTTGGTTTTGAAGGGCTCTCTGTATGACCATGTCCTAAAAAATCAGACGTCGTGTTCAACTCTTCTCATGGCTTATGTAAAAAATGGCATGATAACTGATGCGCTGAAAATTTTAAATGAAAAGCTGTGGGATGATTCTGAATTTGAGGACAACTTATACCATTTACTAATTTGCTTATGCAAAGATTTTGGTCATCCAGAGAATGCCGTCAAGATATTCACTTGCATGCCAAAATCTGATATGCCTAATTTGCACATAATATGCACAATGATTGACATTTACAGTTCAAAGAACTTGTTCACTGAGGCTGAAAATCTTTACTTAGAGCTAAATACTTCAGGTATTGCCTTGGACATGATAGCCTTCAGTGTTGTGGTAAGAATGTATGTCAAATCTGGAGCTTTAGAAAAAGCATGTGCTGTTTTGGACATCATGGACAAGCAAAACAACATTGTTCCAGATGTGTATCTGCTTCGATATATGCTTCGAATTTATCAGAGGTGCAACTTGAATGACAAATTGGCAGATCTTTATTATAGAATTCTGAAAAGTGGAGTTGTTTGGGATGAGGAGATGTACAACTGTGTCATAAATTGTTGTGCCCGAGCATTGCCAGTTGATGAGCTTTCAAGACTTTTCTTCGAGATGATTCATCAAGGATACTCACCCAATACAGTGACATTCAATGTTATGCTAGATGTTCTTGGTAAATCTGGACTTCTTGGAAAGGCAAGGAAAGTTTTCAACATGGCTCAAAAGCGTGGTCTAGTTGATGCCATCTCTTACAACACACTCATAGCTGCATATGGCAAAGGTAAGGACCTCGACAATATGGCATTGACTGTGAGGAAAATGCACTTCAGAGGCTTTACGGTCACTCTTGAAGCGTACAATTGTATGTTGGATGCCTATGGGAAAGAAGGCCAAATGGAGAAGTTCCGTGATGCTTTACTGAGAATGAAGGAATCTGGTTGTGCATCTGATCATTACACCTACAACATTATGATTAATATTTATGGAACAAAAGGTTGGATTGACGAAGTTTCTGGCATTTTAATGGAACTAAAAGATTCTGGATTTGGACCTGATTTGTGCAGCTATAACACTTTAATAAAGGCATATGGGATTGCTGGAATGGTTGAGGATGCTGTGGCTTTGATCAAGGAAATGAGAGAAAATGGAATAGAACCAGACCAAATAACTTACACTAACCTCATCACTGCATTGCAACGGAATGATATGTTCCTGGAGGCTGTGAGATGGTCCCTGTGGATGAAGCAGATAGGGGTCTAATACCACTGCACATAATATTACTCTTTTGTTATAACAGTGTGCCTCTGCTATTTATTGACATCCAACAATCCCGGGCTCAAGCTTACCATCCAACAGACCAATAAACCTTTTCAGAGGAAGCTGGCTTGCAAACATTACCAATGCATTTATATATACAGATAAGGATGACCAAAGGCATGGTAAGCACCTCTTCTTCAGCTTGGTTCCTAATAAATATTAGGAACACCATGTTATGTTAACACAAGGTTTTCCTTTTTATTCGTCCACAAAGATTTGAATGAGAATGTTTTTTTACAAGTACGGTTTAAAAGATAGATATTCTTCATAAAGCAAGAAAGACGTTCTATTAAAAAAATCTAAGATTGGGTCAGTGTCACTGAATTGGGCTATAATGCACATGGGTCAAACTACACTAAAAGACTGAATCTAATCTATTAGCTCATAGTCTTATAAACCCATATGCTCTCTCTAATTTTATCAATGTAGGACTCTTAACAAAGGCCATAACATTACCCTGCCATTTAGTTGTTTCTATGATAGATACTAGAAATGTTAAAATTGTTATCGATTCTTTTGCTCTTTGTAGCTAACCTCATCCATCTGAGGGATTGTTATTTAATTTTTTAGGTTGCCATACCAGAGCTGCACTATAGTTTGGAATTGACTGTGCAGAAAGCAAAGAAAATGAGGCAAGAGAGACATTCTCAAAGATGTGATGGTGAGCTCAAACGCCGTGCAATCCCATCATAACACACAAAATATTACGTTAACCTGCAACTTCTCTTGCTGCTGCCTTGATTCTTTTTATTGAGTTGACATATGAATCAACAACGTATATACAAGGAGGGAGTGAAGGTTTTGGCCCTTTTTTTTTTTTTTTTTATCCAACTTGTTTGTATCTTGTGTTTTACTTGTACTAATAAATGTTGTATTGCTATTTTCAAAAGAAAAGAAAATGTTGTATTGCTTCTCGCCATTTGGTGTTTTAAGTGAGTGTTGAGCTTTCGTAACACGAACAATTATTGTACGTCTCTGTGTTATATTCTGACTTGAATAGAAATTTCATGAACGAGTTGAAGACTGAAGAGCGATTTGGTATAAAAGATAGAGGGTGGCACGTACGGCACCACACAAAAATGTGGAGGATGCTATTGAGAATAAAGGTACGTGCAGTTGTGATGATGCAATTTGGCATCCGAATAAAACAATGAGATTGTTTAATTACCTTGGCTATTACTCCATTAGATTTTTAACAATAAAATCGGTTACATTTTTTTTTGTTTGAGTAGTCTGTTACAGTGCAGTGTCACCTCCCAAATAGGGAGCAACCTGGTGCAACCGTTATGCTGTGCAACCGTGTGCACCATGCATGGTGCACTCAGTTTGGATAACTTGTGACAACCTTGCCTGGCTATCAGGCGCTCCCCTCCCATATTCTCTTTTTTAATCTCACTTACAAAAACCCCTCAAATACTGCATTGAGGATCAACTACTATGAATGCTCTTATATTCTTATAACTTGAGTGTAATTTTTTATTTTATTTTATATATTAATACTATAAACTTAATATTATACGAAGTAAAAAAAATTAAATTAAATACTCCGTAATAAATAATGAAAGCAAACACATAAAAAGAGATGAGACGGATTGGAGTATATATTAATGTTTTGAGTGAGTCAATAAATTGGTAGCTAACAGTCTAACACTGATTCCTGACGAGGAAAACATCGACTGAAATTATTGTTCCTACGCCTGAAGGGGACTTGCCCTGAAGGTAATGTAATCAATTTACAGTGTATTGTATTGTATACACTTAACAATAAAACAATAATAAATAGTACAACAGGAACAACAAGTCATGCATCGCATCATGCACGGAAAGCCAATCTAAGGAAGGGGGATTCTTCATCAAAATAAATTTCCGAATACCACACCTGTCTTTCTTTCCGAGATTATCAGCATCAACATCAGGGTTGGTTTCCATCATCTTCGGCAATGTCAAATAAAAACTTCGGAAGAGAAGCAATGCGCGGAAGCTGAAACAACAAATCAGCAAACGAGTCTCTCCTTGGGATGCTTGCCGCCTGCCTACTGTCCTCTCCACCACACATCATGCTCCCGCTCCCAGTCTTAGCCTCCTCCTCATCATGTGAGGCGGCCACTACTCCAAAATGTTTTTCTTCATCAACCTGGGCATTGTTAATTGTGGCAGGATCCTGCAAGAGACAGCAAAGGGAATTCACCTTCTTCATCAGACATTTCTCATCCGAAGCTGCTGCTGCTGCAGATTGATTATCGCTCATCAAAATATGAGCAATGTTCTCCAGTATGCCCTGACACTCTGATGCCTGGTTGGAATGCATATTCCCCGAGTTTACCTGTTCCGAAATACAATTTCCTATATGGTTTACAAGGTCAGTCATTGACATTGATGGGCGAAGTCCAGTCACTTTCAATTGTTCCCAGCATTCTCGCCGTAGAGAATCATTTCCTTTGAGATTTCTTCCATTCCCTTCAATTGCACGGGTATCCATCACTACACAAAGCAATATTTTCAGCAAAAATTTTGAAATACACAACAATGTGTTGTATGTATTCATGTCAGTCAAACTCCATCTTCCAGACTGGAAACCACATTCTACACAAGTTGTAGAATAACTATATTTCGATGGTGTAACTTTCACTAAAATACGAGCAAGAGGACATGATATGATTGCAGACTTCCATATATTTAGTGACAACATAAATATATACCAATTAGGATTTGTGTATTAGATTTTTACAAATTATTATGATGTAAACAAAATATATCACTAATGCATTCCATGGTTATAGAAATATGCAGCAAGAACCAAAGTTGGATATGCTAACAGGAAAACATAGCAATTACAGAGCCCAATGCTGCAATTTCTCATTCAATGCATGGATAGACATTTACATTAAAAAAAACCATGGCATGCAACTTTAACATTGACAGTAAGACCAGATATGCTTCAAATACCACAGCTTATTTACCAACATTTAGACTACTTTAAAGTCATGCAGCAAAGTCTGATTTGATTAACTATGCTACATGTCATTAAGCTATAACATATTCCTCCAAGAAGATTCCAACCAAAGAAATAGGGTTAAAAAGAAAAGCAGAAAAAGCCATCACAATGTGGCAGATAAACTCAAAAATGCATTCAGTAGAGGTCCAACCTGAGCTGGGAGAAGGAGCATCCTTGGAAGAATGTTCAGGAGCTACATTGAGGAGATCTTGTTCGAAACTTATAGAAGATTGTCCTGCAGCTGGTGATGATGCTATACTTTGGACACCTGTGGTAGGAGATCCTTTAGCAGAAGAAAGTAGATTTAAACCATGGTCTTTGAGGTCATTAGAGTTTTCAACAGGAGAAGGTTGAGACTCAAAATATGGTGAATCCATTAATATTTCAGGCTGCTGACTCAAAAAGAGAAGTCGTGTATCACACATTATCAGCTTCTCAAAATGCTTATTCAAGACACCTGGTGGACACCGTAGGATGTGTTGCCTAATCAGACCACAAAAAAAAAAAAAATCTGTTACTGGCCAGATGACTACTTGAACACCAAATGGTGTTACATTTCCAAGGAAAAAGAAAGAGATAATAATGGCAAAGAAGCAAAGTACAGTAGAATTTGCCCAAAGATTCTTTATTAACCAATAAGTAAACTGGTCATTTCCAATCATTGCCTCAGAAACCACTAAGAAAAGTCATACACACACTTCACTGAAAAAATGCACTCCAGTTGAGCTTTTTAGTTAAATAAGAAAGACATACAAGTGTGATTAATTAAATAAATTAAAAAATTATATTATTTAAAAAAAAAAAAAAAACTTACGCAAATAAGATAAAAGCAAACTATTTGTATGCAGAGAAGAAAATGTAACTTGCAAAATAAAAAGATCACAGATGTAAAAAATTTACAAGAGAACATAAAAGATTTTACCCAATCTAATCATCTAACAGCATAAAAGAGAAGAATGTGGTTCACATCTTTACAAAGTTCTAAATGTGGAAATATAGAACTGCAATGAAAATGCAACAACAGGTATAGGCAACAAAACAAACAGAAAACTCTTCAGTTAATTATGCTCAAGCCTGAAGTAAACAAAAAAGCATGGTTGCAGTAGGCACTGGGCGCTAGTCGGGCGCCCTGGCAGCGCCTAGCACCTAAGCGGCCTAGTCGGCGCCTAGGCGGAATCTAGGCGGCACTAGGCGGTCGCCAAAAAAACAGTAGCAGACTTGCAATTTGACAATTTTAATGAGGCTGTTTTCAACATTCAATCAAATAACACATCCAAATAAATGACATAATGACAATTCATAAGTCATAACATCAAAAGAATATTTAAAAAAAAAAAAAAAACTCAAATGAAATACCCAAATACTTCAATCATCCAAAGATTGAAAGTATCAAACTAGTCTACGAGTGTATATATGTCATATAAATGGAAAAAATTAGCAAGGTCGAGTCGGTCGGGTTAACTCGACCAACTCGACAGAAATTGACAAGTTAACTCGGCGTAATCGGACGAGTTAGGCGCTAGGCGGGTGCCTAGGCGGCCGGTCTCCTAGGCGGGAGCCTAGGGGGAAATCGCCACGGCCTATGGGTGCCTAGGCGGGATTTTTACAACCCTGCAAAAAAGAACATCAAATGCATCTAAACAACTTTTGGCATTGCCATGCTAGAAATTTTGTATTATTTACCTATTTATGCTAGCCTGTCCATCAGTAAAATCTGTTGTTGCTTGCCAAAGAGTGTGCTTCCTGGGCTGTGGATTAGTTTCCCTGAAGAAAAGGGGTTGTCGAACCAGCTGAATCACAAGAAACCACTACTGTTAAGCAAAGTAACTCTACATGAGAACTGGGAAGTTATGCTGATTAGAGTATAAAAGAAAGAACAACCAGCATTACCACAACAGTTAAAGTGCCCGGAGCATCATCAGGACAGTCTGCTCTCAAGCCCATAATATCAGACCACTGTATCTCAATTTTACTCTTCAACCCACCCTCAAGAATTTCCCAAACAATTTTATGCTTAGCAAAGTAACACTTTGCAACCAAATCACCTTCATATCTTGACACATACTGCCAGATGCGTCAACATCAGACCAAACGTACAATATTTTAAAAATGAAAACTCAGAATAATACAGAAATTTTTTTAGTAAGATACCTCCCAGGAGCCTATCTTTAGAAGTGAACCACAGAAATTTGAGGCCTTCAATTTATCAGTTCCACTTGAAGTAGATGAACCCCGTTCTTCCTTCTTGCTTCCAGAGGTTTGATCACTTGAAGTAGGCAACATGGGTGAAGCATTGCTTTGTGAGAGTTTCATCTGGATCAAGTCCAACAGTGATGGGCTCTTTCTCAGCCTCAAACCCAAGGGGCTTGGCTCATCAAGTGGATTGTATTGTGAAGGTGGGATTTGGAATTCATTGCTTCCATTGCTCCACTGTTCAATAATAGCAAATATTAGCAAAGGTAAATGGAAATGTGGGAAATTTTCATTACATCTCAGAACGGAAATAGGGAAAATCTCTAATTCCTAAAACAACTATTATAGTAGTATTCCTAATCTAACAATATAAAACATTTGGTAACCTAATAATTTACTCCATACAACATTTCCAACCCAATGACTTAGTACATCCCACCACAGAGAGCAGTCTCTTGCACTTCTATCTCCCATTCTTTAACTTTGCTCTGTAACAAAGAGTTTCCTTGAAAATGCGTAACTACACACCTTGTAACAAACAAGGACTATATTCAACTTCAAATAAACTGCAAAATCTCTTTTTATCTTGTTCTATTTTACTTATTTTCCCTTGTTTTTAATTTTGGTAAAACAAATTAAATCAGGCTGGTCAGATTTAGAAATCATAAGAAATTTTCATAAAAATTAATAAATCAAATTAGCTAAAGCACTTCATATCTGGACCAAACATATCACAGCCTACAATTGTTAGTCCCATTTCAGCTTTTCTCTTTTTCCTGGTACCAAATAGCTTTTTCAGTTTCTTTCTGAGCTTTATTAAAAATATATATATATATTAAAATTACAAAAGCACAACTAGAGAATAAGAGTAGTCAAATTTGCAACTCGTTTAGCTGTAAACATATCATGTACTAAAACAATAACAGCACAAACTCAGATCTTTCTAGGGGAAAGCGCGGATTTATATCTAAACACAACTTCAAGCACTCAAAAATGTAATCAAGTTCCGGAAAAGAAAAACAATAAAATTTAGGCGGAAATGTCAAGAAATCTAACTATCAGGAAAATGAAAGACCTGATCAGATGACAACGAGGAAGAACCAGAAAGCCTCGATCGTTTACTGAGAGGTGCATGCTGGTCTTCAAGAGGGTCCTCGATCTCCAGTTTCACTGCCCCAAACGATGCCATTTCCACTAAAGACTTAATCGACTGAACAAGCGAACCAAAATCAAGTTTCCCGAAAGCAAACTGAAAACTGAAATTGTGAACGAGAACTGAAATTCAGAGGACCGAGAAGAGTAATTGGGGATCAAATTAATTGGATTTCAAGTAGAGGAAGAATTGAATAATCCAAAAACCCTATGTGAAAAATAAAAGGAAAATGATCCCTGCTTTCTGTGAGAATTGCAAAAGTGGAAAAATTATGTACACGTGCTTTATAGTACGACCCATTGAAGGAAAAAAATCTACAAATTTTATTACAATTTCATGCTAAAATTAGAATTAATATTTTATGCACCGCCGATGTATAGATGTTATACACTGATGGTGAATGAGAAGATAACATATCATTAAAAAACAAAGTCAATATTAATTGAGTCTATTTTTAAAAATATATATTTTATTAAAAATTTTTTTATTTTTAATTAACAAAATATATCTTCTTTTCTAAACATATTTATTACTTAATTATTATATATCTAATTTCCTACACATTTTTAACACACTGAATTATTATATTTAAGTAATTCATGTTTTGTGCAAATAGATGATTAGATAATTATAATTAAGAATTCTTTACTTTAAATTATTATAATTAAGAATTCTAATTGGTATCTACAAATCATATCTAATTGATCTGAATTTCTAAATTATTATATTTATAATTAAGAATTCTTTAAATTTTTCTTTTTTTGAAAGAGGGAATTCTTTAATTTTAATTAACAAAAATAATTTAATTTCCTAATGGGAGGTGAAAGGTTCGAACCTCACTTGAGGCAAGTAGTGTGTATATAGGGTATCCCCTTCCTTATAATAATAATAAAAAAATATATATATTTTGTTAATTAGAAATAAAAGAGTTTCCTAATAAAATACAAATTTTAGATATTTTATAAAAAAGAACCTGATTAATATTGATTTTGTTTTTAATGATGTGACATTTTTTCTTTTACTGTCGGTGTATAGCATCTATACATCGGCGGTACTTAAGAGCAAAAATGGTAAATAATTTATTAGTTTTCGAATTTAATAAAGGCTCCATTTTTGGAAATGGACGGATAGAATCATGGAAATATGGAATCCCTTGAGAACGAGTAGTTGTAATAAAATGTGTTTGGGTGGTCCCTTCTTACCAACCATGTTTCCTGAAGCATTTTCAATGTGTTCTATTCTTAAACCCAACGGGGTAGTTCAAGTGTCATTTGAGCTCTTTTTTTAGGAGAGAATTCTGAAATAATCCGCGTTCAATTCTCACAGGTGATATTCCCTTTGAACCTGCTCTCATACCTCCCGAAGCGAATAATCATTACACGAACAAAGACTCAGACCACCTCATATTTTACACAAAAAAAAAAAAGAAAAAGAAAAAAAAAGAGCATTATATTCTTATATTTTCCTTTGAAATTTCATGAGTTAGTGACTGAAAATCTAAAAATATAGACCACCAGCTTCAATTAAATTAATACGGAGTATTATTTTAAAAGATTAGTTTGATTGAGGTAAATAGCTGCATTTCTAGCTATTTAAGTGTGGAGGGAAAAAAAAAAAGAAATAAAAGGTAAATTTTCATTAGTAACTTTAGATAATTAGGATTTTAAAAAATAATATATTATTTTTAATACATATATTAACCAAAAAAAAAAAAAAAAAAAAAAAAAACACCCTTCATTGAGAACTTGATGACTCAAAAGTCATAACACATATTGATGACACATAACACAAACACTAAATTCGTTAGATGTATATCGTCTTTGGAGGTGTTAGAATAAGTTATTATTATGTATTGTTATATAGCTTGCCTAGTCATAAGCCTATTAGTTAGGCTTCTCTTCTGATTGTATTTATTGTATTCAGAGTTTGTTATTCAATGAATCAATCCTTTCCACGCTCATCTGGTATCAGTTAGCCAGTTAGGATTCTCTCTCCTCCCATTATCGATTCTCTCTTCCGTTTTTCGATCATGTCGCAGAGTTCCTCCGAGCGCACCCTCACCGCCACCACCGTTTCTTCCCCAAACACTAACCCAAACTCCCTAAATAGTGCACACCATTTTGTGTCACTAAAACTTACCAATCGCAATTATTTGTTTTGGAGGACGCAGCTCATCCCGTTCCTTCGCGGGCAGGGATTACTCGGGTACGTAGGTGGAGGACATCCGTGCCCATCGCCGGTTTTGGAGCTCCCCGCCGGCAGCAACTCCGGAGACGCTGCTTCCACGACGTCCAACCCTGCCTACGCCGCATGGGTGCAACAGGACGCTTGCACCACTTAACCTATTGAATACTCCATACTAAGAGCATCTACAAGGGGCACGCCATTGCGCTATAATGGAGAGCAAAATGGCGTGTCATTGCCCAACGACGCTTCATTGCACCAAAATTTTGGTGTAGCATGAACATTTTCATCTCTCACCATTTGACGTTGCACTGTTCATCTCCTACCAAATTGATAATTACCCTTAATTTTATCTTGAAAAATATCAGCATACGCATGACAAACGAGTTGATTTTCTTCAGTAGAATATGAAGAAGTTCGAATTCTGTGTGGCTTGGACATTTTTCCAAAGAAAATGGAGAGGAATATTGAATACAAATAGTTATATGAATGGTTAAGAGAGGGAGCGAGAATTCAAAGAGTTGTGGTTTTATTATGTAGAGGTAGTGTACTATTATATAGATTGAAAGCAAATACCTTTGTGATCTAATCCAACGGTTGAAAATAATTGTCTTTTGAGATTTGGGAAAGATATAATGTTAGATATTGGATTGTGTGTTAGAAAGATATGCATACCAATTAAGGGCTAAGAAGGTTGTGAACTAATCCAACGATTGAAACTAATTGTCTTTTGTGATTTGGGAAAGATATCATGTCAGATATTGAATTGTGTGTTGGAAAGATATGCATACCAATTAAGGGCTAAGATGGTTGTGATATATGCCAACGGTTGAAAATAATTGTCTTTTGGGATTTGGGAAAGATATCATGTTAGATATTGGATTATGTGTTCGAAAGATATGCATACCAATTAAGGACTAAGATGGTTGTGATCTAATCTAACGGTTGAAAATAATTGTCTTTTGGGAATTGGGAAAGATATCATGTCAGATATTGAATGGTGTGTTGGAAAGATAGATGGTTGTGATCTAATCCAACGGTTGAAAATAATTGTCTTTTGGATTTGGGAAAGATATCATGTCAGATATTGGATTGTGTGTTGGAAAGATATGCATACCAATTAAGGGCTAAGATGGCTGTGATCTAATCCAACGGTTGAAAATAATTGTCTTTTGGGATTTGGGGAAGATATCATGTCAGATATTGGATTATGTGTTGGAAAGATATGCATACCAATTAAGGGCTAAGGTGGTTGTGATCTAATTCAACGGTTGAAAATAATTGTCTTTTGGATTCGGAAAAGATATCGTGTCAGATATTGAATTGTATGCTGGAAAGATATGCATACCAATTAAGGGCTAAGATGGTTGTGGTCTAATCCAACGGTTGAAAGTAATTATCTTTTGGGATTTGGGAAAGATATCATGTCAGATATTGGATTATGTGTTGAAAAGATATGCATACCAATTAAGGGCTAAGAGGTTGTGGTCTAATCTAATAGTTGAAAAATAATTGTCTTTTGTGATTTGGAAAAGATATCATGTCAGATATTGGATTGTGTGTTGGAAAGATATGCATACCAATGAAGGGCTAAGATGGTTGTGATTTAATCCAACAGTTGAAAGCAATCGTCTTTTGGATTTGGAAAAGATATCATATTGATATATATAAGTACATGACATCTAAACTTATCTTGCATCCTTTCATCATAGCAATCCCGAGATATGAATCCCCCACACACATTTTCATCCTCACCCTGACAACCATCTTCATCCTCGCAAGAGGATGACAATCATCTCATTGCTACAATACAATCACAACAACAAGCACTACTAAGTATGCTCGCAACAACGTTGTCATGACTTACTGTTTGGAGATTATGTCTACTCAAGTCATCAACTCAACTACTCAAGTCATGGATGTTCAATTCCCCATCATAGAGTGATTCACCGTGAGCGTGTAGATGGTGATCGAAGATTACATGTTGATTATTTTTCAAAAAATTGAAAATATAATGAAGCAATATTTCGTAGATGATTTCGAATGAGTCGAAATTAACCTTAGGTTGTTTTCAAGTTTGAAGACCTCAAGGCATACATTACTTTGATAGGATTTGCCAAACCATCAAGATGAATGTGGTACTAATGGGCAATAGATGCAATTAACCTTAGGTTGTTTTCATTCTCTTTGAGGGATCAAGCCTTAAGTTGGTTAAATTCATTATTATTTAACCACGTTGTTACATGGGATCAACTTTACAATGCTTTCATGCAAGAATATTGTCCCCCATCTGAAGCCATCAAGCTCGAGAAATAAGTGTAAAATTTTCAACAATTTGGCAACAAAAGTTCATATGATGCATGAAAAAGGTTTAAAGACTTGAGAAGGCAATGTCCCAGAAATTTGCTTACACCAGGAGACTTCATTTCTTCATTCTATGAGTGACTTTTAGACAACTCCAAGGCTATCCTATACACATCTTCTCTGGGATGAGTACTCATAGACATGGCACCGGAGATGGGTGAACAAATGATAGAGATCATCTCGGCTAATACCACATATTGGCCTCACCAAAAAAAAAAAAAAAAAAAAAAAAAAAAAAAAAACACATATTGGTACAATGAAAGGGCCAACCCACCAAAGAATGAGAGACCTTCTAAGATGTTTGAGGAATTGAGGTAGAGGAGAATATGGCTTTTCAAGCACAACTTAATGTTATTCAACATATGTTCAATCAAGTGGTGCAAGGAACCAATCAATGAGTTCAATTGGTTGAGTGGTTGACACCTCTCTCGACAATCAAGCTCAACAATGTCAACCCTCTATATCTTTTAGCCCTAAAAATATGGCTACGGTAACTCGTTCTGTCATTTGTGGAGGCTACCATGCATCTCAATCATGCTATCTCTTGGATTCAAATGCCTATATTCTTACCAAAATTATTGAGCAAATATAGATGTGGTGGGGTATGCTAGACAAGGCCAAGCCTATGGAGGGTACAACCAACAAAATAGAGGTCATATGGACTTCTCTTGGAGCAACCCCATAGGGGCCGCAAACCCAAGTTCTCTATCTAAGAATTCACCTCCCGTATTCCAAAGTAATCAAGGTTATAGAGGGATAAATTATGTGCCTATTATAATTAACATATTATGTATATGCAGTTAACATATTATGTGTCTGTAATTAATAGATTATGTACATGTAGTTAACATATTAGGTAGACCATGGTCCATGGTATAATTTTCCACTATTTATCTACCTATACTTTCTTAATTTGCCAACATCAATATGTTATATTCTGATATAAATATATCAAACTAAATATTGTTATATTCTGATATAAATATAGTTTGAATATCGAATGTTACGATTTCACATATATTAGTATTGAAGCAAAAAATTACTCTGAATTACATATTTTGCTCAAACGGAACATATTCAAAATATTTGAATATTAGATTTTAAAACACTTGAAATTTTGAATTTGTGATTATTTTTATAATGTTATAGTTTCAAAAAGAATTAAACTTAAAAATTTAATGTGGAAAAGAAGTATAGTTACAAAAATCGGTCTAGGCGACCGCCTAGGCATTAGGCGCCCTTAGACCGTGGCGACTTCCCCCTAGGCGCTCGCCTAGGCGACCGGCCGCCGCCTAGGCGTCTGCCTAGCGCCTAATTTGGCCGACTTGGCCGCCTAGACAACCGCCTAACGTCTAACTTAGCTGAGTTAACTCGTCCATTTCGATTGAGTTAACCCGATTAGCTCGGCCTTGCTAATTTTTTTTCATTATATATATATATATATATATATATATATATATATATATATATATATATATATATATACATATATATATATATATAATATGACATATATACACCCGTAGACTAGTTTGATACTTTGAATCTTTGGATAATTGAAGTATTTGAGTATTTTTTAATTTTGAAATAAGGGTCAAATAGGCCACTGAATTGCACACCAAAGTGCAATTAGGTCATCGAACTCAAAAACAATGCAACTGGGCCCCTGAACCACATAAAATCATGCAATTATGTCCAAAATGACCTGTTTACCTGAAATGTAGGTTATCAATTTTAAAAATAATTTGTAAATATATTTTAAAATAAAATAATTAATTAAAATTATATAATTTTAAAAAAAAAAAAAAAACTAAACTAAACTAAACTGTCGGAGACCATCCCTTCATCTCCGGCCATGGAAACGAAGAGACCTTCGTCTCCATGGCTAGGGAGACGAACCTTCGTCTCCGGCCATGGAGACGAAGCTCTTCGTCTCCGGCAATTCTAGTTTTTTTTTTTTAAATTAATTATTTTATTTAAAATTTATTTTTAAAATTGGTAACCGCCACATCAGCACAATTTAAGGTCAACAGGTCATTTTAGACTTAATTGCATAATTTTATGTAGTTTAGAAACCCAATTGCATTGTTTTTGAGTTCGATGACCTAATTGCACTTTTGGTGGCCTATACCCTTATTCCTTTAATTTTTAATATTGTTTAGATGTTATGACTTATGAATTATCATTTTTTCATTTATTTGGTTGAATGTTGAAAACAGCCTCATTAAAATTGTCAAACTGCAAGTTTGCCACTGTTTTTTTTGCGCCCGCCTAGTGCCACCTAGACGCTGTCCGGGCGCCCGACTAGCGCCCATCGCCCATTGCAACCATGAGGCTTGGTAAATATGATTTTCAAATTGAAAAAAAAAAAAAAGGAATTAGAGGATGGATAACTGAAAATCATATACCAAAATAGTAAGGTAAACAGACCCAATTACCAAAACGTATTATCCAAATCTGCATTTAAAAAAAAAACTTTAAAAATAGAGGTGAACACAACAATGTTCACTGATTGATGTGTACATAGGAAGCATATAACAGAAGCCTTTGACACTAGAATTTCAAATATACATCACGAAGTTACACATTTGGGTATACTAATGCTATGGAGTGATCTTATAACAAAACTTTCTTCCTGCAAGACTAGCATAGATAATTAGATACCTAGAATATAATGATGACAAGCTGAATAAGCATGCATTCTCCATAGTTGTAGTTTTTGAGGAGTTTTTGCAGGTGTGACTAGGAAAGAGAAGATCAGAGCAGAATCTTATAGTTAAAACTACAAATTAATGACCACTAAAGCTGCTCCAACAAAAATCTCTTCTATCTCTTGCACATTGCAAACCAGTGCATAGATGTAAAGAATGAATCAAAAGAACAGGATGAGCACACGGTTCCAATTGCTTCCTCATAAATATGCATGGACTATCGATCTCCATCTGATTGTCTATATATTTTTAAGCCTTGAAGCGCCTAAATTCAAACCAAATCTCATAGTGGTTGAAGAGCAAACTATCATGAGTGTGCTTCCCAAGATACTCAAGCCCAAGATTACTTAGCCTTTTTGTGCATTCGTCTCCTCCTAATCTTGAACAGAACTTTATATTGTGTGACACAAAAATACGACCATCTAGAGGTTTTAATCTATCAACAAGTCTCTCGAACCCAACCCATACAAGCTTATCGGGCATATGAAGGAAAACAGCACTTGCGTATATCAAATCATACATGGTTCCAGATCCAAATTTACTGAACTCCATGTCTTCACCTCTTACAATAAGAGGACGTTTAGGTAATAAACCTTGGGATGGAATCTCATACCTCAAGGCAGCCATTAAGGATAGCTCATCTCTTTCAAGGCAGTGGTATTGTTCAGGGTTCAAGTACCGGATGAAATGCAAACCAACACGAAGGGTCCCACATCCAATCTCCAAAACTTTGGAGTTAGGAGCTAGATGAACTGATTCTGCAAGGAATTCAAACACATCTCGCCCTCCTGCCCAAGGTTCCCCATAATTGCTGTGGTGCTCTTCTACAAGGAGCTCACTGGGACAAGCGAGAGCAGTGTGATTATTTGCTTCCTCTCCTTCATAGTGTGATATTCCCTTGAACCTTTAAAAAAAAAAGTTCAACATGATTTCTGACAACTAGCTCAACTCCTCAAGGAAGCAAATAAGAGTTCCAGTTTTCCTATGGGAAGAGGTAGATTCAATTTGAAAAAAAGAAATGCAGAGTAAGAAGTCAAATAGCAAACATGTTTCTTGTTCTACTCGATTAAACGAAGTTAATATTTAGTTGATTAGTTGTGAAAGTTTGTTCTCTTTTTTCTCATCATTCTTTTCCTTCAATATTAATAGGGATAAAGTACAAATAAGCCATCCAACTATTTGGGAAACAACAATTAAGCCACCCAATTCAAATTCATTCACGAACAACAATTAGCTTTTATTAACAAAGTTAATCTAAATTCAATGCAGTTTTTCAGCCTACCTTTATGTTTCCTCCATCCAAAATTTACAACAAAAGAGACACCACACCTACTTACAAAAAAACTGAAGAGTTTTTATAGAAGTACCCTAAATGCCAATAGTTTTGAAGTAAAATATTCAACACAACGCAGAACCAGAGAATATGTCAGGGTGGGTATTTGGAATAACAAAGTCAAAATCAACTGCTTAATAACTTAGAATTTTATCATAGTAACAAGTTCCTTACAGAACACTGATGTAGTTAATAACCTCTAAAAGAAACAGAGAGTTCCCTAGTAACTAGGAGGCTACCAACACAATTATATAGGTGAACTTACTGACCATTCACACAGTTCAACAAGTGTGACTGGCTAATTAGTCACCAAATTTTCCTTTAACCAAAACAAACTAAAAATTACTCTAAAATAGCTCAACACTAAATTGATTATTTACCACATAACGATTTGCTAAATAGAACATTAAAATTGAAACGGAAATACTTCAAATCCACAAGTTTTGAGATTAAACAGTCCAAAGATATTGTGCAAAAGCATCTTTATCGTACACCTCATAATTCAAAACTACATAAAAGACAATGAAGTTAACAGCCTCTGAGAGAAAAACTAGAATTCTCCTATAAAAACTACATAAAAGACAATGAAGTTAACAGCCTCTGAGAGAAAAACTAGAATTCTCCTATAACAAGGAAGCCACCAACACAATGATCTAGGTGAACTTACTGGCATATTAGCAAAGCTGCATAGAGTTAAGCATGTATAACTTGTTAATTAGCCAACAGATTTTCCCTAATTTGGTTCATTAAAAAAAAAAAAAAGAAGAAGAAGAAGAGAGAGAGAGAGAGAGAGAGAAAAGAGTACTCCAAAATAAATCTAGATTAAATTGATTGCTAAAGACACTGTTTGAAGAAAGATTTTAAAAACAAAAAAGCCTAACAGTTTCGAGGTAAAAATGTAAAATTTTGAACACCAAGCATTATATAGGGGTAATACATACGGATAGGTTGGTCTAAATAACAAAGTTTCAAAGAAAATGCTAAATAATTTCTTTTTCCTACATCTTTTCATAATTCAAAATTACTTACAGATCTTACTGTACAAATATAGTTAATATCCTCTGAAAGGATCAAAGGAATACTCACAACTCAAAATCTCTTGTAAAAAGGAGCAGCTCAATCATATAGGTGAACTTACTGACCATTAACCTATAGGCTTGGTATGTGTGACTGGCCAATAGCCACCAAATATTCCAAACTCCAGCAGATTCATATACTTCCCTTCACTTGAGAAAAACCCTAGAGTATGGAGGGGATAACCACCAGAGACACCAACCGGTGGTAGCCCCAATGATGTGGCCTTTAGAGGTTTCTCTAGAGAGAAAACCTTTCTGTTGGTTGTTTCCCCATTGGCGCAACCAACTTCCTTGGCTCCTCCTTTATGGAGGGTTTTTCTTCTACTTTAACTATATCTTCTTCTTTACTTCCTTCTTATCATTCAGATAAATACTACACGGATGCTTCAAGTTTGCTTTTAATCCGGTCATATTTGCCTAGTGTGGCTTGGCTATAGTGTATGCTACAGATCTGAGGGATGGGCAGTTGGGCACAAAGACAGTGTTTTTAGCCAAGGGGACAAGGAGTTCTTGTGCTATAAGCTAGATGTCTCTTGGTAACATTGGCTTGTGATCAACTTTTTATTTTATTCTCCTTTTAATCTTTTGGTTGGCACTCTATTGCTGAGGATTTCTTCTCCTGAAATTGAATCTTCTTGTGATCTCTTCACCCTATATAGCTCAAGAGTGCTTGCTTACAGTTACTGTACTTGTGCTTCTAAATTGAAGTTCAAATATAACTTATAAGAAGTACAGGCAGGAAGCTATTGAGTATTGACCGCTCAAATCATATCCCAAAGGCTATTTATTATGTATTATAAACATCAATAATCAGCAATCAATCTTTCAATAAAAACTAATTCATATATGCAACCAAATCACTTTGTGAATAAGAAGATCAAACCTAACCAAATTATAAACACATGCACTCAAATAAGCATATATTTGCACAGAGACTAATACAGACGTAAGTTTAAAGGGTGCATACTGAAGAAGATCTTGGAGCTGCTGTTGGCGAGTGCGAGGGTTAATCCCTTTGCGGAGCACATTCTGTGCCATATGGAGGCCATTGGCCACGATCAGCCCCTTCACCCACTCAATATCCTCCGCCGACGGCGAGATCCGGTCCTCATAGGAGCCGGTGGTAGCGGCGCTAGAGGCAGTGCGATCCAGGGCGGTAGGGCAAGAGCAAGTAGGGGGCGATGAAGGTGAAGACAGAGAAGAGAGGAGAAAGAAGAAGAAGACTGCGGCTGTGGCGGCGGAGAGAACAAGCACCGGCACTGATATCACCACTCCCTTCGATGACGTCAGCAGAGCCATAGTAGAAGAAGATCTATCTGTCTCTCTCCAAACATTTTTCTTATCTAGAGACTCGAGCCTAGAGGGCATAAAATTTTGGGGCACATGAATACATGATTAAATATTATTATTATTATTTTATAATAAATACATAAATTGAAATATTTATGTGTTGTCTCAAAATTTTATTTGTAGGAATAAAGATAGCCTAACTCGTAGATAAGTGATAATTAAAAAGAATCTATTTAGCAAGAAGCGTTGAATAATATTTTTAATTATAATTTTTGCTTATTTATTTTCTAACTACTTATAAAGTTGTTATTTTCCATGCATGAAATAAATGGTGTTACATATGATTAATATGGTTTAATTGAATTGTAAATCACCTGATGAATTTGTAGAATAAGAATTACTTGAATCTAATACATATTTAAGCATAGAAATTAACTAAAATGTTTCATACTTATGAGTTTAGTTAAGGTGACTTGTAATCATTTACCAACTAGAACCACAAGACTTAGAACATAATATAATCATGTAAATCAAAGTGTAATGAAGGTGCTAAGTAGCTTGGAGCTCAATGACACCTATTTGGTTCTCCCAAATGAGAGGTCGCAAATACTACATTGTAATAGAGTCAATAGTACTCAAAAAAATGTAATGAAGGTGAGAAGTACAAGATTCATATATAAGAAGTTTTGGTTTATTGATTGTTATTTTTAGAAAGAGTGTGATATGTAAAGTAACAAACCCTTACAACACAATTCTTTAAACTCCTCAATTACACTGTTTGGTTGGAGAGAATTACAATTCGGTGGAATTACAATTCATATACCCCCACCCCCATAGGAATTACATTTTGATGGCAACTAGGAAAAAAAAAAAAAAAAAAAAAAAAACACCAAGAAAATTACTATATTGCCATTTAATGTTGTTGTTATTAGGAAAAATGGTCAAATTGGCCCCCAAGTCATTCGGGTAGTGCAATTAGATTCCCCTAAGTATAAAAATAAAAATAAAAACAAAAAAAAAAACTCTATTCAAATCCCTTAAACCTATAAAATTGTTCAATTAAGTCCAAATCAACTTGTATAGTAGGTTAAGTCTTTCCAAACTTGACAATAAATAAATTGTACGACGAGGACAGCCTCCTTCACAGACGATCGTGGCCATCCGAGAACAGCCACGACTGTCAAACATGAGGTACAGATCTGAACAATCTGGAATGAGAGCAGTGGCCATGGCCGCCACCCTTGTTCCAAACGGCTATGGACAGCCATGTCCAGGGCCATCCCCAAACATCTATGGCCGTCTAAAAAAAATTCAAAATTTTTTTAGACGGCCATGGTTGTCGGGGACGACCCTGGACAGCCATGGACATCGCCTTCGTTCCAGATTGTCCAAATCTAGAGCTCATGTTTGACAATTGTGACTGTCCTCACCGGACAACCACATCTGTTCGTGAAATAGGCAAGCATTTGAATGAAATTTTATTTTTTTACTTAAAGAATCTAATTGCACTATCCGAATGACTTAGGGGACCAATTTAACCCTTTTTCCTAAAATTTATAGCTTTACAACATTATAAAACATATTATCAGAAAGGCTTCTCCCCTATAACGTTACCATGTGGATCATAGTTACAAATAACCAAAGTATCCCCAGTGTTGCATATAACTTTAGCACACCCAACTCTCGTGCTCTCCTTCCAAACTACTTGTGTATAATGCCAACAATCTTTGTTTTGCTTACAAGTATTTGATGAATAGTCATAATAGAGTCTCTCCTTAGCCCATGCTGCAACTGCATCACCTGGTTCCCAGTCGGTCCCGCTTCCCCAGAAAAGGTTCTCGCCATAGTCACCACCGGAATGAAGCAATTCGCAGTTTTGCCGCTGTTGATGGGCCCACCGGCTTGCATAGCCAGCCAGCTTGGGACTCCATTTGAGTGGGGGAATGCCAAGCTTTGCTCTGATTCTGTTGTGGGGAAGAAGGAACTGTCTGATTGTGTTTCTGGGAGTTGGGCTCACCCCCTCCTGTCTGATTGGTTTTGATAAACACAGTGAAGAAGTTTGTGATAACAAAAGAAGAATTAATAAGATGGAAGATCTCATTTCTATATATAGATAGAGAGAAAGGGTAACTGGATTTGATGGAAAAAACTGAGCAAATCTTAGGATTTATATACATGTTAGGAGGAATATATGACAAGGAATCATTTCACATGTGCTCACAATGTGACTTAGGTGGAAAATCACGTTAATGAATGTGAAGAATGAGTTCTCAACTTCCCACAACTGTTTCCAATCATTGCCACATACCATCAATCATTCATTAAACTATGCTCACAGTCACTAAAATAAAGGTTTTCTTCAGTGTTAGCATGTTTTAAGGTTGCATCACTTTTATCAACCTTATAATAATTTACAGTTGATAAAACATTATGAGACAGAAAAGAGAGTTGCACCATCTAGTTGGTTCTGGCGGTAGCAGCTACGGCCTTGTCAAGATGGCCACAGATTCCCACTCCAAACTACAAACCACATCCTGCACGCCAACACGGTAATTGTTAAAATGCACGGCCTAACTCCATTTTAGTAGAAGTCTATTGCTATAGTTCAGAGCTCTGTTTAGTAGAGCTTATTTTAGAGCTATAAGTTCTGTTTGATAAAGCATCTGGAGCTTAAAATAATAGCTCATTTTGAAACACTACTCTACTGAGCGTTTCAAAATAAGCTAGTAGCTACTAGCTTTTAAGCTTTCAACTTTAAGCTAGCTTATGAGCTAGTTATAGCAAACAGAGCCAATAATGTCCATTGGAGTTTGTAAAATAAGACGGTTAAGAAATGGGGAGCAGAGTACATGTGCGGAGACAATTGAAAAATATGGAAATGAGGTCATGGGTATTGTAATCTTGGAGACATGATTAAATTGTATTTCCACATACCGAGGGGTTTTGCTTGTCAATGTCAAAGCTGTTAATGGCACATGGTTCAGCCAAAAGTTCAATAGGTTCTTCACCTATGCAATCATAGCAAACCAAAAAAATCATAAACCAGGGAAGGTGTATCCAAAAGCAACGGAAATGATTCAAAAAATGAAAATGCATAAAAAGTCTATATGCATTACACACCTTGATCAATTACACCAAGGATGCCATCCTCTGAGCAAATCATGGCAGGAAGAAAAGATGAGGCAGAAGTGTGGGCAATGCTGGAAGAATGAGAATAGTTGTCATATTGAACCTCCCAAACCTCACTTTCTGATAGTGTCTGGACTGCTGAATCACTGGTCCCAACACCAGTAAGAACTATAGACTGTTGTGGCTTACGAAGATCCCATACAAATACAGTACCAGAAGAACCTCCTGCCTTTAGGCACAATAAAATTATAGGGAAATAAATTAATGCACATGGTATTCAGAACTAATCTAAGGATGCGATTTCCATATATTTAATGTCAAATAACCTAATAAACAGATAATTTTTACTCAATGCCATTATAGGTGAGGGAACATCATAATACATTACTATGGAACCTTGATCTTGAGTAACTCTTCCCAAATAGCAGCATACTATCAGAACTTTAACAATCACAAATTAATCCTTTCCTTGATACATGAAACTTACACATGGACCAAAGGACATAAAAAGACGGCCAAAAGCTTATTCAATGGGCATTTATAATGGGGAGAAGAGTCAATAGTAACTGAGGTGTATATAATGAATACCTCACCGGCATTGGAATCAAGCCATATGATTTTGATGGTTGTATGCTACAGAGTATATGCTAGAATTTTCACATGTGAAATATTTAGCTAGCACAAATATGATTATGAACCAAAATACTATTACAAGTCGCCATCTAAAATTCATCATAAAATTTAATCTGTCACTTTGTGTATGATGCCATCAAAGCATCAGCCAATTTATTTTCCTAGCAGGAGCAGTTACATGTTGCCAACATCATGGAGATTAATGATGAAGAAAAAAATCACATGATTATAAGTGAAACCTCACATAATTGCATGACAGGCTACGGATTGTCTATATTGCGCCATAGCCTATACATTTGCTGTAGTAATTGCTGCAGCTAATGACATTAAAATGTGCAACTTTTGATTACCATGGTGCTGAAGTGAATTGACCTCATATTATGTGGTCCTACTGTTCTATTGGCACCAGGTGGGGAGGTGGAGATATGTGCATGTGTGTTTAAGTGAAGGCGGCTTAGTGAGTTCCTTAAATAAGTTTCACAAGGTCATCTCTCATATAAGCCATAACTTGCATCCATAACCTAGGTCTAAGACACATACTGATCTATAATCAATAAAGCAAATTATATGAAATTGTGAATATTACTTACAAGACAAGTATGCTTCCTTGATGGTTGAATGTCAATTGAATGCACAATGCCAGGCATGATTCCTTGATTCCTATAGCATCATGAAATAATTTGTCATTGTGTTTACTAGTAACATGAGAAAACAAAAAAAAAAAAAAACAAAAACAAAACAGAAGGCTAAGAGGATGAAATGGTATCTTCAAGACTACATTGAGGTTTGCAACCATGAGATCATAAACAGAAAGGGTCAGTTTGATTAAACCCATTCACATCTTGGCGTCTAAATGAACAAATGGAGATAAAAGAGAAAATATACAATTCAGTGATAGTGTACATATTAGTGAAACAGTTTCCTACATTGTAAATCAGTCATAACTAAAGATTAAGGAAATGGGGGGGGGAGGGGGGGGGAGGGGGGGAGGGGGGGGGGGGGCATAATATGGTTAACTACTAGTGCATTGTTCTCATATGCAATCAGTGCATTGTATATTTTCTCTAAAAAGAAAACTACACAGACAAAAAAGAGCCAGAATCCTGGGCTCTCGGCTTTAAGCAACACTATAAAATAAAAATTTGTGGACTGTGGAGCACAAAGACAGTTTCCTCGGTTTTTTATTTTTATTTTATTTTATTTTATTTTTTAATGAGTACCAGAAACTATAATATTAGAATCATACAAACACAAAACACTGCATTTCTGTGCTCCATTTTAACCACTCCTAATCCTTAGAAATAAGATAGTGCAGAGACTAGTGTTAACAATCAAAATTAAAATAAAATGAAAGGACACAGCAAATCTTCAAATTTGGCATCATAATGTAGTTCCAGAAAGGAAACACTGATAATAAAATTTTACTTAAAGCAGCACTTTTTAGACTTTAGAACTTAAAAATGCTGTCAGTAGAAAGACATGCATGTTTAAAAAAAAAAAAAAAAAAAAAAAAAAAAGAGAGAGAGAGAGAGAGAGAGGAAACAGAATTGGATACAACAAAGTCCAAATTTTACATAGAGTGTCTAACCATTATTACTGCATGGAGCATATAAAGACAATGTATACCCAAGAAGAAATCAATGCCTTTACCAGACCCAATTTTTAATATCCTGATTTTTAGTGACTGTGGCACTCAATAAACTAAAGTATTGCCCAAATATGAAAACCTCAAACCGGGAAAAAAAACATGCACTTTAAACTTGACTCTTATAAATATATAGAATCCCAGGGCACATTTTCTATTCCCAACTTTCGACCATTATATATCAAATACGGAGTAAGTGGCATCCCACTTCTAAAATTTGTTTTGTCAAAAGTGATAACTCAGGTATTTAGCATTTAGGCCAACAGGTTGGCAAACAAATTCATCTATTTGACATTGTTACCCTTGAATAAAAAGATACTCCATTGTGCATAACGGTAGGGATATTTTTGTCAGAAAAAATTGTATAGTGCAACTCTTATAGCATAATGTATAAAAACAAGTTAACAGAAAAAACAGACATAAATAAGGGATATAACCTGGATTGAGACTTATTATGTTTTCAGATTAGATTAGATAAGTGGCATCCCACTTCTAAAATTTGTTTTGTTAAAAGTGGTAACTCAGGTATTCAGCATTTAGGCCAACAGGTCGGCAAACAAATTCATCCATATGACATAGTTCTTCTAAACTACAAGTGCAAAAATTCAAAGATCTGTAAAGATTTAACAAATAGAACAGCACATTTACAAACTGTATGACATGAAACTGAATTAAAATAACTGAGACAGATTCTATTACCAATTTCCTTTAAACTGAGAAACAGGTCCACCAGGCGATCTCCGATCCCACCACTGAAGACTATAACCCAATCCACCAGTCACAAACTCCACTGGCGAAGCCCACTTAACCGCCTGATAAGAAACCAGCCCATTATTGTCGAAAACTTTCTGAAAATTCACTGTCTTTCCAATGCTACCACCAATGTTGATCCAATTCACCCTCCCATCTTCCCCAACACTAACAGCCTCGGACCCATTTTCACTCACATCAATCCCCAAGATGGGTCCGTAATGGAACCCTCTTTCGGTCACCGAGGCCTCGACATTTAACGACCCATTCATCAAATCCGCAGAGAGAATCGAGAGAGAACCTGAAGATGAGGCTGCAGTAATGAGAGGTTTATTGGAGGTTCGGCAGGTTTTCAGGGCAGAGATCCGAGAAGGGGTGGAAATGGATGATTCTACACTGAGTTCGGGAATTTCCGGATCTGAATCCGACGGCGGCGATTGCGAGAGGCTGAGCAGTTGGAGGGAGGGGGAAGACGCGTCGGAATCGAAGGCGGCAAGGATAATGTGGCGGTGGAAGGCGGAGAGTCGGGGGAGCCATCGGAGAGCGTCGATGTACTGGCTCTGTGGGTATCGGTGAACTTGAATTGGGGTTGTTAGAGCCATTTTTAGGGTTTTTGTGAGGGTTTAGCTGAGTTTTAGACTGAAGCTCGACAGTGATCCTCGGAGTTCATTCATAATTAACCCCCCCCCCCTCCTTAATTTTTCCTTGCGTCTGTAAATAAGTTAAAACTTTCTTCCTTTTAAAAAAAAAAAAAGTTAAAAACTTTCTTGAAAATTTACAATTTGAGAAAATTATTTTGTATAAATAAAAATATAATTTCATGATATTACGAAAAATAAATTTACCAGGGGTAGAATTATTTTTGTCTGAGTGTCTGACTAAGATCTAAGAATCTACTATCAAAGTTATTTAGTTATGTATTTTATCTTTTTTTGACATTAATTAAAAGTTTTTTATAAAACATTATTTTTTGAAAAATATTGGTTTCTCTCAACACTTTTTTTATGTGTGTATTATTTATTAACTTACAACTGATTCATTAAACTCTCAATTATTCGTTATGTTTTTTTTTTTAAATATTTATATATAACAAGGATATATTAGAGATTAAAAAAAAATCTTAAGAAAATTTAAACAAACCAAACATCTTAATTAATTTTTTAAGATAATTTAATTCTTTTTTTTTTTTGAAAGCAAACACCAATCAACATTATCACAAATGCATCAAAAGAAAGCCAGGTGGGATAGCATCCGAATACAGAGAACCATCCTGAGAAAACGCCTCCGCGGCCAAAGTATGAGCTAAAATATTTAAAACACGAGGCACCGAAACTAAAACGCAAGAAGTAAACGTATCCATAATAGTCTTGCAGTCGCGAATCACCACGCCCGCATATGATCTAGGGGGGAATAAGGCCTATTGATGTAACCTTAGTACCAAACAATCCGTATAAATAGTGACCTCTGTAACATCTCGTGCTTTCAGCCATGACAGGACTTCCATACAAGCCAGTACCTCACCCGTAAGTGCATTCTTGCTAAAAGGAAGCTTCACATTGACCGCCGCAATGAAGCTGTCATCTTCCGCAACCAACGCCCCTCCAAATGTGGCTGCTCCCGAGTCCGGATTGCGGCCAGCATCTACATAGCATCGCCAACTCGGAGCCAGCTGCACAGGTTGTTGCAGCCGTGAAGATCCCGAAGCATGAAGCCCAGTCGCACGCCATGCTGCAACCACCGCCTTGGCCAAGTTCCACGTGTGGTGTGGTGTATAAAGATAAGCCTCTCATATCGCATTGTTTCTTGCTCTCCATAATTCATAAAGGACTGCAATAACTTGAATAAGAACATCCTCAGTTAAAACAGACACATCATTCTGAAACCACTCAGCAAAGCAACCACCAGTCACACAAGAAATAGGGAGATGTGATTCATTCCACACTTGGAATGCATAAGTACACTCAATCAAAGAATGCATGACATCCTCATGAAATATGGCACACATACAGCATGATGGATCAACATCAACATCAGATAATTTAATTCTTCTGTTTCCAAAATTTCAATAATTTTTTTTTCAAGGTTATTCTCATATGCCTGCATATGCAAATGCCTCAAAGGTCAAAACCATAGAGGCTAAAATTATTTTATTTGCTTTTGTTTAAATCTATTTTATTTACACTTGTTTTTTTTATGGAGCTTTCTATCACGATACACATGCAGCAGCTTATAGTTTTTGGGACCGGACGATTGATGGAAGGTGGGTTGTGGGTAAAAGTGGACCATTGTTTGGAGCGAAAAGTGCACATATGACAGAAGTAATGACGTGCAAGGAGGTGATGTCTTGGGTTAAAATCAATGTTGCAAAAATCGCGCCTAGGTGCTAGGCAGTGGGAGGCCGCCGCGAGGAAGGGCCTCGACGGCCTCCTCCGTGGCCGGCCGGTTAGGCGATTTTTTTTTTTTCAATATGGAAAAAGTTCCGGAAGGCATAACTTTTGACCTAGTTGTCCGATTGGGTCCACTAATTTCTCAAAAAAAATGCTTCTTTGACTCTTAATTTTAGTTTTTTTTATGTATTTAGATGGTTTAAACAATCTTTTGAACAATTTTACAACCACTATCGTAAATAGTTTCTAAGAAATAACTATGGAAACCTTATGTTTTATTACTAAATTTTAAAAATTTTAATTTTTAATTAAAATTTTTTTTTTTTAAAAAAAAAAAAAAAAAAAAAAAGGCGCCTAGGCGCTAGGCGCCCCCTTGCCGCCTAGGGGGCGCCTAACGTTTTTTGCAACATTGGTTAAAACCAAGGGCCTATCTCGGATTTGCTTTAAAATGGACTATCAGGTTCTTCACAGGAATTTGTCTACGATTTCTAGGTTCAATTCATATCTTGGTTTTTGTTTAGGATGCTTGTTTTGTCGTGCTTGGCTCTTTACATTCGTCTTTTATTTCTTTTGTTCGTTGATCAGCTAATCGGGTTGCTCATATTCTGGCGACTACGATAAACTCTAGCTCTGTGCCTTAGGTTTGGGACGCTTTTCCACCTAAGAGTATTGCTCTTTTGATTGATTAATGATATTCGGTTTAGAGTTAATTCCACCAGAGGTCCCTTGTCTTTGGTGGCAATTTCAAATTTAGTCTCAGACTATCGTTTTTGCCATTTAACATCTTAGACTATCATTTTTTAGACACTTTTAGTCCTTCTCATGACTTTTTATATTTTTAGTAAGGGCATTTTTGTCTTTTTATTTTTTATTTTTTATTTTTTGTTATTTTTTCGGTTTCAACCGGTTTAATTAGTTTAGAACTTTAGGTAACATCATATTTTTAATAACCATATTTTTCAACCTGTATTTAGTAAAGTTCTAAACCAATTAAACTGGTTGAAACCGGAAAAATAACAAAAGAAAAAATATGAAGAGACAAAAATGTCTTTACTAAAAATATGAAAAGTCATGAGAAGGACTAAAAGTATCCGAAAAATAATAGTCTTACTTTACCCTACAAATTTTAAATATTTTTAAATTTTTCCGTCAATTTTAACGATCGGGGACCAAATGCGTCACTTCGTTCATAAGTCATAATTGAGGGACTAAAAATGGATACCAATTTAGTATATTTATAGAATTACCCAAATACTTTTTTATTTATAGAATTACCCAAATGTATATACTAATGGGGGTGTATTCAATCACGACTTTCATAGAGTTTTAAAGACTTTTATGAACTTTAAAAGTTTGGAAGTATTCAATTCAAATTTTTAGAGAGTCTTTAAAAGTCAGGCGGTATTCAATTAAGATTTTTAAAGAGTCTTTAAAAGTCTTGTGGTATTCGATTAAGACTTTTAAAGAGTCTTTAAAACTTATGTGGTATTCAAAAAGTTATGAATTTTTTGTAGATTTTTTAATTTCAAGACTTTTGTAGACTTTTCCTTCTCAAATATAAATAGTTGAAATCCAACCATCAACCCCAAGATTTCAAAATTTTCTTTCTAACAACTTTGAATGTTTTCTCTCTCTATTTAAACTCTATTTTTTTCTCCCTATTTAAACTTTATAAACCTATCTAAATTCAAAAAAAAAATATTTTTTCTTCATTATCCTATATTTTCCTCATACCTAAACTCTATCAATTTTTCTCTCTCCTACACTTTACCATCTTCATCTAAAAATTCGAAATAATATAATTTTTACTTCATTATTGCTTGTTTACATTAATTTTTTTTTACCCCTAACTTTCTCTAATTCTCCCTAAATACATGAACAAAGAAAATTTTCTATCGTCAAATTTTAGTATATATTTCATAATATTCATATAAATACTTATATATTTTGATTTTTATTCTTTTTATGTGTATATTCGTAATATATATTTTTACTTTTTTTTTTTTAACAACAGATTACTACGAATACCAAATTACTGCTCGCAACAACGATTTGGGGTTGCAAATAGTAGCACCTTGTTATTCACAGTCTCAAATTGCTATTGCAAATAATATTTCTTTGCATGATGCCTATCAATAAAAGTATAATTTTTAAAATATATTATTAATATTAAATTTTTATTTATTTTTTATTTTATGCAACTTGTAATTATATTTTTAAATACTTTATTTGATCAATTCTTTTATTATACATTTTATTGTTCAATATTGTTATGAATTTCTAATGAAATAGTTTTTTTTTTTTTTTATGTTGACTAATAATATATATAAGTATTTAGCATGTAAGTCTCATCATACTATGGATAAAAATAATAATGTTGAGAATGCTGATGTAGGTGAAAAACTATATAATAGGAAGAATTTTATGATATATTCTAAATATTTTGTAAGAAAAATTATATATAAATGATAAGAGTCAAAGTCATTGAAAGTTTGTAAAGATGTATTCAATTTAGAATTTCAATGACTTTTGTAGACTTTTTAAAATAAAAAGTTGATAAAATTCTATCAATGTTTTTTATATAGGCCCTGTTTGGTAAAAAATTGACCTATAGGCCAATTTTGGCTTATTTGACCACTATTAATTGTTTGATTTAGTTAAAATATCAATATAAATGTTTGGTTAATTAGCTTTTTGCAACTCCAAAAGTCTAAAATTCAAAAAGCTACTTCAAGCAACTTTTTCAATTAGCTTTTTGAGAAAAGAAATTATACCAAACAGCTATTAGCTAACAACTAATTTACCAAACACTTTTCTACAATCAGCTAATGTTATCAACTATTTATACTCTCTAAGAGTAAATTTCAATTTTAGTCCACTGACTATTGAACTTCTGTTAATTGCACTCCTTGACTTTCAAAAGTGTTAATTTAGTACCTTGACTATGCAATTTTTATCAATTTTGGTCACACCGGCCAAATGTGACCGAAAAATTTTAAATCAATAATTAATCTTAAATGAAAGGGGTAAAATTGTCATTTCATGTTAGGTCTAAATTGGGAAAGTGATGTTAAATGGATCACTTCATTTCATCTTTAACGACGCCGTTTCCCTTCCTCCTTCCTCACTCAAACTCAGTATTCGAGTCAAAAGAATTGCAGTCAACAAGCAGACTCGCCATATATACTGCAAGCAAATGGTGTCACAGCTCCGGCCGGAGATTCCCAATTGTTGTAGGAATAATTCGGATCTTCGAATGCCGCAATTTCTGTAGGAATAATTTGGACACTCGAGTGTCACAAAACCGCCATTGTTGGCGCTCACGAAGTAATTAGGACGAAGAACCATGAGAAGGGTTGTTAATTTGGTCAAGCATCACTTTCCCAATTCGGACATAATATGAAATGACGATTTTGTCCCTTCCATTTAAGATTAATTGTTGATTTAAAATATTCTGGTCACATTTGGCCGGTGTGATTAAAATTGATAAAAATTACATAGTCAAGGCACTAAATTAAAACTTTTGAAAGTCGGAGAGTGAAATTAATAGAAGTTCAATAGTCAGTGGACCAAAATTGAAATTTACTTTACCCTCTAATTAACGCAATAAGCTAACAGCCATTTTACCAAACTGGGCCATAGACTTTTATAGTCTTATAAAGTTTTAAAAAGTTTTGAACGACTCTATGAAAGTCAATCAAAGTTTATTAAAATCTATCATTTTAAAAGTCTTTAAAACCCTACAAAAGTCATGATTGAATACACCGCCCTAATTTTTTAATATAACAATATTTTTCTTTTTTTGGACATCTTCAGGTAAATTTAATTTTTCTGAATTACCAAATATATTTTAATATAACAGCGTTTTTAATTATTTTTTCTGAATTACTACGTACTAAAATTTTTAAGAGTTAATACCCAAAATAGTCCCTCGACTATGTCGTAATTACCAATTTGGTCCTCGACTATCATTCTTACCCAATTAAGTCCTCAACTATACAAATTTTACCTAATTTAGTCCTTTGTCAATTTGACTGTTTGTTGACTGTCAAAAGTGGAAATAAAATTGTAATTTTACAAGTTTTCTCCTTCCTCCTCATTTAGCAGCGCCAAACCATGTAGCAATAAGCTCCGGTTGGGTTCTAAACCTGTCAGTATCGAAGTAGTGGTTATGCATCGGATAGCCCATGAATTTGATTTCCAACGATTTTTTGACGATCGAAATCTGATCGGAGTGTATTGCTGTATGGTTTGGCGTTGCTAAATGGAGAGGAAGGAGAAATCTTGTAAAATTATAATTTTATCCCGACTTTTGACAGTCAACAAACAGTCAAATTAATACAGAGGACTAAATTGGGTAAGAATTGTATAGTTGAAGACTAAATTGGGTAAGAATTGTATAGTTGAGGACTTAATTGAGTAAAAGTTACATAATTGAGGACTTAATTGGATAAGAATGGTAGTTGAGGACCAAATTGGTAATTATGGCATAATCGAGTCATTTTGGGTATTAACTCAATTTTTAATATAACAGCATTTCTTGGGCAGGCATCTTCACTTAAAATTTTAAGATAGTATCTTTCAAAATTCCGCCGTCTGTGGGGATCGAACCCACGACCACGTGGTTAAAAGCCACGCGCTCTACCACTGAGCTAAGACGGCTTGTTGATTATTAGTTTCATAAATAAAGTTAAATCATCAAAACTGAGATGAATTGATTGGAAAAATTTCATATCGATTCAATTTTAATTTCAATTGCAATTACATATAACATGTATATAAACACAAGATTGAAATTCAATTTCAGTTGAAAATAATTGAATGTAAATACTTCAAATTAGTTCAATGTTGACTTCAATTGACAATTATAGATTGTGTATATCTCAATTCAATTTAATATGGTTGTAAAATATATTTTGTATTATATGGTAGGCCATTATCCATGTCTAGCCTATTAATAAAATGGTAGTTCTTACACTTCCCGTTTTCTTCAATTTCATTTTTTAATTTTCTCTCTTCTCTCTATCTTGTTCTTGGCATACAATTGTGGTAGAATCATCTTGAAAAATTGAGCTAAAAAAGGTCAAATTTTAACACGTTATTACTTATTAGCATGACTCACTATCATAATCTCTGATGAACGGTGAGTTTAGTTATGTTTTTTATGTGCATTTATTTTTCAGTAAATCATTATATTGTTTAAGTATTGTTGTGGGGTTCTTTTCATGAAAATTTCAAAGATGTGTATATGCATTATCTCTATTTTGTTCACATGGAAAACACCTCACATTAAATGTTATATATATCTATCTTACTTTTTCCATTATTATTCCCAAAAGGTTGAATCCACAACCTTTTGAGGAACCACAGAAGCTAGATCTTTGCAAGGAGCCCACACTGCTGCTGGTGAGACTCGGTACCTGGTCATTCTTCCTAAACTTCACCCCTATGACCAATTGAGCTGCCCATGCAAGCAACCAAAATGTAAATTGCGTGGGAAATGATGTCTTTCATACATTGTTTTGACCATGCATGTAACATGATGTTTTTACCCCATGTTGTCATCACTTACTATTTTGTAAAATTGCATGAAAAATGATGATTTTATAGATGTCTTCTATTATAAAATGTGAATTTATTGAGCTTGCAATTGACGAAAGTAATTATTTAAATTAAGCTCTGAATATTGAGATGTATATCTCGAGTTTAAGAAGTTGAGTCAAACTATTGTTGCTAAGTCACACAGCATTGATGCCCAGAAAGCACAAGTTCTTCTTTTCTTATGTCCCTGAAGGATCGTTTCAACTACCCGTCATCAATTCTCCTTCCTTAGGCACAATTTGATAGCTTAATCTTAGATTTCAAGATTATAAGTCTATATAAATGAGTATAATTCAGCTCTAAACAAAATAGTCTTACAACTTAAACTCTATAAACAAGAAGTTTTAGAGAAATATTTGATTAAAATGACTCTCTCTTCTTTACATGCGAGAAATCTTATACTCTAACATCAGTATAATGCAATGAATTATGGGAAGCATTCTAAGTTGATTTTAGCACTCATTGTTGCTGAGAAACACAACTGGTTGTTGATGAAGAAACACAATGCAGGTTTGGTTAGTTCTGCATCGGTGCATGAAGCACATAATGTTGCTTAGTCGAGCTATTTTACAAGAGATTCATGAAGGGGTCATGGTCGATGTTATTATCGAGGTGGCAGAGATAGATGCAACAACATTGAGTTTTGAGCCCAGAATAAGAAGCAGAGCGATCAAGACAATCAGGGACAACCAAACTCATCGATGCAAAGTTCTACCTAGAAGCAGGTTTGATATCGATGTGGATGTGAAAGAACGTGCCACACACCAAAGCATTTGGTCGAATCTTATCAAAGGATGCAGAAGAAATATTATAAGCAACAGTCGAAGAATGAATTTCATCATGCCTAAAGTAAATGTTGTAATAAATGATGATAATAAAGATCTTTTACAATACGGGCTCGAAGATTATGATGATCATGTGCGATAAATTTATAATGTTTTATGGACATGGTTTTTTTTTTTTTTTATTACTTTATTATGGCATGATGGCAATAGATGTTTAATTTGTTTTTTTTTTTTTTTTTTTTTTTTAATATTATGATTAAATATTTTATTTATATTAACACTGCTTATTTTACGAAAATTAATGTGTGTAATACATAGTGACTCGACCCGTCTCACTATTAACTTTTCATTAACAAGTCAGTGACTCGACCCGTCTCACTATTAACTTTTCATTTAATTTTGTTACGCGCATTAATTTGATTTAAAAGTGTAATACTATGGGGTCATTTTCACATTTAGTCTCTAACTATTAACTTTTTCATATTTTTTTTAATGCAACTTTTTCATATTTGATTCCATGACTTTTAAATCATTTTCACATTTGATTTCTCCAGCCTAAATTTTGGCCACTAGTGAGTCAATGACTTATTTTAAAGAAAAAAATGTCAATTTCATTATTTTTTTTAATTTCTCGAGGAGATCGGAAATGATCATTTTACCCTTCAAAATAAGTTACTTGCCTGAATGTGATTAGAAATTAAATCAGAATGATCAAATGTTGCAAGAATTTAAATATCATGGAACTAAATATGAAAAAATTAATAATCAAAGACTAAATGTGCAAATGGTTTTATAATCGTGGAACCAAACAAAAGGTAAAAAAAGAAAAATATTAAAAATGATCCCAACAACAAAATATACTTTACTATAAAATTCTATTTTGTCTTTTGTCTAATCCTTGAATTAAATGTCACATTAGAAAGTGAAATTTTAAGAGAAATGACTGTTGGAAAAATTAGCTTAAAATGGCATAAAATGACATATTAAATGGCTGTTTTGTGGTACAATTATCAGTGGGGTCCACTTCTGATTTGGGTCGGGTCAAAGTGGATTCGGGTTCTTCGTAGTGAGACGAAGAGATTGATATATTGTACGCTCAAAACGGATAATGGGTGAATGAGATATTGATTCTCAAAGTAGACCCATTTGAGTTGGGAAATGAAGGAAAATGGAGGACTTTGTCCCACATTGGTTTGGAAACAAGATTTGCCCCCCTTTTCAAGCTTGTAGAATTGTATAGCATAGAGGCTTTCTCGCGCGGGGGGAGGGGGGGGGGGGTACAAATCAAAATCCAACTAGAGGAGATCGAAAAGGCTTGATTCAAGCCTGAGCTCGCGTGCGCGGGCACGAATGTCGTCCGGAAATTGGCTGGCCTTGTGGGCTAAGTTATGCCAAACTTCGGTATCATTTTCCAACTGGTATAGTCACTTGGTTCGGCCGGAACCGAACCGAGAGCATCTACTCTCGTGCTACAGAGGAGCAAGAGAGGTTGTGGTGCACCGAGAGCACAACTCTCGTGCATCTGTGACCACGAGAGTGGTGCACTCTCGGGTTGCACCACGGTGCGCACGAGAGATGGGCTAAGTTATGCCAAATTTCTGTATCATTTTCCAACTGGTATAGTCACTTGGTTCGGCCGGAACCGAACCGAGAGCACCTACTCTCGTGCTACAGAGGAGCAAGAGAGGTTGCTGAGGTTGTGGTGCACCGAGAGCACAACTCTCGTGCATCCGTGACCACGAGAGTGGTGCACTCTCGGGTTGCACCACAGTGCGCACGAGAGATGTACTCTCGTGTTGCCTGGTCCGTGTGCTCTCGTGTGAACCTGCACCCCAACAGTCTGAAACCCGAAAGTTCAGCCTGTTGTACAGATTAAACTCATCTGTTACGAAATTAATACTGTTTTAATTTCAATTTTAAATTCTGAGTTTAATCCTACTTAGTGGGTGACCGTTACAGGTGTTATACAATTGGTTTAATACCAATTAAAGGCCATGTTGAATGCTATCCCTTCCAACATCCCTATATAAAGAGAGGTAGAGCAGTAGCTTTTTTACACAGTACAAAAAACGAAAGGAATTCTAGTAGCTTTCAGCTTCTCAAAACTCTGCTTCTACTCTCTTCTTTACCAACTTGTGTTCTCTACTTTGCTTTGTTTGCCGGGTTCCTTGTTTAGGTGCTTAAACAAGGAATCGTAGCACGTTTTATCCTGGGAAACCTAGGCTACAACGCTTCTAGCACTTGTGGGAGGTAGCAAATAAGGTTTTAAGGAAAATAACTTTGTGTTCGAACTCGTGTTAAACCTATACCCAAACACTCAACCTTTTTCTTCCCAATTTTTCTGTTTTCCCATATAATATTAATCTTTCCGTAAGATTATTATTATTTTGGGATTTTTCAACCATATTACCCAACAATGAACAAAAAACAAATGAAATACAAAATTTATTTTTAAAATTACACATTACTTTCTTAAGAACTAAATGAGAATAAATAAATAAATAAATAAATAAATAAATAAATAAATAAATAAGGGGGAGTTTATAAAATTTTTAAAAATAATATTTGATTTTTTAACACATGGGAACCAAACATTCTAGAATAGTATGTAATTAAGCGAAGGAATCAGTGGTCTAATTGCATTATTGTGTGCAGTTGGATGACCTATTTGACCCTTATTCCTTAAGAGAATTAGAAAAGAGTAATTAACTTTCTTAGTTTTAGATAATCAAAGAAAAGAAAATAAAAGACCAAGTGATTATGACTAAGTCATAGTTGAAAAAGTAGCGCAATATCCAAACCCAAAAAATTATATATCATACACGAACGTGGCATTAATTTAACCGCCAAATACCTATCATTTCATCCGATTTATCAATTTCTTATCTACAAATCAAGCCACAATCAAAATTCGTCCTTTCCAAAATCTAATAATTCCAGTCAAAGCTAGCTAGCTAGATGCCTAGATTAAATTAAGGGGCTGTATTCTTTAATTTGAGGAGCCAAAAGGCTCCTCAATGTTGCCCATCTAGGGGGTGTATTCAATCATGACTTTTGTAGAGTTTTAAATATTTTTAAAATGATAGATTTTAATAAACTTTGATTGACTTTCATAGAGTCGTTCAAAACTTTTTAAAACTTTATAAGACTCTAAAAGTCTATATAAGAAACATTTATGGAGTTTTATCAACTTTTTATTTTAAAAAGTCTACAAAAGTCATTGAAATTCTAAATTGAATACATCCTTACAAACTTTCAATGATTTTGATTCTTATCATTTATAATTTTCTTACAAAACATTTATATTATATCATAAAATTATTCTTATTATATAGTTCTTCACTCACATAAAAGAATTGATCAAATAAAATATTTAAATAAAAATCTAATATTAATAATATATATATATATATATATATATATATATATATATATAATATACTTGATATATTGCTAGGCATCACGCAAAGAACTATTATTTGCAATAGCAATTTGAGAGTGCGAACAACAACAAGGTATTATTGTTCGCAACCCCAAATTGTTGTTGCGAACAGTAGTTCGCTATTCTTAGTAACCTTTTGTTAAAAAAAGGAAAAATATATATTATGAATATAAACATAAAAAGAATAAAAATCAAAATATATAAGTATTTATATAAATACTATGAAACATATACTAAAATTTGACGATAAAAAATTTGCTATGTTATGTATTTAGGGAGAATTAGAGAAAGTTAAGGATAAAAAATTCATAGAAAAAATAAAAATCAATATAAACAATGCAAGTAATAATGAAATAAAAATAATATTATTTCGAATTTTTAGATGAAGATTGTAAAGTTTAGGAGACAGAAAAATTGGTAGAGTTTATGTATGAGGAAAATATAGGATAAATGAAGGAAAAATATGTTTATTGAATTTAGATAGGTTATAAAATTTGAATACGGAGAAAAAATTGAGTTTAAATAGAGAGATAAAATATTCAAAATTTAGAAAGAAAATGTTGAAATCTTAGGGTTGATGGTTGGATTTTAACTATTTATTTTTGAGAAGGAAAAGTCTATAAACATGAACTTTTTGAATACCCAATGACTTTTAAAAACTCTCTATAAGTTTGAATTGAATACCTCCTAACTTTTAAAGTTCATAAAAGTCTTTAAAACTCTATGAAAGTCATGATTGAATACACCCCCTAAATATACATACATTCTTCCAAAAGGTTGAATCCCAACCTTTAGGACCTCCACACATGTTTATACATATGTGTATGTATATATAATTATATATATAACACATTAGTTATTATTATTATTATTATTATTATTATTATTATTATTATTATTATTTAAGAAGTTATATTTTACTATTAAAATCAATCCTTAATGTTTGCTCCGTCCCCAATTTGGAATTCATAAAGATATAGGACTTGATTCAACAAGACAATCTCAAGATAACTTTATTATTCATCTTTAATTCTAATATATATAAGATATAAAAGAATTCTCCAAAAGTATGAAGTCTGATATCTAAATAATGAAGAAGTTTACAATAATAAGAATTCTTTAGTAATGTCTATATTTATTTATTAACAACACATCTTCTTGGACATTACTATATTATATTCATGTCTCGTTAAACAACTCATTAGAAAAATTTTGTGAGTAAAACCCTAATTGAGAAAAAGAATATAAGATGTATGTATTTATGTATTGCACTAGTTGGCTTGTTAAAAAATCTTTAATTAAAAAAATCATATCAAAATCTAAAAAAGAAAAAAGAAAAAAGAAAAAAAAAGGCACATTTATTTGCCTTCAAAACTCAATCTTCAAGATTGTTTCAAAAATGTCTTTCTCCCTAGCTAAAGATAACAGTCTTTAAGCCTACACATTCCAATATAATAATTAAGCATGTTAGACAAAAGTAAATGTATGAAGAAATTTGGTGACAAATTTTCTAGATTGTCACAATAATGAACCTTTTGTATAATATTTTTGTCACTATATATTATAGAACTCATGTGAGTAGAAGAATTTTTGTACTATATGTGTTGTCAATTTCTCTTAACAACCTTACTTTTCATTTATGCAACATAAGCTAAGCTTCATTGTCCTCATAGGAGAAACACTATATCTTGCTAACAAGTTCACCGCATATACAATATCAAATTAAACTTGATGCGGTTTACCTAGGAGAAATACTATGGGTGTGTTTGGTTCGCACATAGGAATCGGAATTGGAATGGGTATGAAATACTTGGTAATGGTAATGGGTTTTGATGAAAGTATTTAACATGTTTGGTAGTAGGGTGGAATGATAATGGTTACTAATAGTAGTGCTTGAGAATGAATAAGGGAATGAAACCCTTATTGTATTTGGGTATGGATTTTTCAATTGATGGGGTATTCGAAACACATAGTAATGTCCTAAAAACCTATCAACCAAACAACAACAACCACTTTCATACACATTCCTATGGACAAAACCCACCAACCAAACACACCTTATATCTTGCCAACACTTTCTTGGTCAATTAAACCCGTTGCATACGGGCTTCCAAGTGCGATTTACCTAAACTTGTTTACTTCAAGCAAACAAACATGATATGAATCATCTTTGATCTCTTTATCAAATATCATTTAAAACAACTAGACACACCATCAAGAATATGTCATGATTAGTCCCGGAAGGGATGATCGGGGGATGAAGTATGATTCTCGTACTTAGATGGTCACGAGTTTGATTCTTACCAACACTTTTTCAGTCGCTCCCATTACACTTGTTTGCTTGCATGAAATGTTGATAAGTTTGAAGAGATCCTTCACAATCTAACTATCAAAAGTCATGGTTATGGTCTTATATATATATATATATATATATATATATATATATATATATATATATATATATATATATATTGACTTTAGTATGTAAAAATTGGAATATGAAAGTAGTGTCTTTAAGTATGGAAAAAGGGTCAAATTGCCTCTCTGAGGTAAAAGGATAGCGCAACAATTGAGTCTTTAAGTGAAAAAATAAAATAAAAAAATCAAATTCCCTAAACAGACAAAAATATTCAATTGAGTTCTAATTCAACTTGTCTAGCAAGTTAATGCTTCTTGAGTTGACACATGTCTATTTTTTTAAAAAAAAATTTAATGCTTTTTTTTTTCACTTTTAATTTTTAATTTTTAAAAATTTTTAAATTTTAATTTTTTGATTTTTTTTATTAATATAGTTATTGGATGCCTCATTTCCTAGACAATCACACTCGTCTAAAAATGACAATCATGGTTGTCTTCCAAATCTAGACCTCAAAGATGATTCCAGATCTGGACTATTTGAAATAAAGGCGAGATGACCATGGCCGCCACCCTCGTTTCAAAGGGAGGTGAGAGTCTGAAACAAAGGCAGTCATGGTCATTGCCTTCGTTTCAAACCCTTTATCTCCTTTTAGGGAATCTGGAAGACAATCGTCATGGCTGTCTAAAATTTTTTAATTTTTTATACAGTCATTATCGTCATTTTAGATACACGTGGTTGTTGCCGAACAGTGACCGACTGCACTAATTTAAAAATTCAAAAAATTAAATAAAAAAGGTTTTGAAAACAAAAAGTAAAAATTTGTTAGAAAGCAAAAAAAGAAGAAAAAAAAAACATGTGTTAATCCAAGAAGCATTGACCTGTTAAACAAGTTGATTTAGAACTCAATTGAACACTTTTGTTGATCTAGACAATATAAATGGAACTTTTTTTTTTTTTTTTTACTTAAGAAACTTAATTATACTATTTATTTGACTTATAAGACAAATTTGTCCCTTTTCCCCATTAAGTATTAAAATACCAAAATATGACACCAGTAATCAACACCCTTAAATCTCAAGATAAAAGTATAGAAATGTGTTTTAGCAAATTACAAGACTGCTAACAAAATTCTTTCATTGCCATTTGGCTGTGAAGAGAAGACAATAAATAAGAGTAGAAATAGGTCCACGTACATACACATCAACCAATTGAATAGTGTTAAAAATAACCAATTGAATAATGTTTCCATTCATCCACTACATCAAAAACATATATTTCACTTCGAACTAATGTTCGGTTATTTATTATAAAATTATGTTATACACTTTTGAGCGAATAAATCAAATATTTACAAAACAGGGGAATTATAGATAAAAATCTATCAAAACTTACTATATACAATATCATGCTCATAAAGATCACGTATTCAACATATAGTTAATTCCATTTTTTGTCTTAGATATATTTATAAGTGTCATTTTATTTTTAGTCATTTTTGTTCAAAACATTTCTCGTTGGACCTAGTATTATTGTTACATGATATTTTTTGCCCTCTGTCAACATATCTATTTAAATGACACTAAACATGAGGGCATTTCAATTTATTCAGTTTACCATCTTCTCAGTTCCTCGTTGTTCTAATGAGTTAAATTTTTTTTTTTAAATTTATAAATTTATAGGTGTCATTTCATATATATATATATATATATATATATATATATATATATATATTCTTCATTATGTTAGGGAGTAATATAATGGTTGAAATGGTTATACATTGATGACTACACCAAAAACATAACAACTTTTAGGTTCCTCTTGGAAACGTAGAAATGTTTTTCAAAAAATGACTTATTTTTTTGAAAAATATTTTAATTTTCTAGTGTTTGGCAGAATGTCAGAAAACTCTGTTTGGCTGAAAGTTAATTAAGAAATTATATATATTTTTCTTTTTGGTTCATTTTCATAAAAAATGAACATATTATTTGTAATAATAATAATAATAATAATAATAATAATAATAATAATAATAATATTATTATTATTATTATTATTATTATTATTATTATTATTATTATTATTATTATTATTATTATGTGGTATGGTGGTAGGGGTGGTGGTGATGATTGTGGTGGTGTTGGTGTTGGTGATGGTGATAGTGGTGGTGGTGGTAGTAGTAGTAGTAGTGTTGGTAGTGTTGATGGTAGTGTTGGTGGTGTTAGTGTTGGTGTTGATGGTAGTAGTGGTGGTGGTGTGGTTAAAATTACACAATAGTGTCCTCACATAACCATATTACAAATTTAAGTCTTACCCTCCTAACTTAATTGAAAAGTGCTACGACACTCCCAGTTTCCATGCTCTGATTTTGTACCAAAATTGAAACAAAATGCTTGACACCACCAAACCGCATGCAACACCTTTGTAAAATTGGAACTTATTATCACCTCTAGTTTGTTTTTGAAACTTCATTTCCATGACATCCAAGCTAAGTTGTTGGATTTCAATTTCTTTATTCTCAATAGTGTATTTCAATGTTTGAATCTCAATGTCATTCTTGTTTAGACCTTTCAATAACCCTCGTATGACTATCACAACATTGCCAGACACATCTATATTAATTAGGGGTGTAAATGAGGCGAGTGGTTCACGAGCCGCTCGGTCAATTTCGAGCTCGAGCTCAAACGTTTTAGGCTCATGGCTCATCGAGTCGCTCGTGAGCACCACAATAAAATGCAAAAAAACATCACAGAATACACAACAGACCCAAAAAATACACCATATAACTCACCACACCCCAATGGTGTATTTTCGAACACTGTATGGTGTTTTTACTCACGCCTAATGGTGTATTTTTGGTGATGCGTACCTAATTTGTGTGTATTTTTGTGGTGTATTTTCCTAACGCTGATGGTGTATATTTGTTGAATTATTGGTGACGCCGCACCGCCGCACCTAAGGACACCGCTGCACCTGAACTCGCCTATATATATATATATATATATATATATATATACTAGTTTTTTACGCGCATTGCGCGATTGAGATAATGCCCAATATATATAGTACTTTAAAGTATATCAAGGCAAGATTATATTGAAATTGTTCATGCATAGATAATTGAATGTTAAATTTGCGTATTTAAATAGGCAATTCTAAGTTTACAAATGCAAGATAATATAGTCAAGATTGATTATAATTGTATAGGTATGGATGAAACCAAATACGGGACATAAGGGAGAGCAAATAAAAATTAGGGCATAAAATATTAAATATATACTAATATTAAAGAGTTAATTGCGGATTGCCAAACAAGGACATTGCAAGATAGTTTTCCACTTCAATTTGTTGTGTGATTTGAATACTCTTTTTGTCAATAAATCCCCCAAATAGTTAATATGATTGACTTAATTATATATTTTTATTTTTTAAAACTATTATTATTATTATTATTATTATTATTATTATTATTATTATTATTATTATTATGTATACCATTAAATCATTTTACATGTTAATCTAAACAGTTGATTTTTTTCAAATATATTTTTACCAACCATTGATTTAATTTGCTGGTCAAATTCACTAATATAATCCGATAACCGCTAACTGCTGATTGTTAAACAAGGACATTGCGAGGTAGCTCTCACTTCAATTTGTTGTGTGATTTGAATCACTCTCTTTGTCAACAAATCCCTCAAGTAGTTAATATGATTGGCTTTATTAATTATATTTTTAAAATTTTTTCATGGTATTAATAAAATACTTGGTAAATAAATATATAAAATTATTTTGTATTATAATTTTGATATTTAATTAAAAAATAGTCCACAAAAAAGATAATAGACAATATAGTGAATATAATCAATTGATGAATTTGAATGTAAATAATTTTTACATTGGAGAAATATAAAGACAATATAACTAATAAAATTATTTTTCTTAATTAATTTATTGTAGAGACAATGTAGCGAATATAATCAATTGATGAATTTGAATGTAAATAATTTTTACATTGGAGAAATATAAAGACAATATAACTAATAAAATTATTTTTCTTAATTAATTTATTGTAGAGACAATGTAGCGAATATAATCAATTGATGAATTTGAATGTAAAGAATTTTTATATTGGAGAAAAAGAAATACAATATAACTAATTAAATTATTTCTCTTATTTAATTTATTGATAATTAATAATTTTTTTTTTTTTGAATAAAGACATTGTAGACACATAATTCTAAATTAAAGAAATGCATATGTATTATTTTTATCCTCCCTTTTGAGAAAAAAAAAGAAATTCATATGTATTATTTTTTTGTTGTAGCTACTAAATTATTATAATAATTTAAAAAGAGTAAAATAGAGTACTAATTATGCCAACTTTGATTGCGATGGGGTTCAAACCTAAGACCTTTCTTATTTAAATCAATGAGTAAGTTAACGGTGAACTAACAGAAAAGATAAAATTTAACGGAAAATCATATTCATTAAGGATAAATTAGGAAATCTTAAGGAAAAATTAAAATCTAATCAATCTGAGCCATTCATTTGATTAAAAAAATTGACCGCCATTTTTTCTACCCATTATAGGCCTAATTCTCTTGGGCTCTTATTAGTATAGTAGATATATATATATATATATATATATATATATATATATATATACTAGTATTTATTATGCGCGATGCGCAAAAAATAAGTGTCCAATATTAATATTTTATATTAAAATTTTAAATTTATTTAGATTTTAGAAAATAATAATAATAATGTAAAACATTTCTATAAATTTAATATTTATATTTTAAGAAATAACTAACATATAACCCCAATATATAATGTGTATATTATTATTATTATTAAAAATAAGAAAATATATGGTGGACGTGCATGGTAACAATAGTGGAAAAGATAACGGAAGTTATAACGGTAGGGGTATGTTTGTCCAAAATATTGTATAGTACAACACTACAACATTTATAGCATATTGTATCATAAAACTTAGCGGAAAAAAACGGACATAAATGAAGGGTATAACATTCATCCGATCCACACTTATTATGTTTATATATATATATATATATATATATATATATATATATATATATATATATATAGTTGAGCGGCTCGCAAGCCGCTCGGTCAACTTCGAGCTCGAGCCTACTTATTCTTTATCGAGCTTGAGCTTGGCTCGTTTACACCCAAATTAATATCAACCCATCTAAAGACTCCATAACTCCCATTTTTCTTAAAAATCAAATATAATTTTTTATATTTCATCAATTCTATTTATAAAACACCACTTAAATTACAATTTTCAGAAAAATCAAAAACTTACTCCATATTATGGGCAAGCTTGATATCTTTTACCGGGATTAAGTGATTAACATAACTCCATGACATTTTAATGAGTAACAGATCATCACATTTACATTTAAAAAAAAAAATTATCCTTAAATTTCGCTGAAGATGAAGTACCAAATTAAAACTGGAAGATGATATTCTATAAATAATTGCTAAATTATTTCATAAATATGAATAAAATTTAATATGTACTTGGACCTATAAATTAAAATTCAAAAACTTACCTTATGTACTTGGAGTGGGAAAAATGCTTTTTGAGTTGAAGAACGTTGAAATACGCAAGCTATAAGTAAAAAATAATGTTGCCGTAGTGGAAAATAATGCTTCAAGAATCAATTTTATCCAAGAATTCAAATACCAAAACACAATTGAAGAAGAGAAATCTGAAATGCAGAGAGTCAGAAATTTATTTTGACAAATCTAGCAAGAAAATTTCATATAATATTTAGAAATTTATAAAATTAAAAATTTAGGGTTAGGGATTTTATCATATAATTTTTCAACTATGATCTTAACCTATTTTTCTAAATATTAAGGCCCTATTTGGTAAAATAGTTAGCTTATCAGTCAATTTTAGCTTATTTGACCACTATTAATTGTTTGACTTAGTTAAAAAATCAATATAAGTGTTTGGTTAATTAGCTTTTTGTAACTCCAAAATGCTAATATTCAAAAAGCTACTCAAAGCAACTTTTTCAATTAGCTTTTGAGAAAAGAAAGTATACCAAACATCTATCCGCTAACAGTTAATTTACCAAACACTGCACCTTTCTACAATCAGTCATTGTTATCATCTAATTATACCTTTTAATTAACATAATAGCTAACAGTTAACAACCATTTACCAAACATGGCCTAAATCTATTAATCATGCATTTGCCTCATTTGGTAGCTAGCTCCTTCTGGTCTCTCCTAATCTCAACAAGAGAGAGAGAGGGTGTGTGGAAGAGAAATGAGAGGCCCAAAAAATGGCAGCCTCACATTACTGTGAATATGTACAAACACAAAACAGCTCTTAGCTTTAGCCGTGGGTTGGGTCTCACTCTTACCTTATCCTATCTTCATTTTCTATATCCTCACCTCACCTCACCTCACCTCACCTCTCCCAACATTTAAACTTATACTACTACCTCACCTCTCCTTTAGCTTCGTTCCTTTAATTTGTCTCTCTATTAACACTTTTTTGCTCGCTAAGTTAGCTCAGCTCCTCTATCATCTTTTCTTCACTTCATCACATCACTGCTACCAACTCCCACTCTCTAATTCTCCTCTCTATATATTTCCATCTATATCTCTCTCCCTCTCTCTATCTCTCTCTATATATATATGTATATAACATGTAATTTTGCATTCGTATTAGCTACTATACCCGGCCGGCCAGAACATATATATATATGTTTTTTACCATATAAAATTAAAGCATTTGAATGCAATAAGCTAGTTTTGGGGATTGGTCTGTATTGAATTGAAGTAGAAGATTAAAGTTTGCTCAAAAATGGCTCCAAAAGCAGGAAAGGCTAAGCCACACAAGGCCAAGGGGGAAAAGAAGAAGAAGGAAGAGAAAGGTGTGTATATATATATGTGCAGTACTGTAATCTTATCCTATCTTTATTTATATGAAAAAAATTTCATTTATCTTCAGTTTTTTTTTTTTTTTTTTTTTTAACAAAATATTCTTCATAAGTTTTATCAAAATAAGTCGAATTAAGTTGTACATAGAAATAGATTGTGTTCTGTATTAGTACACACACATATATACTTAATGTCTAATATAATGTATTTAACTATTAGTCTATCTAAATTTTATCGTTAAAAAAAAAATTAAATTAAAGATGAAAGTACAATAATAACAAGTTTGGTTTGTGCGGCTACGTGGCCCTGCACTTTCATCTCACATCATCTCGTGGTTTAACCAAAAAAAAAAAAAGAAGATGAAAGTTCATTACAATTTATAATTTTTTTGTTTAAAAAATTGTTCTGTTTTCAGTTTCCTCAGCTCATTTGAGTATGAATATATATAATTTGTAATTACTGATTAAGTAGGTTTTTTTTTTTTTTTAATTTTTTTCGAAACAATTGATTAATTAAGTAAGTTTACATGTTAAGTTATTTAAATATTAATACGTGTTTAGCGTTTAAGTTTATTCAACCAATAATATTTTTTTACTTTTCGGTAATTAATTAATGCAATTTCAACCTAACTACCATGTACATCATTTTTTTTAATTATTATATGTGTCAATCAATTAACAAGTTTTTTTTTTTTTTTTTTTTTATAAAAAAACTTGTTTTTGAAAAAAAAAAATCAGAAGAAAAACTTTCACCTAAATAACTTTTTGTACAGTGCTGCTAATGCACCGAAATTATTATTATTATTATTATTATTATTATTATTATTATTATTATTATTATTATTATTATTATTATTATTATTATTATTAAAACTCAGCATTTTTTTTTTCTACAGTTTTGCCAACTGTTATAGAAATATCAGTGGAGACACCTGAATCGCAAGTGACGCTTAAGGTGAGTACAAAAGAATGAAAAACTCCTTTGAAACTAATTGTAATATCTTTATATGTAAAGAAGATAAATTAATACCTTCAAAAAAAAGAAGATAAATTAATCATTAATTTTACACAAATGAAAAAGAAATGCCATTTTTGATCCTATGATTACTAATGTACTTCTAATTTCACTTCACGAGTTTTAAAGTTGTCAATTTCAATCCACAACAATTCAAATTTTGTCAATTTCAATTCATATGGCCAAATTGCCCGCGAGAAATTGGCGAAATTTTTTAATGGGTTTAGAATTGTTGAAATTATGAGGGTAAAATTGTCTTTCCAAAATTATGCAAAAATAGAAAATTGAGAAAAAGCCTCCCCGGCAATGGAGTCTTATCGTTACAGTGCTACATACATGTCAAGAAGATGGAACTTTCATCTTACCGTCCACCTCCATATCCATATCCATTGCCGCCATTATCATCATATCCTTAAAGCATGCTTTGCTCGCTCATGCCTGTCCTGTTATCAAAAATAAAGGGCAGGGTAGTGGGCGACACGTTTGCCTCCCTACCCTTTGTATATCACTAGTAAATTCTAGCTCACGCAGGAGCTCGGCCACTGTACCAACAGTTAGACAGTGGAGTAGCTCTTCCACCGCGTTTGCCCTTTTATTTTCACCTCAAGCTACACGGCTGTCGTGGAGTTCCTCGGCGCGATGAACTTCTCCGCGTTGCCCTCGCTATTGCCTTACTACCCTCAATTTTCAACAAAGGTGCCGGAGATAGAGCATCTCCCGATGCATGATGCGTTGGGACCAATGTCATTTACGACTCTATTGATATAGACGGATAAAAGAGATTTTGTTGTAATTTAAAAAAAAAAAACAATTTTACCCTCATAACTTTCGTAATTCTAAACTCATTAAAAAAATTATGACAACTTTTTACTGACAATTTGGTCAGATGAACTGAATTTGACAAAAGTTGAATAGTTGTGGATTAAAATTGACAACTTCAAAACTCGTGGACCCAAATTAAAATTACCATAATAATTATAGGACCAACTTGACATTTTTCTTACAAAAATTATTAATTATTTTTTACTTGTATACTTTAAATTGAAAAAAGTTTACAATACTAGATGGTGAGAATGCGACTATTATAATAAAAAAGATAGTAACAATTTTGTAAATGATTAAAAATATTATTCTATTTAAAATATCATTACCCATTTTTATTTATAATATCAAACATTCTTATAATTTTTTATGATATATTTTTTTCAATTATAAATATACTAGTAATTTGCTAGTGTAATGCACCGATAATTTTTTTTTTTTTTTTTAAAAAGACAAGATAAATTTAAATAAATCAAATTTTAGTGGATTTTTTTTTAAATAGATAAAATCCACTATAAATTGATTTCTTTAAATTTGTTTATATATATATAAACATCCAATTTTAGTGGATTTTATTTTTTAAATAGATAAAATCCACTAAAAATTAATTTATTTAAATATATATCATTTTTAACATTTTAAAACCGGTAGCCGTAATAATGCTTTTTTTATTTTCCTATATATTTTCAAATTTATACATATTTAATAAAAATACAACTATCATTTAAAGTTCCTGTCAAAACTATTTTGTTATTCACATGCATGAGGCTCTGGGTCACGAATATGTATTAGTAATTTAGTACACTATATATTTATTGCTAAAAAAAAGTAATATTAGCCATTTATATTTATAATATCCGACATTCTTTTCACTTTTCATCCCAGAATTTATCTATTTTAAGTATATTGTATGATCATATTCTATACTCTATGAATATATAAACAAGAAAAACATTCATTGAAGGGAATATCGACGGACAGGATCTTAGACGTGAGAAAGTTATTAACTGTCCATGTCGAGACATGTCACTTGACCAACTACTCTTTGTCACACGAGGTATGTTAAATGAACTTTTTACTCTATAGCACCATACCATACTTATATTTTCTTACGTCATTTTCATTATTCCTAAAGAATTAATTAGTTTTGTTTATTTGATTAACACTTTTTTTTTAAAAAAAATTAGTTTTAAGTTTAAAATTGATCAAATTTATTTCCTAACTATTAAAAGTTTGCTACCTTTCATTAATCATAATATTTGTAGTAACATATTTTCAATAGTGATGTATCAAATCTAGTTTATAAACTCAAGCGAACAGAATTAAATAGGCATTCGAACTATATTTAAAAAGTTAATTAGCTTCCTAAACTTTTTAAATGTGTAATTACACTAATTAATATTTCATTAATAGATACTACATTGTAACAGAGTAGTATTGAGAAAAAAAACAGATTTAATAATTTTAAGTATAATTTTGTTGGTGTGTGGTATACAATAGGTGCGAGGACCAAAGCTCAAAGATTCAGTGGAAATTGTCTCTCTTAAGCCTTGCCACCTCACTATGGTTGAAGGTATATTCCTATATTCTAAAGAATTATCAATTATGCTACATTCCCTTTCATATATCTCATAATATTTGTTTCTTAATATAATATTATTTAATTATTTTTATATTTAATTACTAACTAAATATCTTTTAACATTGATCAATTTATAAGTTAATGAAAATAGTTTTATTATCGCACTAGAAAATAAATATTATTAAGAAAATTTAGGAATGAAGAAAAAAAAAATTTCTTTACCAAATCCTAATAATTATGGACCGAAATTGGCAAAGTTATCTTATTGCTTTTATCATAATGTATTATATTTCATGTAAAAAAATGAACTTATTTCATTTTTAAAAATATCTTTTTTTTTTTAATGAAATACTTTAATTCTCTCATATAGAGAATATCTAATAATTGAACATTATATTATCATTTATCTATACCAAAACTTCTTCTTCTCTCATGTATTTCTAATATTTTCATACATTAATAGCAATTATTAAAGGCAAAAATGACACCCTTTCTATTTTTTAAAAATGAAATTTAATATTAAATAAAAATTGTATATAATTTCTATATATATATATATATATATATATATATATATATATATATATATATATAAATTTTGCATTAATAAAAATTAATCAATATAAAAATCAAGAAAATACAAAATCATCATTATCTCTTTTTATTTAGTGGTAAAGCATAAACACGATTTTTTTTTTTTTTTGAAATGGTAGAAAATTTCAAAAAAAAAATTATGAATAAGGTTCAAATTTGCCAGTGAACCTAACCTGAAAATGCAATTAGGCCACTGAATGAAAAAAGTGCAATTAGGCCACTGAACACTCAAAAAACGTGCAATTAGGCCACTGAACACTCTAAATGTATACAAATTCACCGGATAGCAGGTTACCATCAATTTTAACAGGTTACCTGTTTACGTGACAACTGAACATTTTTAATAATTTTTAATAAATTTTAATAATAATTTAAAAAAAAAAAAAAAAAAAACAACGAGTCACTCCCTTCCTTTTTTTTTTTTAAATTTTTTAAAAATGTATTACTTTTTTGAAAGTTTAAAAATGTATTACTTAAATTTATTAAAAATATTAAAAATGCCAATTCAGCTATCACGTAAGCATGTAACCTGCTAAAATTGATGGTAACATGCTATCAGGTGAAATTACATACATTTAGAGTGTCAGTGACCTAATTGCATTTTTAAGTTACGTTAGTGGCCAATTTGAACATTATTCCATTAAAAAATTATAATCATCAGCTTGAATCACTAAGTTGTGGGCCCCACAAATTTCATATTGCTATTTGCTAAAGTTTAAAAGGGGGTGATTTTTATTTGGAACCCTGAAATTTAAATCATTAGCATTTGCACCCATCTTGTTTTCAAAATTGCGCTGGGATCCCTCAAACATTCGTTCTCTAATCTCTACTGACTATTTCACTTTCTTTTATGTTTACGGAGTATTTGATAATGTAAATTACCATTATAACCTACTAACCTACTCTGTACTTTGAAGAAAGAGTCACTATGGGCAAAATAAGAAAAAAGAAAATTTCATTCATATGAATTTATTAATACTTCAGGGTTCCAAATGCTATTATTTGAAACCTCAGGGATCCAAGTGAAATTATCCCCGAAATGAAATTTAAGATAGGGCTAAATTTGGAAATTCACATGAACCTTTTTTAAATTTGGCAGAGCAATATACCGAAGAACAGATAGTTGCTCACATCAGACGACTCCTTGATATAGTAGCATGTACCACGTCATTCGGCGGTTCATCTTCTTCCCCAAAATGCACCGGTCGAACCGGGTCCAAGGATCCCGGTTCGAGCTTGAGCGACGCCTCGGAAACGAAAAACACCAAGACCAAGGGGGCTGAACCGAAGAAACCCGGTTCACCCACATCCGAGAAGGCCAAGCCGGATGGAAACGCCGGCGGCGGAGCCGCCGCCGCCGCCGAGGCTGAGAAAGGAGAGCCGCCGATGATGTGCCCGCCGCCTCGTCTCCGCCAGTTCTACGACTTCTTCTCCTTCTCTCACCTCACGCCGCCGATCCAATGTGAGCGTCAATTCACAGTGTCTCACACATTTACGCGTGTTCGGTTTCTCAATTAGCCAAATGCATTCATATGCTTTGAGTCTGTATATCTGTTTGGTTAATTGTAGGTTATGTTTAGGGTTTACTAATAATTCTTTGGGTTTTACAGATATTAGGAGATCAAGTAGGCCGTTTCTCGAGGATAAAACAGAAGATGATTATTTTCAAATTGATGTGAGTTGCTTTAGCTCTTCTGTCTCTTGCTATGTCGTAGTTGTGGCTATTACTGCTGAATTCCCTGAATACATTGATTCCTGTGATCTATTCATCTTAGAGAAAATTTCACTTTTGATACTCTGAATATTATACACGAATCACATTTGGATAATCAGATACATGACTATATAGTTTGTATCACATTTGGTCTTGCCGTCCAATTTTCTGGCCAACTATTGCTGAAAGTGCATTTGCTTCTTCTGGAAGGAGCGCTTCCGGCAATAGTTGGTCAGAAAATTGGACGGCAGGACCGAATGTGATACAAATTACATAGTCATGCACCTAATTAGAAAATGTTAATAGTTAAGGACCAAATGTGATTCATGTATAATAGTGAAATTTATTCTTCATCTTAACTATGTTCTGCATTGCTGCGTTTGTTAGGTTCGTGTTTGCAGTGGCAAGCCAACAACCATAGTTGCTTCAAGCAAAGGTTTCTATCCTGCTGGGAAGCGCATTCTTTTGAGTCACACTTTGGTCGGTCTGTTGCAGCAATTAAGCCGAGTCTTTGATGCGGTGAGCTAAACTACTTGAAAATGCTTAGAACAAAATTGTTATGTTTCAAATTTCAATCCATCTATACTTAGTTCATTTCATATGAGCTATGTTTTAATTACGCTGGTTATGTTATGTTATGTTTATCAGGCTTACAAGGTTCTCATGAAAGCTTTTACTGAGCACAATAAAGTAAGTAAAAGAGATTATAAAGCTGTTTTGGTACCTAACCAGAAATAACAAAAAAAGAAGAAGACAAATTCTGATAAGTATTCATTTTGTTTCAGTTTGGTAACCTACCTTATGGATTTCGAGCAAACACGTGGGTTGTGCCTCCTTTTGTTGCTGAGAATCCGTCCAATTTCCCACCACTTCCCACGGAAGATGAAAACTGGGGAGGAAATGGAGGTGGACAAGGAAGAGATGGTAAGCATGATTACCGACCTTGGGCAAAAGAATTTGCGATTCTGGCAGCAATGCCTTGCAAAACAGATGAAGAAAGACAAATCCGAGATAGGAAAGCATTCCTTCTTCACAGTTTATTCGTCGATGTCTCTGTTACGAAGGCAGTTGCTGCAATAAAATGTCTTGTGGATGGTGTTCAGGGTTCCCCACAAAATTCGAGCTCTTCAACTTGGTATGAAGAAAGAGTTGGAGATCTTCTTATCAGTATCAAAAAAGATGCACAAGATGCAAGCAGGAAAACTGATAACAAAAATGATGGGACTCTGGTTCTTGACATGTCACTAGATGAACTTGCAAGGAGGAACTTACTAAAGGGAATAACTGCAGATGGGAGTGCAACTGTTCATGTTAGTATATATTTTCATTTTCTATTGCCTTGGCATTTTTTTTTTTTTTTTTTTTTTTTTTTTTTTTTTTTTTTTTAATAATGAAAGATGCTCTTATTACTGCTTGAGGTAATTCATATCACATTTAATTGCTGAGTTTTTTTTCCATACAGGATACCTCCACGTTAGGTGTAGTTGTTGTTAGGCACTGTGGCTACACTGCCATTATAAAAGTTGCAGCTGAGGTTAACTGGGGAAGTAATCCAATTCCTCAAGACATAGAAGTTGAGGACCAGACAGAGGGAGGTGCAGGTGCACTGAATGTCAACAGGTTGAAAATTGAACTTGGTTTACTGTGTTACTTTGTTGCATGCTTGATCTGGATAATAGCAGTAAGTATTGGATTCTGAATATGGAATAGTAATAGTCAGTCTGTTTTTTTGCTTGTTATTTTGTAGCTTGAGAGTGCTGTTGCACAGATCTTCCACACCTCAATCACCTAGCCCAGTACAACGATCACATTGCCTAGATGTTGAAGATCTAAGTACAGTTTTGGTAAGGCAGGTTCTTGGTGAAAGTTTACAGAAACTGCAGCAAGAAGACACTAAGCAAACGAAATCTATTAGATGGGAGCTGGGTGCATGCTGGGTGCAGCATTTACAAAGTCAGACTTCAGGGAAAACTGAATCTAAAAAAGGTGATGAGGCTAAGGTGGAGCCAGTGGTAAAAGGCCTTGGGAAGAATGGTGGACTCTTGAAGGATATTAAGAAGAAATCAGATGACCGGAGCAACAAAACTGATTCGGGAAAGGAAGTTGCCTCCACTAACAGTTCTGCTGTGAACAAGGATGAATTAGAGAAACACGAGGAGGAGAAGGAAATCTTGTGGAGAAAGCTCCTTCCTGAGGCAGCATATTTGCGCCTCAAAGAATCAGAAACTGGTCTTCACCTTAAGGTGCTCGCAGCCTTTATAACAGTACATATACGTTTCTATTCCATTCTATAATAGTGCTGCAGGTCATGTAGCAACCTTTATCTTCAAGTAGTCATCCTTGAAATATGATTTGAGGATGTAATATACCAGAAACCACTCAAGCCTCTTATCTTCTAGAAACATATAAAAATGAATTATTTTACTTAATCATATCTACCTTTGTTGACAAAATGTTTGGTTCAATTAAAACTGACAGTCACCAGATGAGTTGATTGACATGGCACATAAATACTATGCTGATACTGCTCTTCCAAAACTGGTTAGTTCTTGTATACACAAACATTATCACCACACTTACTTAAAATTCATCATAATTTGTGATAGATGCCATTCCGAACATTACTTACAGGTGGCTGATTTTGGTTCCCTGGAACTTTCTCCTGTGGATGGAAGGACATTGACAGATTTTATGCATACTAGAGGCCTACGAATGTGCTCTTTGGGACACGTGGTACTTTATTCATTTCTTTGCTTTTCTTATAGATTATTTGTTGGTTCTTTTTGTTTTGTTTCATTCTTGTAGTCCTCTTTCCATGTAATTTGAGAATCAGTAATCAAGAGCCTATACGGCTTAAAAAGGAACAAAAGAAGAAAATGATCAGTAGTTGTACAGATACTCAAAAATGAAGTGTGTATCAGTGCATGGAAAATTTGGAGCTAGAGGGACCTTTAACCTTTGCAATGATATGATCCTACGTTCTTTTTTTTTTTTTTTTTTAAGTAAAGGATTAGCGTATGGCCTTCCATCTCAAGCCCATTTCTTAGTTTTCTTCTGAAATGATGGAGAAGATTGAAAGGAAAAGGAGGGATGCCACCTAATCTAAAGCTATCATTTGCAACCTCTCTGAGACCATATTGTTTTTGTGATAATTGTCCCATGCATGCTTTGGTGAATGTCTTTTCTTTTAACTAACTCATGCATGAATGCACGTATATGTATATACATAGACATATATATATATATATATATATATATATATATATATATATATATATATATATATACACACACACACACACACACACACACACACACACACATATATGCTCCTTATTAGTTACTCCGTATTAGACTTTTTTGATTTATTTTATTTTTTGGGTGTGTATAAGGCTTTTCGTAAATGAGGTTTAGGGAGGTCTTGGGAAACCTTGAAACAAATGAGTCTAATTTAGAGTTTCCTTCAATTTTCCGTATGGCTTTGCTTCTTTACCTCTTTGTCACTACGCTTTCATTCGTCAACACATATATTCCCTTAGTCTTTCTTTAGATTTGTATTTATGAGCAAGCTCTCAATCAGATAAAAGTTAGTGATTTAATGCACATACTTTTGGATTAATTGGAAGTCTCCCGGTGGTGCTGTTTCTTTGAATGGCATCTTAGGTAGGCTCTAACTTGTATATATTCATCACAACTCACCATCATACCTTCTAATTTGACTATGACTTTTGTTACATTGTTCTTTGCTCATTTTATTCAAATTACTCCTACTTCAACTTTTATATATTTTAATCTAATTTTTTATGTTATACAACTCATGACAGGTGGAGCTTGCAGACAAGCTTCCTCATGTACAGTCACTCTGTATACATGAGATGGTTGTTAGAGCTTACAAACACATATTGCAAGCTGTTGTTGCAGCTGTGGATCATATTGCTGATATGGCTGGGGCAGTAGCTTCATGTTTGAACGTTTTGCTAGGGACACCACCTGCTGTAAATACTGATGCAGACATCAGCAATGATGTTGAGTTGAAATGGAAATGGGTGGAAACTTTCCTTTCAAAGCGGTTTGGGTGCCAATGGGAGGATGAAAAGCTTCATGATCTCAGAAAATTTGCCATTCTCCGTGGACTTTGCCACAAAGTACACTTTTCTGATTCAACAGAAATTGCAGTTGTTAGTAAGACTCTTCCTGGATCAGCATAATATTAAACAAAGTTGTTTTTTTCAGGTTGGACTTGAGCTTGTTCCCAGAGACTATGATATGGATTCTCCATTTCCCTTTAAAAAATCAGATATCATAAGCATGGTCCCTGTATACAAGGTAGGCATACTCATTTCTTAATTTGGCATGTTAGATTAGGAGGAACACAGGCAGTTTTGACAACATTAAGTATTTTTAACAGCATATTGCATGCTCATCGGCGGATGGACGCACACTGTTGGAATCATCAAAGACTTCCTTGGACAAGGGGAAATTGGAGGATGCTGTAAACTACGGAACTAAGGTTATAATGCATATCTTAGTTAAACAACTATTTTGAGTATGATTTGAGGCTTGAAACTGATGTCTATTAAAATTTGTTGAAGGCTCTATCAAAACTTGTGTCAGTCTGTGGTCCTTATCATCGAATGACAGCGGGTGCTTATAGTCTTCTAGCAGTTGTACTGTATCATACTGGTGATTTCAATCAGGTATGAGGTTTATTTCTTTTCAACTTGTTTCACTGGGCCAATGATATGCTGGCATATAATGCAATTTACTAGTGAAGTTAAATGTTTTTTTGTTCTCATTTGTTGACCATCCTGTCCCAGAGTATTAACACAAAAATACATAGATAAAGTACCATAAATGTATCCCCACTTGATGTAATTTGACTCTTGAATGGAATAGCTAATAGGAAAAAAAAAAGTAAAGCAGTAGAGGATGTAACTCCATGTTTGTTAGATAAACTACCATTTCACAGAATATTAACTGCAACCATTCAATATGCTAGATATGTAGTCTACAATTATTCTGCTTCTATCTTTAATTGTATTTTATTTTTCTCTGGATGTCAGGCTACCATCTATCAGCAAAAAGCTTTGGATATTAATGAGAGAGAACTAGGACTTGACCACCCAGACACAATGAAGAGTTATGGTGATTTAGCAGTTTTCTACTATCGGCTCCAACATACGGAGTTGGCCTTAAAGTATGTGTCATTATGTGCCTCTCTTTTATAAGGGTTTCCCATCATAAGTATGAGTTAATGCCGATCTTTCTTGTAGCTTACTTGAATATTTTGCTTTGATAAATCTTTTTCCTTTTTTTTCTGTGCTGTCCCATATAAAAAATGTAGTTAAAATAGTTACACAAGAAATTTCCTCACACCTTGAATTGATTATATATTAATTAATTTAACTTGATGCAAGATTAGAACTTTCTAGGTGAAATTTTTGTTTTTCAGTTCTATGCTTCAATTTCTGTATTAGACTAATAGTTAGTTTTATAATTTCTCAATTACTAATCCTGACTGCTGTAAACTGAGCATTGCTAATTGCAAGATAAACATAACTAGAGATTAATGAAAGAAAAAAGCAAATTATGGATTTTAAATAAATGAAATAGCTTTTAATGCTGAGAAAAATGCTGGTCTGTACAAATGTGAAGCAGGAGAACACAAGATATGTGAATATGAACATTTAAGATAAGTTGCAAAGGTTCCCCCTCCCACTCCTTTTAGCATGTTGAAACTTCAAAGTATTACCTTAAAGTTTCCTTCTCTTTTCACTTCCATTTGCGACAAGATTAAATTATGTCTTTTACTTCTGTTTTTCTTTTTAAAAATTAGTAAAGGGTTGATGATAGATGGAATAGTCAGTGGATGTCTTTGAATTTTCACTTAATTGTAATCAGTATTTCTTTTGAGAAAAATATCGTTCAATTAAGATTCAATCTGCACTCTGGACATGTGATGTCCCCATGATTAAATAGTTGCAAAATTTGATGAGCATTGTGATTAAGTCACTACACTATAAGCTAGTTTATTGGCTTTGGCAAACACTCAAGAAATGGATGATGATATTACATCAAGTGATTACTTGTACTAGTGAATTACTCCATACCTTTTTTATTCAAGTTTCACTGATTGGTGCTGGATTTGGCATCTTTATCACATTTATCCTTATGGCTAAAGATTAATGATTTTTGGTTCAAGTTTCACTGATGAGTGCTATATTAGCATCGTTACCACATTTACCCTTACGACTAAAGATTTATGACCTTATGGTGCTTCTCTATCCTCTGTTTAGGTATGTCAACCGTGCCTTGTATTTGTTACACCTAACATGTGGACCTTCTCACCCAAATACTGCTGCCACCTATATTAATGTTGCAATGATGGAAGAAGGTCTGGGAAATGTCCATGTTGCACTCAGGTATCTTCATGAGGCTCTCAAGTGCAACCAAAGGCTTCTTGGAGCTGATCATATACAGGTAACCTCTCTCTCTCCATTTGATTTGTGCACGAGTTTGACAAATGAAAATTAATGACCTGTTTTAAGAGTCCCAGATTGAAAAAATAAGAGAACATATGGGTTTATAAGGTCATGGGTTAGACTAGCTAATTGATTGGATTCAGTCTTGTAGTGTGGTTTGGCCTATGTGCATTATAGTAGCATGGTATTAGAGCCTGGTTGGGCCCACTTTGTGTTTACCTGGTTGTTCAATTTCAAGTGGTCAACCGGTCAACCGGTTATATTCAAAAATGGCCCAATTGTCCACTTGAAGGGTTAGACTAGCTAATTGATTGGATTCAGTCTTTTAGTGTGGTTTGGCCCATGTGCATTGTAGATTGTGTTTAACTTATGCAAACTTTAAAAATTATCTTCTCAGTAACAGCATGAAGGACCAAGGGGTGACTACGACATAGTATATGATTGCATGATTTGACTTCTACTTGAAGATGCATTATATGTGTCTGACAAATGTATCTGGTTTCTTCAGACTGCAGCTAGCTATCATGCTATAGCCATTGCACTTTCCTTAATGGAGGCATATTCGTTAAGTGTTCAGCATGAACAAACTACACTCCAGATACTGCAGGCTAAACTTGGTCCAGATGATCTACGCACACAGGTAATACAAGTTGCCATTCTGGTAATACAGCATGATAACTTTTTGATAATACTCGTGTCAACTTCATCCAGAACTTTCTGCAGGATGCTGCTGCCTGGCTTGAGTACTTTGAGTCCAAGGCTCTGGAGCAGCAAGAAGCAGCACGTAATGGCACTCCAAAGCCAGATGCTTCTATCTCAAGCAAGGGCCATTTAAGGTATTTGAGCAACATTCCCTCATTTTATTCAATTTTCCAAGAGATCTAAAACTAAAAGTGGCTAAGCAAGAGAATCAATTGTAACTAGCTTGATAGCCCAATTGTACTTTGCCTACCAGGTGAACGTGAACCGTTTCAACCAAAAAAGCAAAATTGTTGTATATTAGTTGCTGGAACTGACAGTCTCTGAGTCTGATGTTCTTTTGAATGTGGTTGCACCATAGTTACTCTATCGATTACATTCAGTTTGTTCTGTTAAGTAGTCAATACAAACATGTAAATTGTATATATACTTGCAAAAGACAAATGAAAGGGACTTCGGGTACCTAAAAGTTTGCTGCCTCAGATTTTGTCTTCCTGTTATTTCACTATGAATAATGGAAGTTATAGTTTTGCATTTGCAAAATCTCAACTCCTTTCCAGTATAGTAGTAGTTTATGCTGTACGTTTTCACTACTTAAGTTCCTTTTTGTTTTTCTCCGTACTTGGTTAGTGTGTCGGACTTGTTGGATTACATAACCCCAGATGCAGAGATGAAAGCTCGAGAAGCTCAAAAGAAGCAAGCTCGAGCAAAGGTTGGAACATTTTCTGCTAATTTAGGCCAATATTTGTTCATTTCACTTTCATGCACTGATATATCTCGGTTAAACATCCTCTTTGATCATACAGGTCAAAGGCAAAACCGAGCAGAACGGGGGAACAGTTATAGAAGAATATCAAAAGGATGAACTTTTATCTCCAACTCATCCTGTGAGGGAAAACTCCAGCGATAAAGAGAATAAATTGGAATTAGAAAAGATATCTGATTCACAGCCTGTAGAGCCAATAAATAAGAAGCCTGATGAGATTTTCGTGCAGCAGACACTATCAGAGCAAAATGAGGAAATAACACGGGAAGATTCTTCCGAGGAAGGATGGCAAGAAGCTCTTCCCAAAGGCCGATCACTAATGGGCCGTAAACCTTCTGGTTCTAGGAGGCCTAGCCTTGCAAAACTTAATACCAACTTTATGAATGCTTCTCATATCTCAAGACATCGTGATAAGACCGCTAATTTTACTTCTCCGAGGAGACCTTCAAATGAGTCTGCTGCTTCATCTGGGTCTCCTGCTCCTGCTCTGAAGAAATTTGTAAAGAGTGCCAGCTTTGGCCCAAAGTCAAAGAGTGCTTCCGTTCCACCTGCTGGTACAGAGAAGCCCTCCAATCCAAAATCTGCACCAGCTAGTCCAGCTCTAAATGATTATGTAGCAAAGTCCAGTTCAATAATAAATTCTGTGAGTGTCCAGGCAGCTGGAAAACTGTTCTCATATAAAGAAGTTGCTTTAGCTCCTCCTGGTACCATTGTCAAAGCCGTGGCAGAGCAGAACTCTTCGGTGACAGATACAGCTCAAGCAGCATTGTCAAAAATCAGTGAAGGAGAACAAGCTAAGAGCCTTGTTGAAGAGAAACAAATTGAACCAGATGAGCACACCAATCAAACTGTCAATGAGGTGCAACAGGGAGAAATTTCGGATGGCTTGAAGAATGCATCTTCTGAAAAGAAAAAAGTTGAGGAAATATCGAGTTCTTCCCAGAGCACTGAAGGAAACTCTGAGAGCTCTGATTCTGGATCCCAGAATGATGGTTCTTCAAACAATTCAAAAGCCAGTCCAAAAAATGAGGTGCTTGAAAAGCAAGTTGATAAGTGTTTGGTGACTTCATCTGATCATTATGTGGCAGAAAACACCACTTCACCTCAAGAGAAGAACAATTTGATCTTAAACGAACAAACACCTGAAAAAGAGGATGCTAGTCAAAAGGATGATAACGGAGATGTGAGTTCACTGCCGATCAAGGGCGACAAACAAGGTGACAGTTCACATAATACTTCACCTCAAGAATCAGAAAATCAAGGTGATGCAGAGTCTGTAAAGGAGACATCCAAGAAACTTTCTGCAGCTGCTGCTCCATTCAACCCATCTACAATTCCAGTTTTTGGCTCCATTCCAGTGTCCAGTTTTAAAGAGCATGGGGGAATATTGCCGCCACCTGTTAACATTCCACCTATGCTTACAGTTAACCCCATTCGTAGATCCCCACATCAGTCAGCAACAGCAAGAGTTCCATATGGTCCACGCTTGTCAGGTGGCTATAATAGGCCTGGAAGTCGAGTTCCACGTAACAAACCTGCTTTTCACAATGGTGAACATAATGGGGAGGTGAGTCACTTTAGCATTCCCAGAATAATGAACCCACATGCAGCTGAATTTGTCCCTGGCCAACCTTGGCTACCTAATGGATATCCAGTTGCTTCAAATGGTTTTGTGGCTTCACCAAATGGTGTTCCTCTTTCCCCTAATGGTTATCCAGTATCCCCGAATGGCATGCCAGTCTCTCCCGATGGTATTCCAGTGACTCAAAATGGTTTGCCTGCATCTCCAGTTGGTTCAGTAGAATCTCAATCAGCTGTAACTGTGGAAGCCACCCCTGAAAATGAAAATGCAGCTGAGACAGATGGGAACACAGCAGAGCCCTCCAATAACGTGGAAGCTGCTGACTCAGATGTGACAAATACTGAAGTCCAACCAGTCTCTCCCAATGGTATTCCAGTGACTCAAAATGGTTTGCCTTCATCTCCAGTTGGTTCAGTAGAATCTCCATCAGCTGTAACTGTGGAAGCCACCCCTGAAAATGAAAATGCAGCTGAGACAGATGGGAACACAGCAGAGCCCTCCAATAACGTGGCAGCTGCTGACTCAGATGTGACAAATACTGAAGTCCAACCAGTAGCTGTTGGGAATACACATTCTGATAAATCTGGAGTAGATGAAAAGTCTGACTCTGAAAATGGAGAAAAACATAAATGTGCAGTTGAACCAATCGAGGAAACTGCAGCAAAAGAAATCTGCAGTAATCTAGCTGTTGAGGGGAAGGCAGCCAAGCGTTGGGGAGATTACAGTGATGGGGAAAATGAGATTATTGAGGTCACAAGTTGACAAATGTATGATCTTTCGATAGATTGGCCTCCCGGTCAATAATTGAATACCTGCAACAGATATGTGACAACCTATGATTCATCAAAGGCCAGGATATGAATTTGAAAAAATCTTTTCCAGGTTTGTAAAGACTGCATTTGACTTGGAAAATGCTGAATTTCAGTTACAACTTGAGGTTTTCAAAGCAAGCCTTGGAAAGAGAAGGCAACCGACGGCACAAGGTAATTTATTAATGAGAATGAAGAAAAAACAGTGAGGATTCTGCATCACAAGATGTACTTGGATTGAGTGTTAAAGACTCCCTTTCTGTGGCCTATGTGCAATAGTTAGAAGTCATAATACATTTGCTTTAGTCATTAATAATAAACATTGTAATTTAGCAGAGGAATTTGTTTTATGGTTACATGGATTTTGCATTCATTGGCATCCTGATATTATGCAGTATACTGTGGGCTGCAAATCTACTGCTCTTTTAAATTGAATCTATACTTTTTAGCAAGTTAATTTAAGTAAAGAGCATTCATTTTAACAGTACAAGCAGCGCTAGCTTCAATGTATGGTATGAATGAAGAACGGATTCATAGTTGTTCCTGCTGTAGTTTAGGTTTCCTTTATCGAGTCCATCCAAGGAAGAATAAAAGGATATCAGTTAATTGATCTACGGAATTGACAAAGCTGGTTTTAATACACTCTAACACAATCTTCTCCATGATGAAGTGGCAATCAAACTCGATGTATTTGGTCCTCTCATGATAAACTGAATTTGAGGCAATGTGTAGAGCTGCTTGGTTGTCACATATCAGTGTCATTTGAGCAACATTGCCACATTGCAACTCTTGTAGTAAGTGCTTTAGCCACATAAGCTCACACGTGGCAAGGGCCATGGCCCGGTACTCAGCTTTAGCACTGGACCTGGCAACAACATCTTGCTTATTTTTTCAAGATATAAGATTACCACCAATGAGTATACAATAACCCGAAGTAGAGCGCCTGTCAAATGGACAACTGGCCCAATCTGCATCAGAATACCCAACAACTTGATCATGTCCTCTATATTCATATAGTAAACCTTGCCCTAGTGTTCTCTTGATATACCTTAGAACCCGAACAACAGCATCCCAATGACTATCACAAGGATTCTCAAGAAACTAACTCAATACACTAACTCCAAAAGAGATATCTAGCCGTGAGATTGTAAGATAATTCAATATTTCAATTAATCTCCTGTATCATTCTCGGTCAGGCAATGGCTCCCCCTGTCCTGGTAGGAATTTAACATTCAGATCCATTGGATTATTCACAAGTCTACAATCCAACATACCAGTTTCTTCTAAAATATCCAATGCATACTTTCTTTGAGAAATGACTATACCACCGCTAGACTGGACCACTTCAATTCCGAGAAAATACTTTAGCTTGCCCAAATCCTTGGTCTGGAACCGACTGAAGAGATACTCTTTCAATTGAGATATGCCCTCTTGATCACTCCCTATAATAACAATGTCATCCACATACACTACAAGGTATATGCATTTTCCATTAGAATGACGATAGAAAACAGAATGATCAAATTCACTTCTAGTCATACCAAACTAACATGCCACAGAGCTAAATCTCCCAAACCAAGCCCATGGAGACTGCTTTAAACCATATAAGGAGCGTTGAAGTTTACATACCTAACCAGACTCCCCCTGAGTAACAAACCCAGGTGGTTGCTCCATATAAACCTCCTCTTGAAGATTGCCATGGAGAAAAGCATTCTTGATATCCAACTGATGTAAGTCCCAATGATTTATGCCTGCCAACGATAAAAGCAATCAAACTGATGAAATTTTAGCTACAGGAAAAAAAGTGTTAGTGTAATCCAAACCAAAAATTTGAGTGTAGCCTTTTGCCACCTATTAGGACTCTATGTATTTGAGTTAGATTATAACTCCCTATCCTAGTCTCCTATGATTCTCTCTTGTATATATTCCTATAGCCTGTACCTATTGTAATTTAACTCATTCATTCATAGAGTTTTCATCTAGTATCAGCTAGTTAGGGTTTCTTTCCCATGGTTGACAGATCTGTTAATTCCTCGAAACGGACTGTCTCTAATGTTGCTATTTCTTCGGGCACCTCGACCGTGAGTTCTTTATCCACCGCCCACCACTTAATCAGTATTAAACTGACATACACCTCCGACGGACATGACTTGATGGGTTTCGTTGATGGAACGAATCCATGTCCGCCGGCCTTCATCACCTCCGGTGACGACGGCGCAGCAGAACCCTGCTCATGCTGCTTTGGTTCGTCAAGATCAAGCCCTTCTCTCCATGATTATATCTTCTTTATCGGAGGAGGCATCAAGGTGATGCCTCGGTTGTAGATTATATCGGGAGGGCGCGGGTTTTGGTCGAGGACCTTGCTCTCGTCGATTGGCTGATATCTCTTGACGAACAAAATCTTTATATCTTCAAGGGATTGCGGTCCGAGTTTCGTGCGTGAACATCCTCTCTCAATGTTCACGGACAACCGACCATTCTTCAAGAACTTGCTGACTTCTTGGGAGCGGAAGATTCGTCTCGAGCGGTGATCACAGTGGCTCCTCACCGGCGGCCTTTACGGCTCAACACGGCACGGGTAGCAGCGAGGACGAGGTGGCTAATCGCGTGGTGGCGGCTGTCGCAATTCTGGCCAGAACAGTGGACAGTCGCATGGTGGTGGTGGCGGCCGGAACCGCGGTGGCGGTAGACGTGGTCGTGGCGGCTGAAACAATAACTGGCAGCCGAAGTGCCAGATTTGTGGGGTTCTTAGTCATACCGTGGTCATTTGCTACAATCGGTATGCTAGGGATCCTTAAGCTCATATGGTTTATCACGATCCTCCTTCAGATTCTACTCAGGGTTCTCATACCTGGTTCCTAGACACGGGCGCAACCAATCATGCCACCCCAGATATAGCAGCCATGTCTATCTCAGAGGAGTACAATGGTAATGACACATTGCGTGTTGGTGATGGTACGAGCTTATCTATTAGTCGTGTTGGTCATGCTTCCTTTACTACCCCTTCTAGGTCGTTTCAGTTGTCTGATATTCTTCTACATTGTCTACTTCTTTATTGTTTGTTAAAAAATTTACTTTAGATAATAAACTATTTTTTGAGTTTCACCCATCTTTTTTTTGTTGTGAAGGATATCAACACCAAGGAAATTCTATTACGGGGCAATAGTTCTGGGGGGCTGTACACTCTGCCAGTCTCAAGTTTTTCTCCTTCAGCTTTTCTTTCAGCTCGTGCGTCTGCGGCAGTCTGACATGATCGTTTGGTTCATCCACACCATCGTGTCCTTAGTCGTATTCTTCAGTCTTGTTTGGTTAGTACGTCTAGTAATATTATTCGTTGTAATTCAAGCTTGTGTAATGTGGGTCAATTGGGAAAGTCTGCAGGCTTCCCTTTGCCATGTGTTGAGTCTTCTAGTTCGAAAATTCTTGATTTAATATACACTGATATTTGGTGTCCAGCTCATATGTTATCTGTTGATAGTTATCGGTATTTTGTTATCTTCGTGGATGATTACTCTCGCTTTACTTGGTATTTTCCCATGAAACAAAAATATGATCTCTATGTCATCTTTGAAAAATTTCGGGCTTTAGTTGAACGTTACTTCAACTATAAAATCAAGTCTATTCACAAAATGTCTTACAGATTCTCTCCTTGTGTCTTCTTAGGTTATCCTGAGTCTTTTTGGGGGTATAGGTGCATAGACTTACAGACTAATAAGATTTTTCTGTGCAGGTATGTCAGATTTGATGAGGAAGTTTTTCCCTTTTATACTAAAAATGCTTTGCAGGAACACCCAGTCTCGCAACCTACCCCATGGGCTGAATCCATGCTTCAACCGGTCAGCACCGTGGTTGCCGCACTAGCACAGACCGCATTGCCACTGCCAGCTGCACCGGTCGCAGCAGCCACTCGGCCTCGTAGCCGCCCCCGCAGGAGGTCCACACGGCCTACGGTTAGGTTGCACGCCATGGAGATTTATAGTCACTCTCAGGCTCCTCCTACGGCCTTGACTGCACAGGTTTGCCCTACTGATCCTACTTGTTATACACATGCAGTTAAGTACCTAGAATGGCGTGAGGCGACGGATCAGGAATTTAATGCTTTGTTACAGAATCAGACTTTGTCTTGTTCCCTCTCACCCAAATCTGAATGTGATTGGATGTAAATGGATTTTTCGAACCAAATGAAAGGCAGATGGCTCAATTGAGAGGCACAAGCCAAGGTTAAGGGGTTTAATCAGGTTCCTGGTCATGAGTTTTTTTGACACATTTAGCCCAATGGTAAAACCCATTACTGTCAGGTTGTTTCTTTCTTTAGCTATATCTTCTAGCTAGGTTGTTAGGCAGCTTGTTGTTCACAATGCCTTCCTAAATGGGAATCTGACTGAAACTATGTATATGAGACATCCACTTGGTTACATTGATTCTTATTTCCTAACCATGTTTGTCTGTTAAAATGATCCTTGTATGGTCTAAAACAGGCTCCTAGAGCCTGGTTTAACCACCTACATTCTTTTTACTATCTGTTGGGTTTCAGGCATAAAAGACAGATGTGTCTTTATTTTACTACTCATAGGATTCTACATATGTGTATCTTTTGGTCTATGTTGATGATATACTTGTGATGGGGAGTTATCAGAATCTTGTAACTCATCTACTGTCAAAATTATCTGTTGCTTTTAAGATTAGGGATCTTGGTGAACTAGGATTTTTACTTGGTATTGGAACTGTTAAATGTGATTATGGGATCTTACTGTCTAAGCAAAGATATATTGCTTTTAAGATTAGGGATCTTGGTGAACTAGGATTTTTACTTGGTATTGAAACTGTTAAATGTGATTATGGGATCTTACTGTCTAAGCAAAGATATATGAATGATATTTTGAAGCATGTTGGGATGGCAGAATACAAGCCTCTATCTACTCCTATTCCTGTTTCAAAATCTGTCCCATTTAGTGCAAATTTGTATGATGATCCTACGTAGTACTGGAGTTTGGCTGGAGCATTGCAAATTTGCAATACCTCACCATCATGCGACCTGACCTGTTTTTTGCGGCTAATCATCTCTGTCAACATATGCATGCTCCTATAGTATCACATTGGGGGCAACTAAAACATGTGTTGAGATATGTTAAAGGAACAGTCTCTTTTGGTTTGCGTATACGAAAGTCAGTGTCAAGAGAACTTCATGCCTTTTCTGATTCTGACTGGGCTGGATGTCTTGAAGATCGTAAGTCTACTAGTGGTTATGCTGTGTTTCTTGGGTCCAATCTTGTGTCTTGGGTCTATAAGAAACAAAGAACTGTTGCTAGATCTTCCACTGAGGCAGAATACAAAGCTCTAGCAGATGTTTGTGCTGAGGTAATATGGATACTTATCACTGCTACACGAGATCAACGTGCTAGGTATCCCTATTCTCAAATTATGGTGTGATAATCTTGGTGCTACTTATATATGTGCAAATCTTATTTTTCATGCTCGCACCAAGCATGTAGAGATTGACTATCACTTTGTTAGAGATAAAGTTGCTTCTGGAGATATTCAAGTTAACTTTATTTCAACCAAGGATCAAATTGCAGACATCTTTACAAAAGTTTTACCTGCTCCTAGATTTTCTTTTCTTAGAGACAAGCTACAGGTTTTCAGTGTACCATGTGCTTAAGTAAGGGTAAAAAGATAAAAAAATATATCATTTTTCTATTTTCCCTTTCCCATTTCCTTTTGTTGTTCGTCGTTCCTGTTTGAACTATTTCATCTAATATAGATCTTGGCACTTAAGTTTCAACAACAACATCCTCTAGTTCTACTTCTGGCTCTGCTTCTTCTTCAACTCTCAAGTCTCATGGCTATTTCTGCTTCTTCTTCTACTCCCATGGTTGGTACTGCTTCTTCTTCTACTCCCGTGGCTGCTTTGCAACTTATTTTATTTTATTTTATTTTTATTTTTATGGCCTTTCATTCCAAAGACAATACACCTTTTCAATTCACCAACTTTTGCCTTATTTCCGGTTTGTCCTAGGTCAAATTACCTATGAAGTCTCTGTATTATAGTGTTTTGTTCAATTTAGTCCTTGTACCTTTATTCTGTTCAATTTAGTCATTTTACTTTAAAAATAGTGAAACTAAGGACAATAGTTAACGGTGTTAGTATTACCGTTAATTTAGCTTACGTGGCGCTGACATCATTGCTGTCACATCATGATATTTATATTCCAACTCATATATTATTTTATAAATATTTAAAATTAGTTATATTTACCACCAATATATTACATTAATATGTCCAAAATCAATAATTACAAGCATGCTGAGATCAAGTGTCCAAATCTCATTAGGAACATGGTTGTAATTATTTATTTTGGGCATACTAATTTAATATATTGGTGGTAAAAATAATTAATTTTAAATATTTATAAAGTAATATATGAGTAGGAATATAAATATCATGATGTGACAATGATAACGTCAGCGCCACGTAACCTAACTTAACGGTAATATTAACACTGTTAACTATTGTCCTTAATTGCACCACTTTTTAAAGTACAGGGACTAAATTGAACAAAATAAAGGTGTAAGGACTAAAGTGAACAAACACTATAGTACAGGAACCTCGTAGGTACTTTGACCGTTTGTCCTAATATTCTTTTCCTTTTTGGCTTTTTAAGTTGTGCTTTATATTTGGGTGGCAGTGGGGGCGGGAGGCCTGTCTTGTGCCAAAACTCTGAAGAAATTTCAATTTCACTAAACCTACATGTTTTTTGACAAAACACGGTATTAGGGACCACATGTAGCTTCAATATATGTCCAAAAAAAAAAACAAAAAAAAAAACAAAAACAAAAACCAGTACAGTAGTCTGGGCATAATAAAAAAATCATAGTTCATATAATGTTGGGATCTACACACATATGGAGAATCCAGACAACACACATGTTCAATAAACTATAATAAAAATCAATTCACACAAGTCAGACAACAACAAACTATTTAAATTCTACTCCGTACCATTTAAGACAAGCCAGACAACAACAAACCAATTCAATTTAATACTTACATTTGGGTGTGATAGTATTAATTGCCACGTAAGCGGTAAGCAAACTATAATAAGACCAATTAAAGCAAATAGATATCTTTTATTGATCAAGGTGAAGGCCCTAAGTACAATCTAAATGGCTGTTCTGAGTACCGACTGACTGCGGTCGGGATTCTTTAATAACAACCTATCGATCGTCCAAAAGTCCATTACACTACTGCTACTGCGGGTATTTATAGCCGCTGGGCCGGAGACATAAGTCCGGCCGTTCGGCATGCCATCCACGTAGCAATGACGTGTCTTCACCCCGTAAGCCCTGCCTGTCAACGCCTAACGCTGCCACGTGCTTCCTGGTGGCTCTCACGCCTAAGGGCTCTAGCTCAGGTAACGAAGACCTCGGTCGGGTACCAACCCGGTCGGGCACGACCGGATTCTTCCAAGAGAGTCCGACCTATAACCTGCATAAACAAGAATAAAAGACAAAGGCATGTTGGTCGGGGTATTCCCTACCAAAAGCCCCCCATCCCGGGCCTTTTTGACCGCCCGGGAAAAAACGGGACGGGATGAAGAAGACCAAACGTCCGCCGCCAAACCGACCGGACAGTTGTCATTTCCCATGCCACGTGTCGACCTCTGCGCACCTCTGCGATTGCAACGGTTACCTCGGAGTCAGGAACGGTCGCGTCACGCAAGTGGATTGGTTTCCCGCCCAAATGCCTCTCTATAAATAGGCCTTTGAGGACTTCATTTGAACTTTCCTCACTCTTCTTGAATCGGTCGGTACACTCAGAGCGTCCTGAGCGAAGCATCATAGCAGATCGGTCGAGCAGTTGAATTTCAGCTCTTCTTCGTCAAGTACCTTCACTCGGTAAGTCTTTTGCTCTTTTCGCTTTTCAAGTACTTGCTTTAAATCTTTCCCTTAGCTAACCTCGTGCCTTAGCTGACCACAACCCAACTGTTCCGACCCCTAACACCATCCCGACCAGCTTTTAGGTAAACTATAGGATGTTGGATACGGACAGCCAGAACGCCTCCATCGCGGACTACGACGACGCGGTCGAGGAGATTAGCGAGGAGGTGGACATTATGTCCTACTCCCCAGAGGTCGTCCAATGACCACAAGAAAGTCCCGAGCAACGAAAGTCGTCCTGCTCGGAAGGGACGTCAAGCTCGAGCGGATCAGGCAGCTCGAGTAGCAAGAGCGGCCGTACATCAACGAGCTCGCCAAAGTCCCCGATTGGAAGCGCTCGGGGCACACCGACCCGGGTAATTGGGGATTACCCTGAGCCAGCTGCTCCAACTGACGATCAGGAAGCTATGCCGGAGCTGGTCGAGGAAGACCCGGCTGTCCCTCCTGCGCGCGACCGATGGGGAATACGTCTTCCTGAACCGGGAGAGTGTCGAGCAGCAATACAGCCTGATGACGGAAGCGGAAGCCGCGAAGATCTCCGCTCTGCTCACCGGCCGGGTCCGGTTCGACGTCAGTCGGAACTTGGGGAACATCATCGACAGGCACGAGGGCAAGTGGATCGGGATGCACTACGACTCACTCCTGGCCCCGATCTAGATACCCTTCTCTGCCCTCCTGACCGCCTTCCTAGGTTACTATCGGGTGGTCCCGACCCAAATCTGCCCGAACGCACATAGGATCTTGGCGTGTTTCCCGCAGATATGCGCTCGGCACGAGGTAGCGTGCACGATGGAAGTTTTCAACTTCAACTACCAGGTGAAGACCCTGCCGGCCAAATACGGGGGCGGATTCCTGATGATACAATCCCGGGCCGATATGTGTGCGATCGAGAGCCTCCCGGGGAACAACAAGGGATAGAAGAACTGGCTTTTCTCGATCGAGTATGACCCGTGGATCCTCCCGGTCGAGAGGACGTGGAGCAGCCACTACAGGAAGCAAGTGGTGCTAACCGAGACCAAAGCTCTCGTAGACGCCGCCACAAAAATCTCGAGCGAGGTCTACGAGTATAAGATTTTTCGTTCGAAGGAAAGCTATGATGAAGCCCGATTGCCATCCCCAAGATATGACTTGGAGGAAAAATATGTTCCTATCCCGGGCGTGACAATAGCGATGGCGGCTACTCAGGCTGAAGCAGGGAACGAAGGTCTAACACTAACCGATCGTCCCCGACCCTAACTCCCCGGTCACTCTCCGACCTTATCTTAACAAATTTCCTTTTGTTTGCAGAAATGGCAGGATTCGACGAAGAGGAGGCACCCCGAGCCCCCAAGCCCAAGATTGTGCTCGGGAAGAAGAAGATAAAAAGCAAACCGGTCGGGGATAAACAAATCCTGGCCGCCACGCCGCTCGGCACGTCCACGACTGTCACCACCCCCGAGGGCTACGTGGTTGAAGCTTCTGACGTTCTCGTCAATCGGGTGACTGCCCCCAAGGGCAAGGGCAAAGTGCTCGAGAAAGGGGCAGAGGAAAGCGGCGCGCTGAAGCGCCGAAGGGAACAGCAGAGCCCGAGCCCCCCGGTTGGAACCATCAAGGGCGATTCCTCCGCCCTTACACGGATCGGTAATGCTGCGCCTATCAAGGAGGACTTGAGCAAGCTCTCCCCGACCCAGGTGGCTGAACGGATCGGCCAAGATCTGGCTGAGGTAAGCTTATTTCGTCCTTGCTAAATTACGCAAGTTCTCCCGCTCGGGCTGATCCCGAGCGTCTTTTTTATCTTGCAGATCTCCCGAGCGACCCAGCTTCTTCAACGCAGAGCGTTGCTGGCTAACGAAGCTGATGCTCTGAAGAAGGTCACCCGAGCAGCGGCTGAAAGAGAACACCGACCTCCGGACCGAGCTGAAGAAGTTCAAAGAGGAGCGAGACACGGCCGAGAAAGCGGCCCGGGCTGCGAAGGGAGCTCAGGAGGTGGCCGAGAAGGCGGCCAAAGAGGCTCTCAGGGAGACCAAGACGCTGAAGGCCCGATTGGCCAACCTTGGAGACCTGGCGAAGTTCCTCTTCCGGGATGATGCCTCCGGGACGAAGTTCCTCCGGGAGGTTCACGGTCGGGGAGACGTTGATCTGGGCGTTCGGTCGCTGGGGGTTTAAGTCCGGCCAGCGTAAAATGCACGAAAAGACCGAGACCTATCTGAAAGAGGCCCTTGAGGGCGAAGATCTCGAGCTGGTCTTATCGACCCTTCCGGACGAGATTGTTGATCCCGGCCCGCCGCCGTTCGACCCAAAGAGAACGTGGCCGAACCAAGCGACGCCGTTGCGAAGAAGTAGTTTGGTCGTGTAGACTCCGACCGTTGTAAACTGCTTTTTTATTTGTTTTAAGTAAACTTGATCGGGAGCCCGGTCCTGAGTTGTACCGGGCACACTTTCAGATTAATGAAACCTGTTTTTTATCCAACTTAAGTCGCTCGTATTTATTACGCTTTATTTTCGTCTGCATGTGTGTTGATCGTTTAATGCCCGACCCCGCGGCCTTATGGCCTGGTCATGCACATTCCGCTCGAACGGCCTGCTGGCCCGACGAAATATCAACATCTAGTGGCCTGCTCGCTCGGGCAAAGTTTGTCCGACCTTTTGGCCTTGTCGAAAATTCGAAAACTGTTTGGCCTTTTCGCTCGGGGTGTTCCCGATCATTAGGCCTAGAGTACTTCCTTCATCCTTTAGGCCTAGAGTACTTCCTTCATCGTAGCCCCCACACTATTGTGCGCTCGAGGCATGAGTGGGTGCAATAGTGGAAAGAAGTTGGACAGATCGGGGAATTCTGCTGTAGCTCTGGCTTTCCCGATCGGTGGCGTGACCCTGATGTCCGCCGAAGAGGAGCGCATTTAACCGGTCATTGTATTCGCCCGGTTGAGTTAAGATCGGCTATTAGATCCTGATTGCTCACCCCTATCGATAAGAACCGAGGGAGAGGTGTTCATGGAGCGTTAAGCCCCTCTTCTATGTTGATGTTGAACGTCGATCGGGTAGGGTACGAGCGAGGTTAGGATTACCTACTTTAAATTAAGGTAATGAAAAAATCGACCGGGCCGCCGTGTGCAAACGGTCGAGCAATCACCGATCGTATATACATTGAATTTTCCCGCTCGCAGGCGGTTAAGCAAATATTTACAACAATAATTTACAATCAAGCGACGAACGAAGCCGACTCGCAGGTCGAGCCCCCACTTCGTCTAAAATTACAAAAAATAGGCTAATGCCTAAACATAACGAGGTGTTCGGAATTCCAAGTCCCCTCGATCACCCGACCGGTCGTCGTCTCCAGTCGGTATGTTCCCGGACGTACCACAGCGCTTATGACGTATGGCCCTTCCCAATTTTGAGCTAGCTTCCCACCTTCCAAAGGTTGACTGGCTTCCCGTCGGCGTAGGACATAATCTTCGACCTGAAAGTACCGAGGGTTGACACAGACATCCTTTGAACCATTGAGTGTTCATTCTGCTCTGCATTGTAGGTTCGTTCTCGGGCGGTCGGGATCAATGCCTCGATCGGGAGTCGGGCTTCAGCTCCGTAGACAAGGGCAAACGACGTTTCCAAAGTCGCTTCTCTCGGGGTCGTCCGATAAGTCCATAGAACATAGGGCAACTCATCGGCCCAACTACGACTAGCCGAGTGTAGCTTCTTTTTCAGACCTTCCAGGATTGTCCGATTGGCATTCTCCACTTGTCCGTTCCCCTGCGGGTAAGCCACCGACGACCGGACGTGGGTCGTCCCGATCGTGGCCAAAAAATCCTGAAAATATTGGCTTACGAATTGGCGGCCGTTGTCGCTGATGCGATGCACGGGCACACCAAAGCGGTAAATCACATTGCGCCATAAGAACCGAGCACATTGTTGAGAAGTGATCGTGGCTAACGGCTCGGCCTCCATCCACTTGAAAAAGTAATCAATGGCGACAATAACAAACTTTCTGCGGCCGGCAAGTTGAGGGAACGGTCCCAAAATGTCCACCCCCCATCTTGCGAAAGGAATTGCAGTCGTGACCGGCCGGTAAAAGGTGGCCGGTCATCCGGGCAAATAATTGGCACGTCTCACAATCCCGAGCGAGTTTCTCACAGTCCAGCTGGAGGGACGACCAATAATATCCGATCAACATGATTCGACGAGTTAACCATCGGCCTCCTTGATGTGACGAGCAAATGCCCGAGTGCAATTCCTTCATAACAAGGTCAGCCTCAAATGCGGTCAAGCAACGCATAAGAGGGCCTCCATATGAGCGTCGATAAAGACGACCATCCAAGACTTGGAACCTCGGGGCTCTAAGCTTGGCCTTCCGAGCACGCTGTGGTCGTCTAGGAGCCGACCGTGCTCAAGGAACTCCTTCAGATCGGTGATCCAATCGTCTTTTGCCGGTTGAATAGGATTGACCGGCAATCGGTGGATACTGTGTCGTGGGATCACCAAAACCTGAGCGATCTTTGACATGTGTTCCGGGGCGTCTTGGGCTAATTTGGACAAAATGTCCGCATCGGCATTATCCAATCGGGGTATGTGCCGGACGGTGTACCCCCGGAACAAAGCAAGCTTCTCCATTGCCAGGTCTCGGTATAGCTGCAATCGTTCACCATTCACTTCGTAGTCGCCGAGGACCTGCCCGACCACGAGCGCGGAATCCGTTTGAGCCCTGATGTACTCAGCCCCCAGATCCCGAGCACATTGCAAGCCATTAACAAAGGCTTCGTACTCGGCTTCATTGTTGGTCGGATGGAACTGATACCTAAGGGCGAAGTAGACCTTGAATCCCTCCGGGCTCGTGACTACCACTCCTCCTCCTGCCCCTTTCTTGCTGCTTGACCCATCAGTAGCCAGCGACCACCACTCAGCCTCAGGGTCCGCGACCTCAAGGGGTCGGGCATCCCGAGCGGTGCACTCGACCAAGAAATCTGCAAGGGCTTGACCCTTGATGGCTGGCCTTGGTCGGTATTCAATCGCGTACTGGGTCAGCATTAACGCCCACTTGACTAGGCGACCGGATGATGAAGCAGTGCAGAGGACGGGCCCGATCGGCTGATCGGTCAACACGCGAATTGCTCGACCCTGGAAATAGGGAGCCAACTTCTTCGCGGCAATGTATAAAGCATAGACGACCTTCTCAAGCCGGGAGTACCGGAGCTCGGGACCATGTAGCGCGTGGCTTACATAGTACAACGGTCGCTGGACCCCTTCTGGATCAGTTCGGCAAAATACTGCGCTTACTGCTCGATCGGACACGGCGATGTACACGTCTAGCTCTTCCCCGAGCTCTGGCTTCGAGAGCACAATTGGTGACATGAGATACTCTTTTAGCTCATCGAAGGCCGCTAGGCACTCGTCGTCCCAGACGAAACCATTGACTTTACGCAATACCTTGAAGAAAGGTAAAGCGCGCTCGGCTAATTTGGATAGGAACCGGCTAAGTGCGGCCAACCGACCGGTCAATTGCTGGACCTCCCGAACGGTTGAAGGTGGTTGCATGTCCAGAATTGCCTTAACTTTGGCCGGGTTGGGCTCGATTCCTCTCCTGGTCATCATGTAGCCGAGGAATTTCCCGGTCTGAACCGCAAATGTGCACTTGGTTGGGTTCAGTCTCAACTGGTACCTCCTCATGATTTGGAAACAATCCCGGAGGTCCCGAGTGTGGTCGGATCGGTCCCAACTCTTGACCAGCATATCGTCAATATATGCTTCCATCGTTCGGCCTAGCAGATCAGGGAAGAGCATATTGACCATCCTCTGATAGGTCGCTCCCGCGTTGCGGAGGCCGAACGACATCACTCGGTAGCAATACAGCCCATCTGAAGTCACGAAGGCTGTTTTACTTTCATCTTCATGGTGCATCATTATTTGATGATATCCCTTGAATGCATCCATGAAGCTCATCAACTCAGCCCCGACCGTCTCGTCAACCATCTGGTGGATGCTCGGTAATGGATATGGGTCGAGCGGACAGGCCTTGTTGAGGTCGGTGAAATCAATGCACATCCTCCAAGCTGGGGGCTTAGGAACAAGGACAATATTGGCCACCCACTCGGGATAGATTACCGGCCGGATGTGCTCGATCGCCGCCATTTTCTTGACCTCATCTCTAACGAACTCGCGGCGATCGGATGAAAGGTGCCGGGTCTTTTGCACGACCGGCTTAGCTGCGGGATCGACGGCTAGCTTGTGACAAATGACCGTTCGGTTGATCCCGGGCATGTCTTCGGGCCCCCATGCGAAGATATCAGCAAACTCCAGAAGGATTGCCAGAATTTCAGCTCGGAGCTCGGGGGTGAGGGCCCGGCCAATCTTGATTTTCCTGTCCGGTCGGTACTCGGACAGGGGAACTTCTTCTATTTCCTCGGAAGGCTCAGGTTGCTCCTTCTGGTCATTGGAAACCTCCTTGGGGATCGTGTTCACCCGGGAAGACGTACCAGAATCACGCCTATTAACCGCTCGGGTGTAACACTTCTGGGCGGAGTGGACATCGCCACGGACCACACCGACCCCATTGGGGGTGGGGAATTTCATGCACAGGTGGGGCATCGAAATAATCCCACCAATCTTCATGATCGCAGGTCGGCCCAAGATGATGTTGTGGACGCAATGCAGATTGACCACAACGAATTCCATCTCGGTCTTGATCGACTTCGGCGAGGTGCCGATCTCAACTGGGAGCGTGATTTTTCCCTCGGGGTAGATAAGAGCCCCGGTAAATCCCGACAAGGCTACGCCGACCGGAGTCAGTTCGCGCTTGTCGAGCTTGAGCTTCTCAAACACGTCCAAATAAAGGACGTTGACACTGCTCCCATTGTCCACCATAACCCTCTGGACGTCCGTCCCGTTCACGTCAATAGTGACCACGAGAGCCTCCATGCCGTGGTCACCGCTGCTAGGTTGATCTTCAAGGGAGAAGGTTATGGGCTCCATTTTCTGTCTCTTCCCGGTGTCTCGGGAATCGAAGATGGCGACCGGGCAATTTTCCCTCGGTCGGGAAGCGTCGTCCAATCCACCAAAGGTTACGTGGATGGTCGCCTTTCCTGCCGGTCGGCTGCTAGATGGGGGGTCAGGGTCCCGTCGGTCGTCTCGACGGTCATATCTTCGGTCCTGACCCGACCGATCAGAGCGTCCATCACGATCAGAATGATCGGAACGATGATGAGAACGCCTGTTGTCCCTCCGATCGGTATTCCTCTTTGTTTCATCTCTCTTCCCCACACACTTGTCCAACTTTCCACGGTTGAGAAGATCTTCCAAGAGCTGGCGCAAGTGGGTACATTCCTCAGTGTCATGCCTGGCACAACGATGATAAGCACAATGCTTACTCTTGTCAGGGCCATCTTGGTCGGGATGGAGGAGTTTGATGAGATTGCAGGACTGTGCGTACTGCATGGCCTCCGCCGCGGATCGGTTCAGGGCCGTAAACTCACCAGGCCTGGTGCGGGATCGGGGATGGTCGTCACTCGATCGATGGTCTGCCCGGCCGCCCGGTTTACGGGACGAAGACCCGACCTCCTGCGAGCATTTCACAGCGTTCGCCTCGCCGGCGTTGGCATAATCTGTGACCCTTTGAAGGGCCTCTTCATACGTGGCCGGGGGGTGGAGAATGAAATCCTGATAGAGATAACCCGCCCAGAGAGAAATATGGAGCATGTGGATGGCGGTGGCGTCGTCCATTGGCTCGACTTCTCCGACCGCAGCCTTCCATTTGACGAGGAAATCGGTCAAGCTCTCCCCTTCAAGCTGCTTGGCCTTTTCCAAGTACATATAGGACTTCCTCACCACCTTGGAGGTGATGAACTTTCTCACGAACTTGATCGCCAAGGTATTGAAATCAGCAATAGAACCTGGTTGCAACGTTCGGAACCACTTCGCCGCCCGATCGGAAAGCGTGGAGTAAAAAGCCCTCCACATCACGGCGTCTGTCACGCCCTTCATCATCATATTGCCATAGTAATCATTGACGTGGACCTCAAGGTCCGTACGGCCATCGTAACTCTTCTCCCTCGAGACCTTCAGGTCGAGCGGGATGGCTGGGCCATTATCTCCGCTGTAAAGGGCGTTCTCAACAAGGACGACTGGTCGATCGGGGGTCTCACAGGATGCTCGTTCCGGAATTGAGCGAACTCCGTCTGGAGTTTGTAGAGCAGTCCTCGGGTCTCGTTGAGTTCGGCCGTCTGGGCTTGGGTTGACTCCCGAGCGCGTCGTCGACGGTGAAATCTCGACCCACTGTGCCCAGATGAAGCCTCCTGGCTGGCCTCCTGCATCTGTACATCTCCCGCTTGCCGGCTCGGGCCCTGTGGTCCCAAACGTTGTCGCATCGCCGGTCGGAGACGGTCGAAAGCTGCCGCCCGGTTGATTTCTTCGGGGTCCTCCGCTTGGGCCGGAACCTCCGGTTGTGCTTGTGGGGCCTGCCGTGGTACCTCCATCGCATCAGCATCCACCGACCCCAACCGCGAACGAGCCAAGCGTCGAGCCCGGAAAGTGGGCTGATGCTGCGGCTCGACTTGAGCAGTCGGGTATACTGGAGGGGCGACGGCTGGAGCCGTGTACGCAGGCGTATATGGGGGGTAGCCGACTGGTGGTGTGTAAAACATCGGCTGAGCGGGCCAGTACCCGTATGGAGGAGGCGGGACCGGGTAAGGGTACTGCCCGGGGAACTGGGGCTGCGGACCGGGTGTTGGATATCCCGGCTGTTGGGGGGCCGAATACTGAGATGCGGGACGGGGTGGTGAGAGGTTGAGATTAAGGTCGACTGTTTGACCTTGATACTGGGTCGGCTAATGATCGGATGAGCTCGCCGCATCCGCTTGATCATCACCGAACAAGTTGTATGCGAAGGGATACATTGTGATAGAAAGGACGGGTGCTCGTCAAGACGTTAACTTTCGTGCACGGGTCTCCACAGACGACGCCAAAATGATAGTGTTAATTGCCACGTAAGCGGTAAGCAAACTATAATAAGACCAATTAAATGAAATAGATATCTTTTATTGATCAAGGTGAAGGCCCTAAATACAATCTAAATGGATGTTCTGAGTACCGACTGACTGCAGTCGGGATTCTCTAATAACAACCTATCGATCGTCCAAAAGTCCCTCACACTACTGCTACTGCTGGTATTTATAGCCGCTGGGCCGGAGACACAAGTCCGGCCGTTCGGCATGCCATCCACGTAGCAATGACGTGTCTTCACCCGGTAAGCCCTGCCTGTCAACGCCTAACGCTGCCACGTGCTTCCTGGTGGCTCTCACGCCTAAGGGCTCTATAGCTCGGGTAACGAAGACCTCGGTCGGGTACCAACCCGGTCGGGCACGACCGGATTCTTCCAAGAGAGTCCGACCTGTAACCTGCATAAACAAGAATAAAAGACAAAGGCATGTCGGTCGGGGTATTCCCTACTAGTGTGTATGTAGCAATTAGTCCAGATAGCCTTCGACTAGTCATTATTGCATACTCCAAGCTTCGAATTCGTTTCAATTTGCTCCGTAGTGAATGAGTATTTCGGATAGGGTTAGAGATTTTAAAAAGAAAAGGAAACGAGTTGAATAAGAAGAGAAGAAGAAAATAGAAAGAAGATTTCTCCTTGTTGTCGGCGAAAAGAGAACAATCAACAAAGACAAATTGAGGAAAGGGAAAATAGAGAAAACAGAGGAGAAAAAGTATGCGGTTGTCTCTTCGTACAGGAGCGGCGAACAACAAAAGGAAAGGGGAAAGGGAAAATAGAGAAAAGGAAAAAATTTCCTTTTTACCCTTACTAAACTGTGCAATATAACAGATAACCACAGCTCCATTAGGAGAAGGATAATATATGTACCGTTTTAAAAATTGAGAGGCAACATTTACATCATTAATAGGGATGGCAATTTCAATCCGACCCGTGGATATCCACCCGAATCCACTCCGCATGGATCGGGTTTTTTTGGGTGATGGTGGGTGGTGGGTCGGAGGTGGGTCTTAAAAAAGCAAACCCGCGGTGGGTCGGGTTGGATTCGGGTTCTATGTACAAGACCCGCCTAGAACCCCACCCGACCCACCATGTGTGTGTATATATATATATATAATAGTAAAATAAATACTAGTATGTAGTTATTTATAAAAGTTTATATAACTTCGTGTATCTTTTTACTATTTTTTATATCAAAACTACTAAGTTTATTTTTAAAAATTAACAATTTAGTTATTATATTTAAATATTTCCATTATTTATGTTTTAGTACCCCTAATGGATTTTATTTTTTTATTATGTGTAAATAATTTAAATATTATTTTTGGAAAAACATAATAAGATGATAAGTGGTGGGTACCCGTAGTGGGCACCCGCACCCGGTGGGGGTGGGGGTGGGGGTGGGTGGAGAAAATATAAGGTGGGTCGGGTGATGGATGTAGCTCTCTCCGTCTCACACCCGACCCATTGCCATCCCTAATCATTAATCATTCAGGAATGACACTGATAATTGGCATATTACAGATGGACATAAATTACAATTTTCCTTTAATATTATTATACCTTCAAAATTTTCAATATACAAGGTTCAGCCTGTATTCAAATTTTTACAGCACTCAGGAAGAAAGTATTTTCTACCCCTATTGTTACATTCATCACCTAAAGAGTTCCCAAAAGAGGTACCTTTAGTCTTTAGAGCATCTAAAAGAAATATTTCTAGCAATAATCTAAATTTAATGGTGGCTCCAGAAGCAGAACTGCAGTGTACTACTGTGCTTCTTTTCCCATCTGTTTCTGTAATAGAGAAGCTGGGATGCCAATATTTATGTTACAGATCTCATGTGTGGTGGAGCAAGAATTTTGCCGCGCTAACTTTGTTTTGCAGAGAGACACCCGAGTGACAAGACTATGCAAGAAAGAGCATGATCTTCATACCGAGAGAAATTTGAGCTCGTGCATGGGCGAAGAGCCAACAATTCTTCTATGTGACTTGTGCCTATTCATGTCTGAGAAGAAATAGCTGCTGCTATTTGCAGAAGGGCTTTCAGCAATGATGGTGAATGGCGGCGGTTCAGTTGAAGAAATAGGGAGACTTGAGAACTTCTCGCATATCAAAATTGCCTCGTTCTGGTAGAGGGGGGAAAGTCAATGCTGGAAATGATGCCTGGAAGCTTTCAAGCAGCTGTAGACAAAAATAAACTGCAAGTAAATAGATTGAACACACAAATTTTTTGGGGGAAGCTATTTGGAAACTTCAGTGAGATCTGCAACGATAAATATTTATTGCCTAGTACTACTTCTCCCGACTTTGAAGCATAAGGCTGAGATCCTGAATCGAAATTCACTGTTACAGGGCTTAGCAACATAAGTGTGCAATAGCATAAAAGGAATATATCACTAGATCTGATCATACAATTAGTTTCCATAGCCCCAGTGACAGTCATTCTCCGATGCAGAATCAATGGCAATGACATGGGAATTGGACTATTTCACATATACTGTTCACTGTTGCAAAAATCGGCCTAGGAGGCTGGACACCTAGGCGCCTAACTCGGCCTTGCTAATTTTTTTTTCATTTTATATATATATATATATATATATATATATATATATGACATACACCCACACCCGTGCACTGTTTTTTTTAGTTAGCCGCCAAGGCACCCGCCTAGGTGCTACTCTACCGTCCGACTAGCGCCTAGCGCCTACTGCAACCATGATGCTGTGTATTAAATTATTGGACCATTTAGCAAATATAAATACTGCTTGTGTTTTTATAGACAGAAATGACCTATTGATGTTTAATGCAACCCCTAGGTTTCTCTCTCCCTCTTTTATACCCTTCCCCCATTCCTCTCTTCTCTTCTTCCCGTATTCTCTCTATTTCTTCCTATTTCCATACATGTCCAACATTATTGTCACTGTGGGGGAGAGAATAAGGTGGCCTTAAATACTCTGGTAAGAATTTACATGAGAAAGAGAAGCTAGGCTATAAGATGCTTACATTTTCAAGAATCGGCACATCGTATAACTCCACGAACTTCTCTCTTAGTATACAATTCATCTGGTCAACGTCACAAGCATGTGTCCAAAAGGAATCATGCACTCCTGCAATACATACATGAAACTCGTTTCAGTCATACACTCATACCTTAACTGAAGAATAGCACGAGAAAGATATGTTTTCTATGATCCCCAGTTCTACACTGCATCACCACAGCCACTAATATAATTACAGGTGTGTTCTATGCGAGGTCAACTTTTTGAACTCAGAGTCTCAGATACTGGTACATTTTAATAGTGTTAATTTAATTTGCACACTTTTTTCTTGAAATAGCTCAGCCATTTCTAATATAAGAGGCAGCTTGCAAATGCAACTATTTAAAAGTTTCAGAAATCACTCGCAAGTTATACATCACATTTCTTTATCATAAAGGTAATCAAGGCATGCCAGGATTTGCAATGGAGGGAGCACACGAACCTGCAAAATGTAATCCTGCATCCCTGCAAGCAATGGCAGTCAACATCATGTGTGAACCATCAAGCGAGTGCACAAAATTTGGAGGAAATGCTGTTCTCTGCTTCCTGACCTCGATCTATGATGGATGGTTTGCAATAAATGGTTGGCATTATGATTTAAATTTTGGTATCCAGTTAATACTAATAAGAGAAGAGAATTTACAGTAGGAAAAACAAAAGAGAACTGTTATAATCTAATATTGGACCAAGGTCACTCAACCGAGCTATAAGACTAAATTCAAAAAATTAGCTAGTCTAACTCATGGCCTTATAAACTCATATGTTCTCTCTTATTTTTTTCAATGTACGATTCTTAACAAGAACAAAGAAGCTTCAGTTACAAGACAACTTACGGAGTCGCCATAGCACTTCAAAGACAACATCTGAAGAGAAGTTCTTATCTGCAGAGAATTTTCAGCATTAAGTGACCATAAAAAGATCCTTACAATAGCATGGTCTTAAATCTGATCACTTGAACATTGCCCTTGGGCAGAAAATCGTAAATTCTATAGTCTTGTCATGTGGATGAGACAATAGAAATGAAAAGAGTACTTACTGTGTGTCTTTTACTTTTAAAATATGGCTGCACAACAGGAAGACCCAGTGGAGTTGTCCAACAAATGGGTTGATTTTGAGAAGCAATCACCTATCAAATTTTTACCACTCAACAATTGTAATTCATGTGAAAGGTTTTCACAATTATTAAACAACCACACATCACAAACCATTGCACAATCTCCAAGCCAATTCATTATGCCGCGCGCGTCCTGAAATAACTCCCCAAGAGCAGACAATGTCACCTGTTAGGCAATTCAAAGATGAATAACTCATCAAAAGATAAACTCCATGCTTTCTGCATATTACTTCAGGTCAGTAGTCTTTTAAGCAGCTCTAGAGAGTGGGGAATTGTTTGTTAATAGTGCTTGATAGCTATTGAAGCACACTTACGGTGCAAATTAATACTATCTGCCAAACACAGGCACAAGCAAAGTATCCACAACACAAACAATATAGGGTTTACTAAAGTGACACATACATGCAAATCATGTAGCAAATGTGTAAACTGTTGAAGAGACAAATCAGCTATATGTATATTACACATACCATATGTGAATAATAAAAAAATTACTATTCTCATCTCTACCACTTCCTCTCCATAAAAATAAATAAAAATAAACAAATAAATTAATAAATAGCATGGTATCTAAGCGGGAGAATTTATGGGGAAATTCCAGCATAAGATTGGAACTAGAAAGAGTATTATGTACTTATTGGTGAAGAGGTAAGGGTTCAACACCAAATAAGAGCTCCGGACTAGGCTCAGAACACGGAGGCAAGGCCAGGGAAAGGAATCTAGCTGTTAATAGGAGCTCATACACACTGCTACAAGCCATCTGGTTTCTTGGCTTCTTACATCATGCACAATCATCACTAGCACTCAGCAGTGTTTTTTTGGGGTGAATGGAACTGTTAAAGCTTGGTAGTGTATAAAATGGTTGAGTATTTGTGTTTTATTGGAGAATTGAGTAGCACTTGCTACAAAAAGCCTAAAAGATCAAAAAAAAAAAATTAATTTAGGGTCCTAGGTGCCCATCAAACGTCCGATGAGCTCCTGCGTTTTCCACAACATTGCTTATAAACACAACATGAACTTGTATTTGATGCATGGTGCTTACCTTAGCAGCATAGCAAGCAGCTCTGAAAAGAAGCCTATCATCAGTAATAAGACCTTTCTCCTCTAACCTTCTTTTGATCTGCTCACGTGCCCCAATAAAAGTAACACCATATACAGAAGTCATTACTGTCTGTTTCACCAATTTCCTGTCCACCTGAAGTTTCATAACCCCAAATATTCAGTTGATATAAAACATAGATGCTGAAGCCAGAAATTTCTAAAACAAAATATATCAGTGGAAATATTAACTTAAAAACTATATGATCCAAGAAAACTAGAGTTATAGAGAAGAAACCTCAATAAACAACCTGGTCAATTATTAGTTTGGCTAGTAAAGCATTGGGATTACTAGATGGGTCCTTTAGGCTGTCTTCTTTTATAATACCATGAACCCTGATAATTGAACGATAATTTCATGAGTCATTATAGCATTAAAAATGCAGCAGAAGTAGAACTATTTACTAGCAAGCTGTTTAGTTTCAATATCACCAACTGTTTGCAGTCATACTAGAAGAATCTGTTAAAAGTTGAAGGCCTGGATTTTGTCTACTTTCACCATATAGACCATAGTGCAATATAATGGCTAAATACAGTGTTAAGTATCCTGGAATGTAGCCAACCAAATTCCTTCCTTAAAACTAAGGAAACAGGAGCAAGTGCCACTCAAGAATACCCAATTTAGCATATAACATTTCATCTTTCTGTTCATATAAAATTTATATCCAGCCAAGTTCATATCAAAGTTATGACAGAAAAACAATATGGCATTGAACACTAGTATTGTGGGGTCAAAACAAATATTGTGTTATTTCTGAACAAAAGTTTCTCAAGAACTGAAAATTTTCAAATTATAAAGCTTCAGCTTCTGACAAAACAGACCTCAGAAATACAGCTACAGAATTAATGTCAACACTATTGATATACCTTAGAGCAATTTCAGAATAAACATCGGCAGGTTTGTCTCCAGCAACTAAGTTGACAGCTGCTGCCTCCATCTGTAACAACAACCCAGCATAAGGCAACCAAACATTATCAGCACAAGCAAGAAGACTTGTAGAAAAGATAAAACCATGCAAAGAGGAAAATTTCAAACCCAGAAGTAGGAAAACTTACCCCCCACCCCTCAACTACAAAAACAAAAACTAAATTTACATACACTATTTCTTCCCAATGCTGCATAGTGCTGTAGGCCATTGCATGAGCCATCCTAGGAAAAAAACAGTGGGGTTAGAAAATATAAATGTATTCATTCTAGAATCTCAAAACAAAAAAGATAAAAACACAACTTACCAAGGAATTATTTTATCAAAACAGAGTAATTGAAGAAAATGTGAACTATATGCCAATAATTATTCAGAAATAAAAATCAATGAAACAGAAGAGTTTAACATAGCATTTGGCAATTGAAAGAGTCAATCAAACTCAGAAAAGTGAAGCTTTCCCTAGACATCCTACTTGAACAAGGTACAGATTTCCCGTCCAAGCACTACCATCAAGTTCAAAGTCTACTTTCATGTCTTCCAACAACTTAGTAGTGGAAACAAATAGGTGTCACAGTTATTTAAAGAATAAAATAAGAAGGGGGGTGGGGGGTGGGGGGTGGAATCAGAAGGTTGGGATTTGTTTTCAAAAACAGAAACAGCCATCCTGTATTTCCAAAGGGAAGCCATTAAATTTTGGCAATGTTAGCTAAATAAGCAACTCAGTTCTGAGACCTTTCCCTAAGATGACCCACAGTTGATTGATTGATTCCATGTCAGAAAAGTTCTATCTCCTTGAATGTGTAAAGAAACATATGCAGGTCAAGGAAAACTCAAAGCAATAGATGACTTAGTAAAAATAATATAAATGATGACAATCATGACATTATCCTCTATGAAGTTTTGGCAATGTTAGCTAAATAAGCAACTCAATTCTGAGACCTTTCCCTAAGATGACCCACAGTTGATTGATTGATTCCATGTCAGAAAAGCTCTATCTCCTTGAATGTGTAAACCAACATATGCAGGTCAAGGTAAACTCAAAGCAATAGATGAATTAGTAAAATTAATATAAATGATGACATTATCCTCTATGAAATTGATGCATCCTGCCTGTGCACAAATAACAGACAGACATCCTTCTTTGCAGAGAAAGAAGTTCCAATTTTATATTAGGGAAAGAGGTAGAAGTGGAACCCAAGCCCCTCCCCCCAAACAGCAGGGAAAAGAAGCTTACCTGATGAATTGGCAAGTGGGAGATGACAGTATGCGGTGATGAGCTTCTAAGAGCTTCTGAGAGATTAATACAAGCAGCTAAGCACTGAAATGGATCCTCAGCTCTTAACCACCAACGGCTTCCGGTGAGAGGATTGTTGGCTGAATCTAGTATATCATCAAGGTGATTTTCGACAAATGCCAGGCGTGCATCATATGAAAGCTTCTCAATACCACCTGCAAAAAGATTTGCTAAATGTATCTTCAGCCAGCGTAGTCCTGACTTTCCTAGTGGCCGTCCTTCAGCAAACTCAAGGATTCCTCTACAGAGATCAGAACTCAAGTGGTTTAAGTAGGGATGCATAGGGTATGCACGGCCTCTAAAATCAAGATTGTGGGGATAATAAAAGCCTTCCTCATCTTTCATTTTCCGAGCCACCTGTTCCAGAGAAATCCTCTCATTGTTCAGTCCTTAACATTTTCCAAAGCAAAGAACAATACTATGAAGTCATTAAAGTGTAAAGCATCTAGTCCTAATTTTTGGAGCAGCCACTACCCAAGCAATAATTTTGCCATGCACTTGCTCCAAAAATTATTTTCCATGTCTCAAACGCGCTTCTAAAGTACTTAGTCTAACTAGGTAAACCAATAATCAACTTTTAAGTCATAAAAATGAATCAAGTTAAGCAAGGGATGTTGACTAAAGCATTACTCTCTATAGTACGAAAGTATTGCAAGAAAATCTTTCTTTCTCCAAAATAAAACTGAAAACAGAATTATTCAAATTTAAAAGAGAGAAATCGTACAGAAAGTTTCAGCTCAGTATCGCATCTTAAGGAATGCCTCTCTCGGTTGATTTTCTTTGCTTTCCTCACATGCCATTTCCAACTTTGCACTTCTTCAATATCATTGGAGTCTATCTCTGGTATGGGAACCTACAAAATAACAGTCTCACCAATGATGCAAGCAACAAGGAGCAAAAGAATAGATAGCAATATGAATATTTTTCTAACGTTTGTCATAAACACAGCTATATGGCAGGATAATGTTGTGTCTTGGATTAACAATATTGCTATTTCACACAAGATAATGATTGGTAGAGTAGCAATGAAGCCATATTGCTACCCCTGTATGGATATAGTATATATGGATATGATGTTTGTGACTAGATTGTCTACAGAACATCACACCATCACACTGCCAGAAGACAACAATATTGCCCCAATTTGGATAGGATATGTTCGTCTAGACTGTCTTAGCATGAGGTGGCTTTCATAACTTCAGTGAAAGATTGTTATGGTTTTCACTTTAAATCTGAAGAGATAAAGGAAGCAATAGACAAAACATGGACCCTTTTCATGTACTACACATCACATTTTTAATGGTAGAATTTCACATTTTCATATTTTTTCTTTTACCAAATAATGGATGTGTACCACTGCATATAAATTTATAAACTCGTATCTATAATTGTAAGCATCAAAATAATTTTAGTTACTCACATCGTTGCGATCCACCATGCCAGCTATATTGCCACCACCAGCCCAAATACTCTCTACCACGCTTAGTATTCTTTTATTTACTCTCCATTTTGTGTTTCCTAAAGTATTCAAGGCCTGCAATTGCCAAAAAGAACCCTTAGAACAATCTCATCACAATATTGCATTCTTCATGAGACATCTTGAGGACATTGGTGTAGCACCTATCCAGTCTAGAATAATACAACTATACAAGTCAATTAGAAAACCAACAAATTATCTGTCTACTGAGGTGTAACTCCTTTTCAAATGATAATTTTACAGTTGCCAAGCAAAGAAATAAGAAACTTTCCACCACCATACTAATTCTAGTTCTAGGAATAATTAATAGTCCATTTGCAGTCAAAAGCAGAAGACTAACTACAACAAACTTGCCAGATTCATTTACCCCAAAGATTCTTTTTTTATGGCAATCAAATACAGAGTGTTTGTTGTATTCATGAAAAGAGATAAAGCATCAGATATAACCCTTTATATCATTCAGCATAGAACCTCTTAAATATATTGTGCACCAAATGCCACAGCATTAAGAAATATGTGATCAATCCCTCACCTCATATATTTGCTCCATTTGTTTTTTTGGAGCATTTTGAACAGCAACTTGTTGATGCCTAGACCCATGGGTACGCATCACATATGAGGGTAAGAACAAGTATCCACCTTTGTTATACCTGATAGAAGGGAACAAGTGAAATCTAAGTTTTAAATAGAAGGTTGTCTAAGTGTTAGTGGCCTAAATCTCAGGGTTTCTAGTTTTCTACTTTCAAAGTGAAATTATTCCATTAATTTGATATTTTAGCCTTCTATTATACCCCTAACATTTTCATTACTAGAACTAAAGAAAGATAATCATTTTTAAGGGAGAATAAAAGAACACTTTTTTCACGATAATAGGGATGCAGGCAAGGCGGACCCAAAAAAATTTCTGAGTGGGGCCAAAGTTCAAATGAATTCAAAAATGTCCATGACAAAATATCAAACACCGATAATATGGTTCAAATACAAAATACATTATAAATTACAATATAATGTGTATGATGAACTAGGGTATAAGCCGGGGCGGAGCAAGAAATATACTTGAGTGGGGCGAAATTTTAAAACACTTTGAAATACTATAAAAATATTTATGACAAAATATGAAGAATAATCAATTAGATAAAATAGTTTGAATAGAAAAGACTTGAATAGAAAAGACACTATAAACCACATATCATCTCTATTGATCAATATAAGTAGTAAAGCCCCTTCCCTCTTGCGGGTTAAAAAGCTAAAATCAAGGTAAATTTTACTAGTAGGGTTTGATCCTAGAATGTATGACATCAAATTGTAAGGGTCAACCAACTAAGCTGCTCAAACACTTAGTAATTTGTGTATACATTTTATTTTTATATATAAGTTACAGTTATATACGTAACACACACACACACACACACACACACACACACACACACACACACACATATATATATATATATATATAAGAGGGTGGGGTGGGGTGATGGACCCCCCCCCCTAGATCCGCCCTTGGATGCAGGTGTATTTTAAAAAATAAAAAATAAAAACCTTAGGGGAGCTGAGTGAAATTATCCCAATAATTTAGTATCTCACCCTTTCCATTTTTTTGGTGGCACCAACATTGGTATATAAGGAATCACCGTGTGCTTAACCTGCACAGACCTCAGTTCCGTTAACCAAAGAGTCAAAGTTATCCAACAGAGAAATCAAACAATGTATAGTAGCAAAGAAACACACACACACACACACACACACATATATATATGGGGAGGGTTCAAGTGAGAACAGGCTCCGATGTAAAAAGTAAGGGCTAATTTGATCCATCTATTTAGATAGATCAACGGTTGATGGTTGCTGAAAAATAAGGGGAAAATGGGCGGGGTCAATTTTATAAATATTGCAAACTTGAAAGTTTGCAATAATTATAAAATTAACACCGTGTATTTTTTACTAAAACCCTCAACCATTGATGTTATGTTCTCGGGCGAACGGACGCGTCACAGGGCAATTAGGGTTATTGGGGTTGTTTGCAGGTTGTCTATGTTGAGAGATAAATTAAAGGCATTAGGGAACAAGATATTAGGAACTTTTGAGAGTTTTCTGACTTTTTTCACCTCTGATTTTAACTTAACTTCTTGTTTACTTATCCTGTTATTAGAATGAAAATCCCCTTTATATAAGAGGGTTACAAAGACTAAATAAAGCATAAAAAGGAAAGGATAATCATTAAAGCTCCTCACCATAATTATTTGCTATTTCTAAAGAAAATAAATCAATTCTACTAATAAAGATAATAAATCAAATCTAATAATAAAGATATTTTAGAATCAACTAATCAATCTCTTGATTTCTTTCCCTAATTTTCTTAATCATAACAATTTATGAACCCGTTCTTATTTGAACATATATATAGGGGAGGGTTCAAATGAGAACAAGGTTCATCAATGGCTTAAGGTTTTAGTAAAAAAAAAATAAGGGGTCAATTTTATAATTATTGCAAACTTTCAAGTTCGCAATATTTATAAAATTGACCCCGCCCCTTTTCCCCATATTTTTCAGCAACCCTCAACTGTTGATCTACTTAAATAGATGAATCATATTAGTCCTCACTTTTTATATGGGAGCCTATCTCACCTGAGCCCACCCCTTTATATATATATATATATATATATATATATATATATATATATATATATAGTGTTATAATCAAATGAGACCACCTCATATACAATATACACATGCTTAATATGCACACGCGCGTTTTTAATCCCTCAATTTATCTCATCCATAGATCTATTTTTTTAATGGATGAGTCGATGAGATTGGTTCTCATGGACTCATTGGGAGGTTGGTTCTCATAGAAACCTCACCCTATATATATATATATATATATATATATATATATATATATATATATATATATATATATATATATATATATATATATATATATATATATATAGGGCTGCATTCAGGTGCGAACTGCCATCCGTCCACGTGTCCAGATCTAACGGATGAGAAATACGGATTAAAAAAAAAACGCGGTGGCATTTTCGTAAATAATTGAACATTGAAGTGCAAATAAAATTTATTACAAGTGCAATTAGGAGTTTCATATAGTGCACCTCAGTGCATGTAAAATGTATTACAAGTGCAGGTAAAATGTATTACAGGTGCAAGTAAAATTTACACTAAGCATCATGCATCAATAATAAGTGCACCTAACGTTATACCTAGGTGCACCTATAGTTATAAATAATTGCACCTAGGTGCACGAATGTTAACAAGGTAAAATTACTTGCACTTGTAAGTGATTTTACTTGCATTTTTTACTTGCAAAGATGCACCAGCTACTTGCACTTATAACACATTTACGTGCACCAAAATTCGAGTTATTTACGAAAATTCCACCGCGTCGTTTTTTTTTAATTACATCTGATTCGTTGATCTGGACACGTGGACGGCGCTGAATGGTTCTTATTTCTCTTCTGGGCGGCCGTTCGCATGAGAGCGTGCCCCTATATATATATATATATATATATATATATATATATATATATATATATATATATATATATATATATATTATTCATGTTTAACCATATATGATATGCCTATAGAAATTTTTGGTTACACACTAAACATCTAATGAACTGCATTCTACAAGCAACACGTGGAGAACATTGGACAAGTAAACCACAAAATGAAGAAATAGTGAAGTTCTTATCCTTGATAGTGAAAGTATACATACAATCATACATTGCTTAAGATGAAAGTAAGTGTAAAAATGATATTAGATTTAAGCAGTACAAAAAGAAAATAAAATGAAAAGTTCAATAACTTACTGTATCAGGTCCAGCACCAACCAAGGGGTCACATTCTATAACTCCATACCTTCTCACAAAATTCTTCCTACAAGGACCACCAAGCAAGTTACTTTTTACAACCAAATCTTAAAAGGGAAACTAAAATGAAAAACACATTCTCTGAATAGAATAAAACCACTAGGAATATGTTCAGTTAAGTGAGTTAACAAAAATCAACTAGGCCACTTATGTTAATGGGTTCAGTAAGTTAATGATCCACGGATTGTCTATGCAAGCTTGTTTGAAATCTGAACTGAGTAAATACCATCCAATAAGCTTTAGCCATTTTATACATAACAACCTAAACTTGATTAGTGTAACAAAATGAAATCTATACTGTGATTAAACCTAGATTGAATTAAATTCCATTAACTTTTGCAGTTAAAGCAATATAAAGTGCATATCTTATAATTTTAATAGGGATGTTCAGTTATTTATAGAATATTACTTGTAGACAATGCAACATAACTGCAACCTGTTCCTAATTAACATTCATTCACATCAAATAACAAGAAATAACAACGTTTCACAAGTCATTCATCAGGCTGAAACTGAATGAACTTTGCTATCAGCCAACACTATTCATAAAAAGTATTTGGGATAAAGTACAAATAAGCCATTGAACTATTTGGGAAAGAGCAATTAAGCCATCGAACTCAAATAACCCCCAAATAAGCCACTGAACCCGGAAAAAAAAGAACAATTGACATTTTTAACAGGTTATCTTCCCACTTTTGCTGACTGGGTTGCCACATATTTATTTTATTTTATTTTTCATTATTATATTATAATCTACATGGATTAATTTTAAGCAAATTTTCAAATTAAACATCGGATCATCGGAAGAATAGATTTCCTTCTGTTAAAATTCATCTAATAAGCAACTTGAGAATTTGATCCTCTCCTTCAGCAGTAACACCATCTTTTTCTCAATCCCTTTGTAAACAAACCACCTCAACACAGGGAAGAAGTCACACACATTGAAGAAGGGTATATCTGGGAAGAAAATCTTTCTGAGTTCTTTAATTAGATTGGGCCATGGTCACTCAATTGGGGTATAATGCACATGGGTCAAACCATTGAATCCTCCAATCAAATAAACCCATATGTTATCTCTTATATTTTCAATAAGACTCCCCCTCAAGTGGACAACCGCGGTCAATTTGAATCAACTACGTATGTAGACAACCGGGTGAACACAATGTGGACCAACCAAGCTTTAAATACCATGCTACAATTTAAGATTGGGCCAAGGTCAATTGAACTATAATGCACATGGGCCAAACCACACTAAAAGATTGAATCCAATCAATTACCTAGTCTAACACATGGTCTTATAAACCCACATGTTCTCTCTTATATTTTCAATGTGGGACTCTTAACAAAATCCTTGGTACATAGTAACATCCTTCAAAAGAAGAGGCATTGTTTCATACTTTATGACAAAGAAGTATGAAACTATATACAAGCCTCTCCATATAAACAACAATACCATTGCCATTTGGAAAGAATGAATTTTATCTCAAAAGAATAGGTAAAGGACAGAAATAATAATTAAAAGAAGTTTAAAAAAGAACAAAAGAAAAGAAACCACCAAGAAATGAAGAAAAAAGATTGAAAGAAATTTTTAAAATGAAAAGAAAAGAATAAGGGTATGCAAACTAACCATTCCGGGGCTTTAAATTCTAGAGCGAATTGCCTACTAAGTGAGATTCATTCAGGCCATTATCCCAACACACCAAGAGAAAAAATCAAGAATATTTCTATACTGAACAAATTTCCTATTTTGAACATAACAGAATGTTATTTCTAGTAATGAAGATTTTGTTGTAAATACTAATTATAATTCTAACTGATTGAAAGTTTAGGGATCATTCATAAAAGTATTTCCTAACTCCTATTAAAATGAAATAAAAATCCTTAATGAAATCATATGAGATGCACATGATACTGTTCTAGCATGAAAGTTATCTGAACTAGAGATTTTTTACCATGAATCAGAGTATTCATTATTTTGTATATATTGCTTTTTGTTGCACATCTTGGTGCAGGTTTTCAAGTGTAAATGGTCTAAACTCAAAAGTATACATAGCTACCTGAAATTTAATCATTAGAATAATTTATCAACAGAGTTTAAGCTCCTTAAAGATAATTATGCTCACCCAAAACCTTTTGAAGTAATTTTTATCGAATGCCTGAATGCAGGCCGAATATCAGGAGGACTATCAGCTGACTGATTGATTGTAGGTTGCACATAAGCTGTTTCCGTTAATAATTCTATAAGACGGCATCCCAACTGCATGAGAATAGAGAATGAAATTTTTGTCAAAGGAAAACCATGCAACTGCAGGTGACTTCATTCATTATTAGTTCTAGAGCAAACAGAAACAGACAGAAGCATACCTTAGCCCTTATTTCTTGACCCCAAGGCTCAAATTCTTCGTTTTTCAACAATTTTTGCACTTGAACTAGTCTGTTCTTTTTAATCAGCCATTGTATCCGCTTTCTTAACCATATTGGATCCCTGCTTAAATCCTCTTGCTTTGGTGTTTCATTTGTTTGACTCTTGAGTTGCTTCGTTTTCTCCAAGAAACTATGAATTCTAACCTGATAAACATTATTAATGAATTCAAATACACCAAAAGTCAATTTCATTTATACTACAGGGTGTTCTCGCATGTTCTAAGCCTGGCATGATTGATATTCCATTTTTGAGTAGCAAGGTTGCAAGAATATTATTCATTTCAGATGCCATGTGAGCGTAATTAAGGAGTTCAATAGAAGCAAGACTCCACCAAAGCTTGCCTGTTCAAGTTAGAGCTCAAATAAGAAGCAAATGAGGAGCTTGAAAGTACAGCTGGGATTACAAATTGACCAGTTCAGCTCTAATTTCAAGGTTCAAGGGTCAACTATCCACCAATTGCAACCGATTTAAACAAACTGAAGAGTGACCTAAGTTTAGTTTCATGAAAATAATTAAAAATATAAACTATATAAGTATATAAAATAACAACCGAATCAAGAAAGTAAGGTCTGCCTTTCCCTATAATTGCTTATAGTTCAAGGGGATAATGACTTCAGAAATTCTTATGAGAAATCCTACTCTCTCACAGAAATATTTGATAATTCTGGTTTTAAGAGCAATGGATAATTAGACAGGCATTTATAACTACTATTTAATCTACTCCTTAAAGCACAGTCCAAAGGTTTAGCAATCATGCAACTAGACAGCCTAAAGCTCGTTATTTTGAGAAAAGCTTAATTTTGGTCCCCCAAATATAGTGAATTCTCAAAACTAATCCTCAAATTTGAATTCGTCCAATTGTAATTCTCTTACTTTTGTGAGAGTATCAATTTTGATCATTCCATTAGTTTTTGGGGTAAGTGCGTTAGACCAACTGACCAAGGACATCTTTGTGTGTTCATAATTTTTTTTGGTTTCCACAATTTATCTTTCAATCTATTTTATTCTAATTTAAATAAATAAATAAATAAATAACTAATTTTTACGGTTCATCTTCCAAATTAAATTAAAAGATTAAATTAGAAAAACTTACGAAACAAAATAATAGATTTACAAAAACGGCATTGAAGTTAACGGACCTAGCCACAAAAATTAACATAAGGACCAAAAATAATGCTGCCACAAAAGTCAAAGAATTGTAATTGAGCAAATTCAAAGTCAATTACTATGTTTGATAGTGTTCACTGTAGGGAGGGACCAAAACCAAACTTTCTCCATTTTTTTTCCTAAGATTTTTTATATTCTTACAAGTTCATAACCAAGCCTATATGCACCTCAAAGCCTATCATGAATCAAGAATCTAAAATGATATACCAGACTTGTTTGTTTTACCTACCAAATGGTTCTTGTCTATAAATTATACTTGTGAAAATAAAGTTTTTATTTTGAAATTTCACTGACACACTACAGAAGCACTCTTAGACCAACAAAATACATGCAATTAAACCCATGTAAATATCACACATCTTAAAATAATTAACAGAAATATACTCACTATAAGAGCAAAAGCCTAACATATGACCAAAAAGTTTTTTTTTTTTAAATGCAATGCTTACTTCATTCTCAATTGCAGTGCCAATCTGCAATGCAGCTTGGAGTACTTGAACATACTTATTCTCGTTGCCACACATCATCATCAACCCCATCATCTGATGCATCACAATGACGGACATTTTATCAGCCGGCAAAGAGTCAATGTAAGGCGAGTAAGCAGCCCTGTTCTTCTTAGTCCTCTGAGTCTTCTGCTCCTTCTCTATGGCATCTCTCAGGGGCTCAAACCACCCGAGGAAGAGTTTCTTCACATAAGGAAGGTTTGGCGCCAATTTCTTCTCACACATTTCTCTATGAAGCTCTCTGTACTCCTCAACCTCCTTCTCCCATGCCTCAGTCTCCGCCTTCACCTGCCTCCTCTTCAACAAACGGTACTTGTTCCTGTTGGTCTCGCGAATCCTCAGCTTGGCCCGTTCGATCTCCCTAGCCCTAACGAACAAATTGTTGCTCAAGAAAAGAGAAGAAATCCAAGGTGGGTCTTGCACGAAAACTCTCCTGGTCGACTCCTCGGGCAAAATCGCGAGTGAGCCATTGGAGATTTTATGCGAATTTGATATATCCTCCTGGGTTTGAGTCAATATCTCGTCTTTAGAAACTGAAACGGCGTACAAAACAAGAGGCTTTGCCCGTTTGAGAGTGTGAATCTTCAAAAGTTGTGGGCTTTGCGACACAGCGAGTGGTTCAGTGGTTTCTGGTTTAGGATTGGCACGGGGGTTTTGGGGTAGTCTCCGTGTAGCGGAGAAGTGAGGTATTGAGTAGAGAGAATAGGCTGTGGAAGCCATGGAATAGAAGCTCGAGTTTCTTCAGTGGATAAGAAAACCCCTTCTAAACCCCCCACTGTCTCCCTTCCCATTTCCCCAATTTAGGATATTTCTACCTTGTCACAATTTTAAATTTTTTTATTGAAAATAATCTTTTTTTTAAGGCTACAATTTTAAATTTATAGAATTATTATAGGTTAACGTTACTCCTAAAATACTTTCTAACTTTCAAAATTGATTATATTTTTACATTATTGAATTTGTAATTCCTTCATTATTTTCTCTACATCCTTACAATACTCTTTTACTTTAAAAAAATGTTCACATATATTTCTTTATTGTATTATATTACTGGTTGAGTTTTAATATGTTCATTATATTTTTGACAAATATTTATTTTTAGTATACTACAAGTTTATTTTAGCATAATATATATAAATAAACTTGTAGTAATAAAAATAAATATTTACTAGTTCACTTTGAAATGTGGACCATGGTCTACAGTATAATTTGTCAAAAACGAAGGGATGAAAGTAAATAAAAAACTAAAAAAGCATAGACATAAGAATTTTTCACAAAAGTAATCATCCATTTGGAAACTCAAGAAATGACTTATGGGAGTCATTTTATAAGTTTTCTAGTGTTTGGTTATCAACGAAAAATATTTATTCCGGTTAAAGGAAAAATGATCCATTTTTTGCGGAAAGACATTTTTCTGATTCTTATCTCACTCTTAGTTCTCTCACACATTGAGTGGTATCAAATGTGTTGGTTGGCATGTCATTTATCTGGTTAAATTTAATTGTGTTGAGCTAGTCCGGTTAAAATATGGGTATGATCATGCTGGGTCAAATAACAAAAAGTCTTGATCTGCCCAATCCATAGCCGCAAATTATATCGTGCATCGCGGTGCATGATCGATCATGCATCGCGCGTCAAAACGACGTCGTTTTGTTTAATGAAAAGAAACGGCATCCGTTTCCCGCTGTTCAGCACCCTTCCGCAAAAAGTAACTCTGTTATTCAGTTTCATTTTGTATACACTGCAGTGTCAGTTCAACACAACTACAGTTTCACTTCGATATAACTACAAATTCATTCGATATTTATAGACTCAAATATGTAAAAATGTTATTTAATTTTATTTTATATACACTATAATTTTATTAAAACACAACTACATTATCATTTTGATATAATTACAGCTTCATTGTACAATATACACTCAAATATGTGAAATGTTATTCAGTTTCGTTTTATATACACTACAGTTTCACTTCACCACAACTACAGTATCATTTTGATATAACTGCGGTTTCATTTATCGTGAGGCAGTGTCGGTTTAGATATATATACTGTAGTGTCAGTTGGTGTTTAATACACCAAATATGCGGCCCCCGTTAACGGTAACGGCGCCGTTTTTTACCGCGGTCTACGATATAACGACTTATCCATAGCTCAAAATATTTTAAAAAAAAATTATTTTTTTCTTTAATTTCTTTAGTGTAGGCATACTATATTTATGGCAAATTATGCTATAGACCGGTGTCCACCATGTGCATGGTAAACACGCTGTACATTCATAATTTCTATATTGTACATTCATAATTTCTATACTGTAGATTCATAATTTCTAAACTGTAGATTCATAAAATTTATAATGTAGACTCATAATTTTTATACTGCACATTCATAATTTCTGTACTGTAGATTCATAATTTCTAAACTGTATAGTTATCAAATTATGAATCTATAGTACAGAAATTATGAATGTGCAGTATAGAAATTATGAATCTACATTGTAAATTTTATGAATCTATAGTATAAAAATTATGAATCTACAGTATAGAAATTATGAATCTACAGTACAGAAATTATGAATGTGCAGTATAGAAATTATGAATCTACAGTATAGAAATTGTGAATCTACAGTAGAAATTATGAATGTACAACGTGTCCACCATGTACATGGTGGACACGGGTCCAAGACATAACGCTCCTATATTTATCAATGACCAATCGTTATACCTTGCACCACGGCGCACAGTGCCTCCCAAAACGACGTCGTTTTGGGAGGCGCGGTAGGAAGTTGACATGATTATGTATATTTGTTTATACAATTATGTATATTTTTTATTATGTACATTTTTTATACAATTATGTATATTTTTTTATACAATTATATACATCCGAATCAGGAAATTTTTGTGTATTATGTTAAGAGTTTATGTGTATTATGTTAAAAGTTTATGTTTATTATGTATTATGTTAGATTATGTGTATTATCTTTTAAAAAAAAAGAGTATGTCATGTGTATTTTGTTATATAATTATGTACATTCATGTATACAATTATGTGTATTCTAGTATAACATTATGTACATTTTTGCATATGCGATTTTTTTTAAGGAAAATTAACTGCCAAACACTGGGTAGTGAAATTTTAAAAAAAAAAAAAATTGAAACAACGTCGTTTTGCATCTGGGCTCACAATGCAACGCTCGCCGTGGTGTAGGATATAAATCTGATTAATATATAGATTGGGCTAAGATAAACCAATCAATAAAAATATTGGCCCAACCTACCAACAAAAATTGATTTTTTTCTTCAATTTCATTAGTTCGGAGTTTTTTTTTTTTAATCTATGCCTAATTAAATATGAGTTGGGTAAAATATTTAAAGTAGTGAGTTCTGATCATGTCCGCCGTGCGTGATTGTTTCAATCGGATCGTGGCCCCTCTTTTAGCACAATCTGAGAGAGTGTCTCCTTAGGCTTCTAGGGTTTTATAAGCGTTGTGATGATGTTTTTTTGTGAAAGTGTGCTTTGTGTTACTCATCGGTATTCCCTACAATTCGTATTCCGACATGGATATCCGGCAGATTGAAGAACGATGCGCCATTATGTCGTTGGCTAAGGAAGAAACTGGGGCCTGGAGGAGCCCGTGATCCAAGCGAATCCTGACTCGACGATCCTCCATAATCTTGTGGGGCGATTCCTTACTGATCGGTCGATCAAATTTGAGTACATGCAGCAGGTTATGGCCTCCGTCTGGCGGCTGGTTATGGGTATGCATGTGGTGCCTCTGACGGACGAGCTGTTCTTGTTCCAATTCCCGCATCAGAGAGATCTCCAACGGGTCGTCGATGAAGGTCCGTGGACTTTTGAGAATAACATGCTAATCTGTGAGGTAGTTCCGTCGGACTCCAGACCAGAGGAGATCAAGCTGGATGCCATAACCTTTTGGATCCAGGTCTATGGGCTACCGACCATGTATGCCTACACTGAATTCCTAACACGAATTGGGAATTATATTGGATCCTTCATTGCCACTGATCCGCTCAATTTTGGGGGATCATGGCGCAGTTTTATGCGCGTCAGAGTGAAATTGGTTGTCGCGGCACCACTGAAGAGACGAATGAAAATTCTAAGGAAGGACGGTACAGTGCAATGGATAAATTTCCGGTATGAAAGGCTCAGCACATTTTGCTTTTGTTGTGGTGTCCTCGGCCATTCAGATAAATTCTGCAAAAGAGTGTATGAAGAGGGGATAGAGCCGGAAGCTTTTCCGTTCGGGTCATGGATGCGTGCAGGTAATCGTCGCCAAGTGAAGCCAGTAGGAGCTAAGTGGATTCTTTCTTCTCATACGCAGCCCACTATGCCGTCAAACATCCCGGCTGCTGGACCGTCTCCCCTTATTGTGATGGCCATGGAGGATAATAGTGGGCTTCAGTGGGATCTCAAACGACGCCGTGAGGAGACATAATCGTCCTCAAGCATGCAGGAGGAAGATGTGATGCTGGGAGACAATGCCAAGAATCTGATGACAGCGAGTCTGGTGGACCAGACTCGCCAAGCCCAATGAGCATTTTAAGCTGGAACTGCCGGGGTTTGGGCGGCACCCGGTCAGTTCGAGAACTCTTGGGCGTCGTGTCCAAGCAGCGGCCCTGTTTCGTTTTCTTAATGGAAACGAAAGCGACCGAGAACAAGGTGGAACAGGTACAAATAAAATTAGGTTTTGAAGGTGTGTTGCAAGTGGATCGTGTGGGGTTGGGTGGTGGTCTGGCTTTATTCTGGAGGGATGTTGACACAGTAGATTTGATGGGCTATTCCACACATCATATAGATGTGGAGATTTCTATCCCAGGACGTCCGAAATGGAGGCTTACCGGTTTCTATGGTCATCCGGACAGAACGAATCGGCAGTTCACTTGGGATCTTCTCAGACAACTCACAGATAAGTCAACATTGCCTTGGCTTGTTGTGGGGGACTTCAACGATATAGGGAGCCTATCGGAGAAGAGGGGTGCACATTCGCATCCAGATTCACTTATTGAAGGCTTCAATGACACCTTAAGCGATTGTATGCTGAGTGATCTAGGGATGGTGGGGGGCAAGTTTACATGGGAACGCGGGCATGGTACTGCCGAGTGGGTAGAAGAAAGATTGGACAGGGTTGTGGCCACGGTAGAATGGACAGAATTGTATGATGAGGTAGTGGTCCGAAATATTGACATGCAATCTTCCGATCATAATGCGATTCTCGTGGATCTGGACTCGCAACCGGCTCGAGCAGCCATGCGTACCTTCTGGTTCGAGTTTGCATGGTTATTGGAGGATGGGTGTGCGAAGGTGGTTGATGAGGCCCGGCGGCAGTCTATGGGGCAAAATTTTCAACAGTGTATAGAGGTTTGTGGGCGCGGCTGGGGAAATGGGGACGTGAGCATTTCCGTTATTTTGGCAACCGGATCACAAAACTCAAACATAAACTTGCTGAACTAAGGGAGGACTGCGGAGAACAGGCAATAATTGATTTTTTACACATCGAACGGGAACTGGAGGAGCTTCTAAATCAGGAGGAACTCTTTTGGAGACAACAGTCCAAACAGTTGTGGTTGAAGCACGACGATGCAAACACCAAATTCTTTCATAAATCAGCCACATCCCGACGGGCACGCAATACTTTGCAACGACTAAAGGACCAGGATGGGCATTGGCGAGAGGGGGAGGCCATGTTTACAGAAATCTTGAGGTATTTTGAAGTTATCTTTCACTCCAGTAATAGTTCTTCTGACCTGTTTCATCGGGTCCAGAAACGTGTAACTGATGAGATGAATATCTCTCTCTTGAAACCGTTCACGATGACGGATGTGAAAGCAGCTTTATTTTCTACTCGGAGAAAGCTCCCGGGCCTGATGGTATGTCCCTAGCCTTTTATCAACATTTTTGGCCGACTCTTGGACATGACCTGACGGTCTTTATTTTAAGTTGTGTGACACACAGGACCTTACTTCCGGGCCTAAATATATCCATTATTGTGTTGATTCTTAAGAAAAAGATTCCCATGATGGTATCCGACTTGAGGCCGATTGCACTTTGTAACGTCATTTATAAAGTGCTGGCCAAGACGGTGGCTAATAGGTTCAAGGAAACCCTTGAACAAGTCGTGTCACAATCCCAAAGTGCGTTTGTTCCTGAAAGGCTCCTAACGGACAATGTTATTATAGCTGGGGAAATTGGCCATTTTCTTATAAGGAAAACTTCTGGAAATATGGGATGGACAACCCTCAAACTGAACATGGCTAAAGCCTATGACAGAATGGAGTGGGGTTTTCTCGAAGGGATGCTAGTGGCGTTGGGATACGCCCGTGAATGGGTGGACCTAATAATGTTGTGCGTTACAACTGTTAGCTACGCTATTATGGTCAATGGTATGGAGGCGGGCAGTCCCTACGAGGGGAATACGTCAAGGGGATCCTTTATCCCCGTACCTTTTTATCTTGTGTGTCGAAGGGTTGTCCGTTTTGTTACAACAGGCGGAGGCCCGAGGCGACATTCATGGGGTGAGAATAGCCCGGGGTGCTTCGGCTATTACTCACCTACTTTTTGCCGACGATAGCCTATTCTTTTTCAGGGCAAGTCAAATTGAAGCCATAAAGATCAAAGAATGCCTTGATTTGTATTGTGGGGCATCCGGTCAACTCATCAATTATGAGAAATCGAACGCCATTTTCAGCCTGAATACCACTATGGTGACGAAGGAAATAATTGCTGATTGCATCGGTGTCCGAATAGCTAGTGATCTCGGTCGCTATCTTGGTCTCCCATCAGTGCTTGGCCGAAACAAAATTTCAATTTTCAGGTATATTGAGGAGAAAATTCAGGACCGCATCGGCATGTGGCAACATAAACTCCTCTCTAAAGCGGGTAAGGAAGTTCTTCTCAAAAGTGTAGCCCAATCCCTTCCTATTTTTACTATGTCTACGTTCCTTCTACCGCTTCGCACTTGTGATTCTATTGAAAAATGTTTCAATCGTTATTGGTGGGGTGGTGGAGGTACGGGAAATAGAGGGATTCATTGGCTTAGTTGGACGCGAATGTGTAAACCAAAAATGGAGGGAGGTTTGGGGTTTAAGAGACTGCATGAATTCAACATTGCCTTACTAGCGAAACAGGGGTAGCGGCTACTAATCCAATCGGATTCCTTGGTTAGCCGACTACTTAAAGCAAAATATTATCCGACAAGTAGTTTTATGGAAGCAACAGTGGGAAATAACCCGAGTTTCTTATGGCGAAGCATTGTGGCAGGGCAGGAAGTACTCAGACTGGGGGTAGCACGTCGTATTGGGGATGGCCTGGACTCGAAAATATGGGGGTGGAATTGGCTTGCTGACAACACTTGCTCACAATTAATTACTCCGTGTATAGAGGAGTTACGGGAAGCCCGAGTGAGTGGTTTAATGATGACGCACGGGGTGTGGGACACAAGTTGTACAGGACCTGTTTGTGGAGGAGGATGTCCGTAGAATTCTTGCGACACCTGTGAATAACCAATTCAAGGATTCATGGAGGTGGCTAGGGGATATGCGTGGAATGTACACAATAAAACATGGTTATCAATTACTCACAGGCGGTGAGGTGCATGCGCCACAACTTGGTGAATTTTGTGCTTGGAATCAATTATGGTCATTACCGGTGCCTCCGAAGGTAAAGCACCTCCTTTGGCGATGCGCTCGCGATATCCTCCCTGTTCGTGAGAATTTGAAGCTAAAACATGTCTGGTTAGGGGGTGGTTGTCCATTATGTACTTTCCCTTATTTGACTATTGATCATTTGTTTGGTGAGTGTTGGTATGCCAAAGAGCTTTGGCGTCAGGTTGACGTGCTACAGTGACGGTCCATGCAAAATCTTATGAATACTATTTTGAGTATGCCAGACAAGGCCAAAGCGGTTGAGATGGCAGCCATCATAGAAGTCATATGGTCAACAAGGAATGATGTTGTCTAGCAAAATATTACACCCTCTATTTTGGGCATGTGTAATCGAATATCCACTTTGCAGATGACCTGGGCGGGAGCTTTTCGCAAGAACCCAAGGGGACCGACACTGGCCGGTACCCACACTGACTGGAAGCCTCCACCTAGCGGCAAGCTGAAATGCAATGTCGATGCAACACTGTTCGCGACTGGAGCGGGCCTCAGGGCGGTGGTTCGAGATCACACTGGTAGGTTTGTGGCAGCGCAAGGAGGACGCTTCGAGTGCAGTCAAGACCCGTTCATGGCTGAGGCTATTGTGGTAAAGGAGGCTCTGACTTGGTTAAAGACCCTACAATGTCCAAATATTGATGTTGAAACTGATTGTCTTAATTTCTGTAATGCTTTTAATTCTCGCACTTCTGATTTTTCGTATATTGGTAGCGCAATGTCGTGTAATTGCTAGTGATATTGGAGACGTTAACGTCTGTCATGTTAGGAGATCAGCGAACCATGTGACTCACGTGCTAGCTCGGGCGACTGGTTCTATGACTGTCTCAGATGAGTGGGCTGGTATCCCACCTGATTGTATTTCTGACCTTCTTCGTTATTAATAGATTTTTTAAAAAAAAAAAAAGAGTTGGGTTGGGCTAAATCAAACAATAAAAATCATAGTTCAACTCCACCCATATCCCCAAAAATAATTTTTTCTTCAATCTCCTTTAGAGGTGAGCATAATTATCGAAAAACCGACAAAACCGATAACCGAACCAACTGATAATTTCGGTTTTTGGTCGGTTATCGGTTATAAGATTAAAACAAATTTCAGTTAATCGGTTATTTATCAGTTATGACGGTGTAATAACCGCGATCACCGAATAACCGACACTATATATATATATATATATATATATATATATATATATATATATATATATATATATTACTTGTGGATGCTCGGTTATTCGGTTAACCGAATAACCAACCGAAACCGATATAATCGGTTTCAATCGGTTAAAAGTATATGTTCCGTCGGTTTCGATCGGTTATGGAGATTTAAAAAATGCCGTCGGTTATTAACCATAACCGACCGATGCTCACCCCTAAATTCTCCCTAATTCAGAATTATTATATTCATCTATTTATATATTTATTTTTATTATAATAAGTTACAAGTTAAAAAATATTTATTTACATCTTTTTATTATAATTATTAATATTTATAACTATTATAAATTTTAATTTATAGTTTTATTTTAATAATAATAATAATTATTATTATTATTATTATTATCATTATTAAAATAATTAATATTTTATAAGAAATAACTTTGTAATAGTTTATGTGTTCAAAAAAATGAACAAACAAAACAAATATATAATTTTCTAATTTTGGCTAAACATACAAAGACCATTTTTTCAATTAAACAACAAAAATAAAAATTATTTTCCTGAAAATATTTTTTGTGTTTATAAACCAATAACCAAACAAATCAAATTCTTAGTGTTGCAATAGAGAGAAAAAATGTCAAAACAAATTTTAGATTTAATTGAAGATAGAAAATAGCAAATTTAATCTATTCTTGACAACTCAAGAATAACCTAATATCATCAAGAGGGGTCTTGGAAATTGCTATTTACAAGAACAAAAAGCATTAACAAATAATGAAATATGCATGTTCTCGAAAATATCATTTTAATTCAGACTAATTTTGTGAATTAAACGTATTGTTAAGAATATCCATTTCGGCGAAAACCACATATTGGGTGCACTTTATGAAGGTTGTTGGATGCTGCATCAGCATTCAGCAGGGTGGGGATGTTGACAACAATAATGGATTGATGTTAGGATCACCAACCAAAAAGGACTTGGCATCACAATATGGCCACATGGATATCTTCTGCCCCGACAAATATACCTACAAACACACTAGCTAATTGTATATTGTGCCTATTAGATAGGATTATATTAGTTAGGTATATAATTTTCAAAAAAAATATTAGTTAGGTATATAGACAATTTCTCCATTATATATATTTCAGTTTGTTGATTTAGAGCACAATTTTTAAAAAGAAAAAAAAAAAAAGTGAGAGGCATTGTATACAGCTTAGGTTATTGCTTACACTAAAATGTAAAAAAGAAAAAATACCATGGAGAGAGTGATTAGCAATAATTTAGCAAAATTCAAAACTCCTCCAAATTAAGTATTTACTATTTACAGTCTATGAATTAATATTAAGAAATTATTGCATTATTAAATTTGGTAAAATAAAATCATTATAGCTAATCGTAGAGTGACACAAAAGTTAATAATACTTTAAATTTGATAAAGTCAAACTATATTTTGAAAAAAAAAAAATCATTTCATCTGCATTATTTTGAGTATAACTCATTCATTACTATTTTTTTTTTTTTTGAAAAAACCAATGTGGTTATATTTCTCGAAATTGAGTCAGGTGGGATAGCATCCTAAGTACATAGTCGAAACGTGATTAAAAGCCTCAGATGCTAACATATGCGCTAAATAATTTTGCGATCTAGGAATAAAATAACTGAGCAATAAGTAAACATAGCCATAGTAGTCCTACAATCATCAAGGGCATAACCAAGGTAGGATCGAGCTTGAATTGCCGATGTGGCTAAATATGCCTGAAGTGTCTGGCAGTCTGTGAATAGCTCAACTGACGGTTCGCCACGTGCCCTGAGCCATGATAAAACTTCCTTGCACGCAAGAGCTTCGGCCATAAGCGGTGAGAAACAGTTTTGTAAGGGTGCGACATAAGTTGATATGTATCCGCCGTATGCATCGAATAACACCGCTCCAACTGTGGCGGCCTTCAAATGAGGTCGATACCCGGCGTCAATAAAACAACGCACCAGCGGCATTGTTTCCGCTCCAGTAGCACCGGCAATGGGTGGCATATATAATTTCAGTTATTTTCATATATTTTGAGCATGAATCATTTTTATATTTTGAACATAAATCATTACTATTATTTTGAGCTTAAATTATTACTATAATTTTAAATATGCAAACTTGAACACTAAAATATGAACTTTTCATAATTTTTCAGGTTTGTACATTTAGTATTAACATATTGCACATTGACTAGTAACATATTGCACATTTAGTATTAAAATATTGCACACTTTCAAAAATACAAAACTGCATTGCACTTAGAATTTGATTTTAGAGTTTAGGACTGAGGTTTTGTTTTTATTTGGTTTTGGGGTTCACTTTTTACTGATTAGGTACTAGCATTTACAGTTTATATTTAAAATTTAGTTTTTTTTTCATTGATTTTTTTAAATTTTCTCTAGGTTTGCATATTTAGTTGTTATAAATGTAAGACTGATATTGATTCTTAGTTTTCTCATGAGGGCGTGTTCTAGTGGGGATCATAAAAAGATCTTTGTAGTAAATCTAAACCACAAGAAGATCCTCCCAGTAGTAGATGTTCAATATTTCCTTCTGGGAATATTTTCCACATTCCTTTCGAGAACATCTTCTCCATTCTTTTCAGGAACACCTCTTAACTTATGTCTAAATTCAAAGTCTACCAACTTTATGTAAACTTTCCAGAGAATATCAGATGTTAAAACCAATCAAAAAGATTTATCAACAAAGAATATTAACTCTTCTCAACAAATGAGAGATAACCAACATTGTTAATAAACATGTAATTAAATTCCTACTAGATATAAAATAATATTTTCAACTCCACAATATTAAAATATTATTTATGCTTTAATTTTGATAGACATGTTAGAACTAATACATTCAAGTATTCAACCATGTAGTGTATAGATATCTAACAGTATAAGACATAAAAATGAAATTTTATGACTTTTATTTGTTGAAAAATCATTCAATGAGTTATAGTAGAAAATGAAGAAGAGGTTGTTAAGGAAAACTACAAAATTATATTTCTCAAAACAATGTTTCAAGGGTTTCCAAATCTAGAGTTTCATTTGGAGGTTGTTATCTTAATTGGCACATAAAAAAAAAAAAAAAAAAAAAAAAAAAAAAAAAAAAAAGCAATATAATCAACCATGAGGAATTATTTGTGGGAGATGAGTTTGGTAATTATATTCATACACACCATTTTTAGCTTCAGCCATCAATAGGATTACTCTCGTAAATTGAGTTTTGAAAACCTTCATTACTATAAATAACATAAACTCTTGAATTCATATTTATTAAAAAAAAAAAAAAAGGGGGGTCATAAGCCCCTAAACTTTATCCAAGAAGTCAATTGCTCTTAAACATTCAAAATTTACAATTAAACTCATAAACATGTTATTTTGAAGCAATGAAACCCACAAACTTATTTGTGACCTGTAATTGTATGTCAACTAGGGTTCTGGTCAACTCCGGCAAACCTCCAGTAAACGACGTCCGATAAAATTTCGGCAATCCATGTCAAATATCAACGACTGTTTGACGATTGCTGGTTGCTGGTATTTGACATGACTTGTCGGAATTTGAATAGTATTAATGAATAAAAAAAATTATATAGAGTTATGCACTATTGAAAACTACCTAATCCTTTCCTAGCATGATATCTTTATTTCTATATAAAATAAATTGAAAACCTCCTATATAATCTAGCAAGAGCCACAACTTTAAACAAGGTCAGCTTAGTTTAAGTTACATTATTATTGTCACAATCCTAGCACATCCAGGCGTGCTTAGAACCTAGATTATCTTAATCATCCCACTAATCCCACAACTAAACACCCAACCACATTATATAGTATTATACATAGTTAGGCCTATTTGCATCTACACCACCAAGTTGTCTTCCTCAGCTCTCACGGCAGACAAATTAAACGCCGTCCACACGTGTCCAAATCCTATTTGCCCAACTTTCAACTCAAAGTCCTTGGCGCCAAATTTTACGTTCCGCTCTTCAACCCCAGTTAGGCACGTTTGATTCTATCATATCTTTGTCAACCATTTAATTATTTAATTAAATGAATAAATAAATAAAAAATCTGTACCAACTTAGCTCACTAGTTTAGTAGGCAGTATTTGAGAAAAGAGACCCATGTTTAAATCTCAGCAGCGGATTATGTCTAAAGTAGACAGATCTCTTGTGCTCATAGGCATTTGACCATGTTTGTTGAGTTATTGAGTCGCTGTCTTTTATATCTCACAAATGTTCTGTCGGGGCCGGAGTTGGGGATTTATTTTTTGAGAGAATAAATAAATAAATAAATAATGTTATGATGGAAGACCACGCATTTACTGCGAGTAATTTTTTGTATTTTTAATGAACCAGTTGTGCACGGCTAAATCTTCAATTTGGTTCTTTAATTTAATGTTTATCGTCTGCCTCCATTAACAGTTGTTTAAGGTTTCCGATCTTGCTTGCTTTTTGGGTTAACAAACATAATTTATTTAGGGAATGATTGACGGAAAAGAATATAGGGAGGCATTACGATAAAAGATTAAAAATGCAAATGTTAATTAGACTAAAAACATAATATTATAACATAATTGAGAATTGTATATATATCTAATCTAATCTAAAATCTAAAAACATAATAAGTGTGAATGAAAGTTATACCCCTGATTTATGTCCGTTTTTTCCGTTAAGTTTTTTTGTACATTATGTTATAAAGGTTGTACATTAAAATATTTTGGACAAACATACCCCTACCGTTATAACTTCCGTTATCTTTTCCACTATTGTTACCATACACATGCATCCACCATATATTTTCTTATTTCTTCATTAATAATAATATATACACATTCAATATTTGAGTTATATGTTACTCCGTAATTATTACATAAATATAAATATCAAATTTATAAAAATGATTTACATTATTATTATTATTATTATTTAGAATAATTTAAATATCTAAAATCTAAATAAATTTAAAATTTTAATATAATGTATTAATATTGGGCACCTATTTTTTGCGCATCGCGCATAAAAAATACTAGTATATTTATAAAAGTGAATAGCTAAAGACTATTGTGATTCACATAGGATTAAAGAAATACAAGTTGCCTTTATTCGTTGGAAAATTTTTCATTTTTCAAGCCTCAGTGGAGACGTTATTGGTTCTTTGTGTTTCAGTAGGTTGAGAAAGTATATGAACAGATACTACAATGTAATAGGGCCAGTAACATTCAAAAAAAATGTTTTTTTTTTTTAAACATTGTTTTCCATTTTTCTATTGATAAACCGTTTTCTATTTTTCCTAAGTAACAAAAGAATTTGACCAAAAACACAAACTTTTTTCTTGTTTTCCAAATACAAAAATACATATAAGTACATCCATAATTACACTTTGCTACAAACTTCCACACCAATCACTTATCTATATATTACTACCACTTTTCCACTCAGATACTTTACCGTACCTCCTTGAAAATGGAGTTAGTAAAAAAGTCGGAACGAATTTGAGGTATGTTGGTGGTCAGAAAAAGGAGTAGGTGCTTAGTTTTACTACGTCTCCTTGATAAAGGAGTCAGTAAAAAGGTTGAAGAAGTTTGAGGTAGGTTGACGGTAAAAAAAGGGAGTCGACACTCATATTTACCGCGCCTCTTTGAAAAAGGAGTCAACAGCTAACGAATATGTAAGGACATGAGGTAGGATGATCAACAACGTGATTACTTTCCTGTGTCGTCAGCAAGGTGAGCCCTAGGAAAGTGAGGGACTAGTGATGGATACCCCCGACCCGGAGTACCCTGTTGGCGTTGGTAGGCAGTCAAGACGGGGAGGTGGTTAGCCTAACGGTCAGTAGCGAAACAAGAATCCCAACTGGCGTGGCATAAATATTAGAACTCCAACTCCAGTATTTTCCACCCCAGTATCCATTTCAGCAATCCAACTCCATTTCGGCTCCAAATTTGTCTTAAGACTCCCCCCTGCCTTTGCAATTGATCTACAATGGTTTCAAAACACTAACAAACACCGTAAAACATTCAAATCAAGTATAAAACCATATCTTCATGAAAAAGCAAGGGAATATGCACTGAAAGTATCAATTTAACGAACTTAAAACCCAAAAATATATTCAAATTAGCAATATAATTATGCACAAATAAGCTCACATCATTATTTTTGTTCGGTAAATAGCATTTTGACCATACTTTGACGGATTTGACCACTTTAGCGATTTGACATGGTCAAAATGTCAAAAATCTTAATAGCTGATTTGGGCAACTTTTTGATGGCAAATCGCCAAATTTTGGCGTTTGGCTTTGGCAATTTGCCAAATTGCACCCTGAAAGGGATGGTTGAATAGGTGGAACATAATTTTGTATTTAAAGGTCACAATTTTGATTCTATATTGCGATATAGAAAATAGGAAAATTTGTAATTTATGTCCCTCCATAATATGTCAATTATCAATGTCACTTCTAGATTATTAGTGGGGTAATTGTTTAGTGGGGGTAAATGTTGCCCTACAATTTTCAAAACATGACATATATTTCCGGTCTCAAATGTATAGTTTTCACGTACGATTGAACTGAATACGGAGTATTCAATACGCTATCAAATGAATTTTCATCGCTCTACTCCGTTATATTCAATGAATCTGAACATACTATTCAGTACTATAATATTGATGTAGTTGCATGAGCCAACCGGCCGGCAACTGATATAAAGCGCAGCAGTGGTGCATGCACAGAACTTGCACTTTCTCCCCCGGCCTCTCACAATCTCCTCTCTTTCTCAACTTCAATCTCAGCTCCTATAACTAACTATTCAGATCACCTTTTTCTTCAATTCTTTAATTTCATTTCACAAAACATTCTTATTACTATTATTATGGGTTATTGCAAGTTTTCTAAGTTCAACTTCTCCTTCATGATCATGCTCTTTTGTGTCACTTCTGCACAAAAATATGATCACAATTCTCTTCATCAGGATCGCACTTCTCTTCTTTGGTTCAAGTCTTGGGTTGTTTCTGATCCTTTGGGTGCATTAGAGAGCTGGAATGATAATAATAATGATAGTAATTCCTCTAGTTATGGTTTGCATGTATGTAACTGGACAGGAGTGAAGTGTGACAAGAAAATGAGCAGAGTTGTTGAGCTTGATCTAAGCCATCGTTCGCTTAGAGGCGAAATTTCGCCCCATCTTTCTAATCTTTCATGCTTGGAAGTTCTTGATCTATCATGGAATTTCTTTCAAGGGAAAATCCCACCTGAGATAGGCTCTCTGGTTCACCTCATGCAGCTTAGTTTGTCCACCAATCTCCTCGGTGGGCGAATTCCCGGGGAGTTGGGGGCGCTTAGCGAGTTGGTTTATCTCGATTTGGGGAGCAATGATCTGAGTGGAGAAATCCCAGAGCCACTTTTCTGTAATGGCTCTTTTTCCCTGCAATATATGGACCTGTCAAACAATTCCCTTAGTGGGGAAATTCCTATGTCCTCGCATTGCCAGCTTAGAGAGCTGAAGTTTCTTCTTCTTTGGTCTAATCGCCTTTCTGGGGAAGTCCCGAAAGCTCTTGCAAACTCGTCGAAATTGGAATGGATCGATATGGAATCGAATTCGTTGCGAGGAGAGCTCCCATCTGAAGTGGTGACCAAACTCCCAAGGTTGCAGTTTCTTTATCTGTCCTATAACCATTTCAGTAGCCATGATGGGAACACTAACCTCTGGCCTTTCTTTGCTTCTCTGAGGAATTCTTCCAACTTGGAAGAGCTTGAGTTGGGTGGGAACCATCTTGGTGGAGAGCTTATTCCTTCTATTATTGGCAATCTCTCCACAAACCTTGTACAAATTCATCTTGAGGATAACCATATCCATGGCCCTATCCCCCGGGACGTTTCGAATCTTGTAAACCTTACCCTTTTGAACCTCTCTGCCAATCTCTTGAATGGTGCGATTCCGGTTGAGCTTTGCCAGATTGGGAGGCTAGAGAGGCTGTATTTATCAAACAACCGTCTCTCCGGTCCAATCCCGTCTGCTTTTGGCAATGCTCCCCATTTAGGCCTTCTTGATCTCTCCCAAAACAGGCTTTCGGGTACCATTCCCGACACCTTTGCTAACCTCCCACAGCTCAGGAGGCTGCTGCTTCAAGGGAACCGCCTCTCGGGCCAAATCCCACCTAGTTTAGGACAATGTATAAACCTCGAAATCCTTGACCTGTCTCAGAACACACTTTCTGGGACAATTCCAAGCCAAGTTGCAGGGCTGAGGAGCTTAAAGTTGTACTTAAACCTGTCTAGTAATCACCTGCACGGGCACATCCCCCGCGAGCTGAGCAAGATGGATATGATCTTAGCCATCGATTTGTCGTCCAACAACCTCACCGGGACAATCCCTTCGCAGCTCGGAAGCTGCATTGCCCTCGAAAGCCTAAATCTGTCACATAACTTCTTTGAAGGCCCCCTCCCAGCTTCAGTAGGGCAGCTCCCTTACCTTAAGGAACTTGATGTGTCCTTCAACCACTTAACTGGGGAGATACCCCAAGCTTTCCAGTCATCACCAAGCCTAAAAAGATTCAATTTTTCGTACAATCATTTCTCCGGGAACGTCACAGACAAGGGCGCATTCTCGACACTATCCATCACTTCTTTCTTGGGAAATGATCACCTCTGTGGCTCAATCAATGGGATGAAGAATTGTAAGGGGAGTAAAAAAGGGCATCATTTTCTAATCACAATCCTACTTTCATTACTGGTCACCCCTATATTCTGCATAGTTGGGTGCCCTTTAGTCCACAGGTCAAAATTCAAGAAATGGGCAGTTGTGGTGAACAATAACAAAGTTGCAGAGTTTACAGAAGAGGAGAAAACAGATCAAAAGTACCCGAGAATTTCCCGGGGGCAGTTGATTCAAGCCACTTCTGGTTTTAGCAGTGCAAGCCTAATAGGAGCGGGGCGATTTGGGCAGGTATACAAGGGAGTTCTCAAGGACAACACAAGAATAGCTGTTAAAGTCCTGGAAACTGGAAAAAGCATTTCAGGGAGCTTCAAAAGGGAATGCCAAGTTCTGAGAAGAACCAGGCATAGAAACTTGATTAGGATCATCACGGCTTGTAGCAGACCGGATTTCAAAGCCCTCGTGTTCCCATTGATGCAAAACGGGAGCCTCGAAAACCATCTCTACCCGAGCCACGGCCTAAACACGACCCGTCCTCGCCTAGACTTGGTCCAGCTCGTTAACATCTGCAGCGATATCGCAGAAGGGATGGCCTATCTGCACCATCACTCCCCGGTTAAAGTTGTGCACTGCGATCTCAAGCCCAGTAACATTCTTCTCGACGATGACATGACCGCTTTAGTCACCGATTTTGGCATTTCAAGATTGGTTAAAGCTGCTGATAATGATGATGACATTGATAACACAGCTTCCTATACCACCTCTACAGATGGCCTACTTTGTGGATCAGTTGGTTATATTGCTCCTGGTAAACTCAACTATCAATCTATCATTATCTGTTATTTGATGTGTTGAGCATATAACCATTAATGTGCAATCCAACTATCAGCTTAGCCTTTTAGTTGAGATGGAACACATGCTTCAATTTGATGAACCAGTTTTTAATTTTCTTTTTTCCCCTTTTGGTAATAGAGTATGGAATGGGAAAGAGGGCATCTACTGAAGGAGATGTGTATAGTTATGGGGTACTTCTGCTAGAGATTGTGACAGGAAAACGCCCCACGGATCACCTATTCGATGAGGGAAAAACGTTGCATGAATGGGTGAAGAGCCATTACCCGCACAGGCTCGAGCCAATTGTTGAAGAAGCATTAGGAAGGTGCAAACCACGGGCCTTAGTTTCATACAATCCCAATATTTGGCGTGATACGATCTTGGAACTTATCGAAGTCGGGCTCATATGCACACAGTATAACCCGGGGACTAGGCCAAGTATGGTGGATGTGGCGCTCGAGATTGGCCGGTTGAAGCAATATCTTGCTAGCCCTTCAATTCTAGATTGTGAAGAAGATGTTCATGGCTTCTGAAGTTTGCCACTTTTCTGTCTTGAATCTGAACAGTTCAGCAGAGGATTTTTGGTTGTAGTTTAGTTGCATTACTGTGAATTTTGGCACATCCTGTTCTTGCATTTTGAGGTTTTCTTTTTTCTTCATTTTGTTACAGTTTTATTACTATTACTATCATACCAAAGTCCAAACAGGCCTAATTACAGGTCTCATTTTGTTTGCTGGTAGTTGTTGTATTATGAATTTGACTTAATGACATCTTAAAGGCCCTTTGAGTTTGGTGATACGGTTTCACCAGGTTTAGTCTTAAACTTTCAAATCGAACACTCGTGATCCTTAATCATATTCATTAAGATAAATTATGAAATCTCAAGAAAAAATTAAAATCTGACCAATCTGAGAACTCATTATAGGATTAACTCTCTTTAGCTCTTATTAGTATAGTAAATAACTCTTTTTGACTCTTATTAGTATAGTAGATTTATATATGTATATATCTATAAAATGTACTGTTCTTTAATATTACGAAAAATTAGTTATTTTTAAAAAGTTTTAAATAGCTGATATCATCGATCCTTGAAAATGGCTAATTTGATCCTTTTCCAAAAAGAATCACTATTTATTATCAAAATTCTTTGGCTCAAAATTGGAATTAAATAGTTAAATACTGATTTTTAATTCGAATACGGGCACAAAGTTAATTTTTACGCCATATATTTTATAATAATAAAAATATTTAAACGGACGTATACATACGTCACTAGATTGTCCTACTGCTCTGTCCATGACGACTATATTTCCTAATTTTGACGCCAACTATCACTTTTTCCTATTCATATTAGGGTTGGGTTTCCTAATTCAGTAATTCTATTCATAACAGGTTTAAGTTAAAACCAATTTCTCTCTTATATATAAATTCCCATTCAAGTGAGATTATTGCTTCACTCAATAGTTTCCAACTCGGCATTCACTTCGTTAGGTTTCCTATCAGAGCTCCCATGGAGAAGCTAAACAGTAAGTAAAAATATTTTAGTTTCTTTTGTTACAAATTATTTTTATGATTTAGTTGTTATCATAATAAGCCTATACATACATGTGTATGTTAATAAATTTTTCAAGTTTTATATTAATTTTTTTTCCTATTTTATTATTCTATTTCTGCTTTCAAGTGGTAGCATTAGCCACCCTTCCATATTTAAATTTTAATATCCTTATTTAGATTCATAGTTATGCTTTCATGGCTATTTTATGTATAATAAACCTATAAATACTTTTCATTATACATTATGATTAGACTAGTCCTATAAATTTTCTTAATTTTATATTAATTCTATTTCTACTGTTATTATCGAAACCTACCTATTTAATGTTTAACGAACATGACCTAATTTCTCTTGATATAATCACTACCAGATTTCTCAATAGAACTGGGACGTTTTATATCACATAATTAAACCGTACACACCAGAAATATATGAATTATAATAATCATGTCTATAAATACAAATTTTAATAAAATTTCCAAGTTTTATATATTAATAATTTTCTTCCTATTTTATATATTATTCTATTCTATTTCTGCATTTCAAGGGTAGCATTTGCCAGTACTCTCCCTATTTAAATTATAATATCCTTATTCAGATTCATGGTTGCTTTCATGTCTATTTTTCCTTTCACTGCATGGCTTCCGAGTGTGTGTTAACAATTTTTTTTTTTTTTTGAAAAATTTTTGTAGTCCAATTCGGTGAGATATCGTTTTATAGCCCCTTTGAGAAAGCTACTGTGCGGCATGCACCCATAGTTGCACCTACCTACCGGAATCCGTTGAAAATGTTAATTTCCCCGTCGTCGCTGGCACGGGTAAATCGCAAACAGGCACCGACATTCTCGGACGAGGAGAAGATAGAGCATATGAGATTCGCGCAAGTGAAGAGTAAGAAGGATTTTGTTCACTACGAGAGAGTGGATGGAAAAGAAGTAAACGTGGTTGAAGGTGTTGAATTACATACTGGGATTTTCGACACAGAAGAGCAAATGAAGATTGTTGAATGTGTGTACAAGTATCAGCAATTGGGTCGGAAACGGCAGCTTAAAGGTATATAAGCTAGCAATGTTAATAATCAATTAGATATATACTCTCACCACTGGAAATCTCACTATTTCCGTCTAACAATAATGTTGGTCGGTAATTTGAAAATGTGTATAGATGATTATCTTAATTAGTGTGTTTAACTCTATGCAGCAAGAACATATTATGAGCCAAGGAAGTGGATGGGTCGCAGAGGGCGTACAATTATTCAATTTGGTGGTTGTTACAATTATGCAGTGGTAAAATTATTACCTAGCTTGTTATATTCATATTCCTTATTACCTATTTTTTGAGAAGCTTATCTATTATGATTTTGTGATATATAGGACAAAAATGGTAATCCTCCTGGTATAATCAGAGATGAAGAAGTGGATCCATTGCCTACTTTATTCAAGCAAATGATTAAGCGGATGGTCAGGTGGCATGTTTTGCCTCCAACATGTATCCCTAATAGCTGCATTGTCAACATTTACGATGAGGGTGACTGCATTCCTCCTCATATCGACCATCACGACTTTATTCGACCCTTTTGCTCGATATCATTTTTGTCAGAATGCAACATTGTTTTTGGCTCGAGTTTGAAGATTCTTAACCATGGCATTGGAGAATTTTTCGGTCCAGTTTCGGTACCTCTACCAGTCGGGTATGTATGTTATTTAATATCTTTTTTTTTTTTATCAAATTCGTAATGAGAAAATGTGGAAATCATGAAAATAAATAGAAGTCTCTTAATTTTGAATTACTATAATGCAGATCGGTGCTTGTTTTACAAGGGAATGGAGCTGATGTTGCAAAGCATTGCATACCCCGTGTTCCATCTAAAAGGTAAATCATTGAACGCCATTAATAAAGATCACTACAACATTCTTTTTCTCCCAAATATTACATATTGAACCATTATTTTGCGGTACTAATCTTTTCTTACTTCCTCTCATTGCAGAATCTCGATTACTTTTAGAAGGATGGATGAAAGTAAATTGCCTTACAACTACAAACCTGACCCAGAGCTTATGAGAATTCAACCTATTGTTCTTCGTCCCCCTCAATTTATAGAATCATCAACTCCACAAAGAGTTGGCAAGAATAATGAAAAGGTCAAGCATGATAAACCCCATTATTCTTCTCTTGCACATGCAACGTACCAGAACATTGTTGCTGCAAACGAAGAATTTCCTCCCCTCTCGAAAGCTTCAGTTCTTCAAGCAAGAACAGAGTACTAATAATATAGTCATTATATTTGCCTATCATATGACCCTTACTATTTGGATAACATATGTATTCTTATACATTTGTATAAATAGTTTTGTTGGATAACTGGTCATTTATTGTATTTTTTGAGTAGTACTCCAATACAGCTATGCATGCAATGTATTTTTTGTTATTTGTTATTTGAAGAGTGCTCCAATACATCTCAATAAAATTGAATAACACCATAAATTTTATTAAAGTTATATTAGATATTATTCTATTATATATTTAAATATATAAATAGAGTTGTTTATTAACTCTTACCACAAGACTGAAATTAGCCCATAATTTGGTCACCATTAGTAATCAAAATGTATAAATAAATGGGAAAATGGCACTTTCCCCCCTTGAGTTATATACTTATAGCACTTTTTCCCCTTGAATTATTTAAGTGGCTCTTTTCCCCCCTAAAATGTTAAATGGGCATATTCACCCTTAAAATAAATATTTAAAATAAATATTTCATTTATTTTTCTTCTCCAACAAATTATTACTATAATTTGGTTCAAACCAAACAGATATTATAGCAACCAAACCAAAATATTCCAATTACAATTTAGAATCAAAACGCGATATTTAGAGTTTATTAAAATCACAAATCGAAATGGTCGGTTCATGTTCCGAACTGAAAAAATAAAATACATTTATTGTTGAATTTAGACTATTTTAAAATAAAAAATAAAATAAAATTTAAAATAAAGACGGTTCAAAATCACAAACCGGATCCGAAACCGCCGGTTCACGGTTCATGATCCAGTTTTTTTGGTTCATAAATTTAATAAATTGAAATCTAAATATTGGATTCTAGATCTGAATCATAACCGGAAACTTTTAATTCGATTGCTATAGTGTCCGGTTCAGTTCGAAACGAACCGTGGTCATTGCTACATATACACAATAATTTGTTGGAGAAGTAAAATAAATAAAATATTTACTTTAAGGGTAGAAATGTCAATTTAATATATCAGGGGGAAAAACCACCACTTTTAAAATAATTGAGGGGGCTAATGTGCTTACATAAATAATTGAGGGAGAAAAAGTGCTATAAGTATATAACTTAGGGGGAAAAAGTGTCATTTTTCCTAAATAAATTTTTTTCTATGGTTCTCAACCCAAAACGGAGACTATGTAAAGTGATTTGACCATTTGAAGGTCCTAGCTTGGTACAGATGGTCGATTTGAAAGTTTGAGACTAAACATGATAAAATTACCAAACTCGGAGGATCTTAGATGACATTAACTCTATGAACTTTCACATTATTTGGTGAAAGTGGCAGTTTTAGGCCTTGTTTGGTAACATAATTAGCTTATCAGTAAATTTTGACTTATTTGATCACTATTAGTTGTTTGACTTGGTTAAACAATTCTATCAATATAAATGTTTGATTAATTAGCTTTTTGTAATAGTTTATTGCTCCAAAACGCTAAAATTCAAAAAAATGCTCAAAACAATTTTTCGATAAGCTTTTTGAGGAAGTCATTTTGCATGTAATCAGCTACTAGCTAACAACTAATTTACCAAACATTTTTCTACAATCAGCTAATGTTATCAATTAGTCAAACTCATTAACTCAATCAACTAATAGCTATCAACTAATACCTATTTACTAAACTCCCCTTAGTCTGGTCTCTAAATTATAGTAAGGCTCTCTTTGGTAGGTTGAAATTGCCTCACTTGAGAATGGAATGAAACTTGTAAAGCTGTAAGAGAAAGAACAAGGAATTGGTAATCATTCCATTTGAGTTGATCTGATTCAATGAAAATAGTTGTTCTGTAGTGTCTTCCATTCATGTGAATCAGTGTATTCAATGTGGCCAAGTAAAAAATGGATTGAAATGAAAAATGGCAGTTCTTACCATTTCTTTTTGGGGGGGGGGGGGGGGGGGGGGTGGAAATTTTTATTTAAAAAGACATATGGAATAGAGGAGGAAGTGAGGAACACAATTGGAATATTATTCTCATTGTTTGATTAATTGGTTTAACAAAGAAGAATTATATTCTAGTGTTTTTTTTTTTTTTTTTTTGATAACTATATTCTAGTGTTTGATCGGTTTAAGAGATGAAAAAAAATTAATTAGTTTAATTTTTTTTTTTTAAAGTTCATAATTTCTCCTTTTAAGATTTTCACATGTAACTATTTATTTTATTTGTGTTAATTATATATGAGTAATTCTTTCATATGTTGTTTGGCCCCTTATTCCACACACCAATGGTATGTGTGTATTTATTTATGTACTAATATTTTCTATATGCGATGCACAAAAATAGATGCTCAATATTAGTACTTTGTATTAAAATTTTAAATTTATTTAGATTTTAAATATTGATAATATTGTAAATAATAATAATAATAATAATAATAATAATAATAATAATAATAATAATAATAATAATAATTTCAATTTTAGTCCTATGACTATTGGAGTTTTGTTAATTGCAATCCACGACTTTTAAAATTGTTAATTTAGTACCTTAATTATTCAATTTATATCAATTTTGGTCTTGTTAATATTATTATTATTATTATTATTATTATTATTATTATTATTCAAGAGTTATTATTATTATTAATTTTTTTGTTAATATTATAATGTGTAATAATAATAATAGTAATATTGTTGTTGTTGTTGTTGAATAATACTAGTAAATACGGTGTAACAAAATTAAATAGGAATAAATGAGGTATTACCAAATTAAGCTATTAATGAGAATTATTTAGGAATAGTTTAATATCAGGTTTACTGGGAATAACTATTTCCTTTGAAAAAAGAATAGATTATCAAACGATAAAATAAGTATTTAAAAAAAATGTAATTCCATTCTCAAACTATTCCCTGAAGGATTATGTTGTTTGTACGTCTTCATTACATTTTTCTAAATCTGAATCTTATTGTCACCTGGATGTGCAACCAATAAACACAGTCTTTTTTGATAAGACCATATGAAAAAATGCATCCATCAGTTCATCACTACTAAATATCCAAAAAGGTGACACTGATGTGATTTTTTATTAGTTTATACCATAAAAGTTAGCGCGCGCGCGCGCGCACACACACACACACACACACACACACATATATATATATATATATATATATATAGACACACAAAAATATCTCTGCTATAACTGCTAAGTATATATAAATGTATAATACATATTAATAATAAATATATTTTTAGTTGATCGACAAAGTACACCATATATTTAGTATAAACAAAAAGTGTTAAAATATTTTGTCTCATTATAATTCTTTATCAGTTAAGATTACAAGAACGAATTATTCAGTATATATTTTCATATAACAGTTAAAAAAAAATTTCGTCACAAAAATGTCTTGAAATATTTTTTGAATACAAGAACAGAGCAAATCTTGAGATTATGTCATGATACACTAAAATATCATTTTAGTGTTATCTGACAAATAGGATAGGCTCCTTTTAGCCTACTGCCATTAACACTACTTATGTATGTACTAGTTTAGTGGTAGGTATGGGTTGATTGATTACCCAACTCACTAACTACAAAATTGTTGATAATCATACACATCAAGAGCTAGCTTTCTAGATTAATGTGAATCATGTTGGAAAACTAATTAAATTTAGCATAAAAATAGTTATTTTAAAGTAAAATTTTGAGTGAAGTTTATTTTATATTTAGGTATTATCAAAGTCGATTTGGGTTCTTTTAACAGCATTTTAAATACTTGATTTTGAGGAGAGAAAATGGAGGAGATCAGAAGGGCTAGGAAAATATGGGGAGAAAGCATGCAACCTTCGGAGAGATTGTAATCTTCAGATGTTATTTAATGCGATACACTGACACGCTGAGGGTCAGTTTTATAATTAAAAAATTTGTTTAAAAATCAAGCTGTTCATATATATATATATATATATATATATATATATATATATGGCTTTAACTTGTTATTCGAATTTTTAATTTCTATTTTTAATTTGTTTTTGAAATTTTTAATTATATTAATGGTCAGTAAACTTAGTATTTAAAATTTTGTATTCGATTTTGAATGTTAATTTGTTCCGTAGACGATTTCAAAGGTGAATTTTAATTTATAAAATTATATTTTGATTAGTTTATGTAATTATATTGTATAATTTTAAAATTATTTTATTTTGTTATTTACATTTATTTTTATTTAAAATCAAATTTGAAATTATAATTATAAAATTAAAATTATTAATTATAGAAAAGTGAATACAATAATAGATGATGTATACAAGTGTGGAGGAGTAGGGCTGACAAAAAAAAAAAAAAAAAAAAAAAAAAAAAAAAAAAAAAAAGAGAAAAAGGGAGAAGGATTGGAGAAGAAATATGTGAAAATTATATAATGATATAGAGTTGTGCCCACAAAATTGGGAGATAAAGGGAGAAGAGTTGTGAATGCCCTAAGTGAGAGAAATTGATTATCCAAGTGAACACATTTGAGTTAGAAAAAATGAAACTGGCCTTAAGAAATTTTTGTCTCACATTATAAAATAAAATGTGAGTTAGTACTAGCTAGTATATATATAATTCTACTTTTGAAAAAGTTTGAATTATATATCATAGATCATAGATGCCCTATCTTGTGCACAGAGCAGTTTAGACTCACGTTTTCATGTTCTTGGTGTCATTGAGAGGAAGCGAATCGAGAATATGTGCACTTAGCTAGAATTACAAAGTTTTGGTGTATGTACCCCTAGTTAATGTCAACAAGCTGTACTCTAAATGAATATTTAGTTCCATTTTTTGTTAAACATGTTTCATGTCCATTTGTTAAGTGTTATGCAAGGCTTTGTTTTACAGAATTAGGTTGATTTATTTTCTCATTCTCAATTGATCAATCAAAAACTTCTAACAGAACACAAAGAATTGTTACTGAGTTTTGGGTAGCACTCTTATAGGGAAATATAAGAATTAATACGTCATGTATTGTGTGAGTTTACCTTAGTAATATTAGGGTTAAGTTTCAATTAGTTAGGGAAATTATAGCGGCCCTGTTTGGTAAAAAAATTGGCCTATAGGCCAATTTTGACTTATTTGACCACTATTAATTGTTTGATTTAGTTAACATATCAATATAAATGTTTGGTTAATTAGTTTTTTGCAACTCCAAAAAGCTAAAATTTAAAAAGCTACTCCAAACAACTTTTTCAATTAGCTTTTTGAGAAAAGAAATTATACCAAACAACTATCAGCTACTAATTTACCAAACACTTTTTTACAATTAGTTAATGTTACCAACTATTTATACCCTCTAATTAACATAATCAGCTAACAGCTAACATCTATCAATAAAGGGCATATGCCACCGTATTCCCTATATAATATCGGGCGGCATTTAGCCACCATTGCCAAGTTGTTGCATCATGAGCCTGAGTTAGAACTGGTGGTACTCCATACGTAATTGGATTGGTTGGTGGGACATATGGGTTATATTCTGAGAATTGGGAATTGGCACAACCGGCAATTAAAGTCCAAACACAAGTGTCAAATGGTGAATTGCCGACCTTTGTGCACAAGATAGGGCATCTATGATATATAATTCAAACTTGTGAACAAAAGTCGGCAATGTCGATGATGTGGTATTCTTCAAGGAAGAAGTTTTGATAATGATTAGTCATAGCTTTCGGGAACGGTAGACTGTTAACTTGACTTACTCTCCCTCAATCTCTAAAAATTAAACAACGTTAAAAATGATATGATTAATTACATAATATACGATCCGGATTGGCTCATTCCAAATAGGTCAAGTGAACTGAGGCCGGTAACAGGGATAATTAGGTCGGATAGGTCTCGGGTAGTTGAAAAGTGAAAAATCATATTCCTACTGAGTAATAAATGCACCTTATATAGGTGGCTTTAGGGACACATGTCGGGGTTCTGACATGTTCTGTACGTGGAATATGCGGGTTCATTGGTCAGGAGACACTATGCAAATGCCTTAAGGAGATTAAAAAGGGTGATGGGGCGTGACTTGACTACTTTTTTCAGTCCGAGAAGGATGCGAAGTAGGTTTGTGGGGAGGAATATGCATTATCCCAGTCTGATTTGACCGGGGTGATCGGGAAGCGTTCTAGAGGGACTTGGGGTCGTTCAGTTCTGGTCGGTTTACCTTGCACACGTTCGATTATGCACGTATAAACCCTATCAATTACAAGTTTCATGATAAGTAACTCTTCAACCCAAATATTACATATTGATTGAAAAGTTGATGGAACTAAATGACCCGGGTTCTAAACGGATCAAATTAGCTCGCATAAAATATATGGATAAAGTGGATATATAATTGAGTAGAATTTAGTAGTATTGAATAAATTAGAGCTAGAATATTAGAATAAGCTTGTAGTAATAAGACATAATGATTGTGATATTTTGTAAGGGAAAAAAGCATGAACTTTAATAACTAATTAAATAACAATTTATACTTATTGGAAATATCCAACTAACTTTGCTGACTTTGTGGTGGGCTACAAGACTAAGCCAAACCCCCACGGTATTCGTTGGGTTTGAGCCAAATCCAGCTTCCCAAGCCTTGGAGGAGGGATCCGAGGGTGGAACAGTGATCGTCTGGGGTCGGTTGTAGAGGTCGAGGGCTCGGACCTGGGACTTGGGTCCTAGGTCCCTGCATTTTGGCCCCGAAGCCAGAGGGTGGAAAGGTGAACGTCCGGGGAGGGCCGTGGAGGCCGGAGCCCGGACCTAAGACTTGTTGTGCAATAATAATAAAGACTCGTGCATGGTAAACAAAACAATGACAAAATTCATCCACACATTACTTTTTTTTTTTTTTTTTTTTTTTTTTCTTTCCATTGGCGTGAAGGTAAAGTCCATGAAAGGAGGCCGCATTGTAATTCGGCGGAATTGCAAATTCCTCCAAGCAAACAATAAAATTTTACAAGCTCATAAATTATATTGGAAAAAAATTACAATTCCATTGTACCAAACACGCAGGAAAAGTCTCAAAAAAGTTATTCACAAAAGTATTTGAAAATTGTGCAGATGAACCAACTTATATTCTTCTTTACAGAAACTACAGTTTGTGGGTATACTGTTAGTTGATGAAGAATATAGTTAAGTTTTTACATCATGTAATCTGACAATAATCTTCATAGTGGATGAGTAAAAGCTTCATTCCATTATGTAAAAAAAAAAAAAAAAAAAAAAAAAAAAAAATTGGGCACACAGGCTTTACATCATATACATCCTGCCCCTATTAATAGAGAGAAGAGAGTCATTGTAATGAACATACATGATTGCAACCTCAATAACCAGCAACCCGTTTCTATGGCTTTTCCAGCGATCCATCTGCTTTGGTGGGCGGTTTTAGCTCACTATATCAGAGCCAAAAGTAAACCATTGCCTGTAATTACCAATATCGTTTAAGTGGTCAGGTTTTCCTTGTTTCTTTTGCATATGTATATATATATATATATAGGAATGTGTAAGCAAGAAAAAGTGTTACCTCCTTGAGAGAAGCTAGGGATAGCTCGTTGGCTTCAGATGAAGAAGACTTGTTGGTTTTCAAATCAGTAACCTCGGTGTGCAACGAATTAAGTTGTGCTTTGATCTCATGTAACAAGTTGAGCAATTCTACTTCCCTATTGGGGGACGAGGGGGAGGAGGAGGAGGAGGAGGAGGAGGAGGGTGGTGGTGGTGATGATTCTCTCTCGGCCTCGATTATCTCAGATGGCCTATCGGGCTGAGGAAGCGGCTCGTGCGTTTGTGAATCGTGAGCGTTACCGCTTGATGTTGTGGGCTGATGAACGTTTTCGAAATTTATGTTAAGAACAGATGTTGACCCTCCTTCGCTGAATCTTCGTGCATTGTTGTCTTGACGACGAGGAGGAAATGCGAGCAGTCTCTTGAGCAAATCCCTTTTATCTTTCTCGGATAAATTTAAGGAGTCCTTTGGGAGAGAATCCGGTTTTTCAAGCCTCGTATTGCAATCCTGCTGCAAAGTAAGCTTTCCCTCGTTTCTTATAGGCGGCATTGGGATTTCATCGTCGGTTTGAGGAACTTCAAAAACATCAAGGACATTCGGGGAGCGAGGGAAATCTGTATTGTTTTCATTTTCGGAAGTACTTCCCGGATACTTAATACTTCGATCCATATCGCCTCCTCCTCCGCCCCCTAATCTTGTTAGATCACAAGTAGAGCCTCTTAGAGAGGAGAACGGTGAGGGAGACCTCGTTTCACGCCTAAAATTCGTGTGAATTGATGGTCCCGCTCCAGCTCCAACTCCAACTCCAACTCCCGCTATCAATTTCACTCGTTCGTCTAATTTTCTAATCTGTTCCCAGTATGAAGTGATGCCCCCGCTCCCGCTCCCGCCCCCGCTCCCGGTCCCGATCCCGGTCCCGGCAGCATAGGTCTCGGTTTTTTTCTCCACATAATCTGAAGAACTATGAGGGGGTTCGTTCATCATCATCATCTCGTGGCATATCTGCTCACGCTCATCGACTAACTTTGAGCCGAACTCAACCTCGGGGCTAGGAGAGTTCTCTCTTCCATTAGCACTCCTCCTTAACTTGAGAGGAAACACGGGAAAAGAGTTCCTCCTCGAGAGGCTCTGAAGACCCGCATCTCCCATTACACTCTCGTTCAACTGCAACAAATGCTCGGGGAATTTGATCTCGGTGGTGCCCCCAGGATCAGCACAGCCCAAGCTCATCAGCTTGTACTTGTAAGACTGCACCTGATAATCTAGTGCAGCTATCTCCATTTCCTTCTGAAAGATAAGGTCTTCAAAAATCGCCAACGCTTCCTCGGCATGGCACATCTTTTCCTCCGCCAACCTCTTGTATTGCTCCGCCTCCATCTGCACCGTCGCCTTCTCCCCCTGGAGACGCAATATCATCGACAACGCCTCGCTAGCTGCGCTAGCCGACGCTTCCCTTTCCACATCCAATTCGCCGTAAAGACTCTGGAGAAGCTTTTGCTGTGCACAAAGTGTTTCTTTCAAAGAAGCTATATCAACTTGTGATGATACCCCCCCACCCTCAGCCATAGCAACCACCACTCTACAACCTACAACACCTGTTGCATTCACAATCAAAATTACACAACTCAATACTATTAAAAACAAGAAATTTCTTCGTTTTTGTTGGGCAAAGGCCGGTGAAGGGCTATGCCCATCAATTTGTTGGGCAGAGGCCGGTGAAGGGCTATGCCCATCAATTTGTTGGGCAGAAGCCCGGTAAAGGGTCATCACCATAGCTAGAGGAATTGTTAGACGGAGACCAGTAAAGGGTCAAGTCTGCCCCTCGAAAATGTGATGTCAGTCGCTACTAACTACAGTTTTTGGCATAATGGTAAGCACTTGATCTGAATGTTTTTTTTTTTTTTTTTCCAAATAACAAAACAAATTATACAAAATCTCAACAAGATATGAAATTTTAGCAATCCATGTAAGAAAGAATATTGGGCATATGTTTGCAATCAAAAGATTCAGAATCTAGAAAAAAACTGCAAAAAGACAAATCCAATAATTCCATGTCATCATTTTCAATCTTCAAGAAAACTGACATTTCTACCAATGGAGGAAATCTATATATAAAATCAAGCATGATGATCACAGCATAAAAACAAAACAATTTATATTATAATACATATGATTATGAAGAGAGAAGAGATTGAATTTACCTGAAAAAAGGAGAGATGAGACAGAAAATGCCTATCACACATCTGATACAACAACAATCTGACTAGGACAACAACAACTACAAGAAGGAGAAGAAGAAGAAGAAAAAAGATCCTAATCAAATGATATTTTTGAAGAAAAAATGATGACAACCAAGAAACGGTAACTCTCCCTCCCTAATCCCCAAGAAAATGATGATCGAATTGAATCAGAAGGGCAACCTGATTCAAATTTTTGAAGGAAAAAAATGCCCCAGGGAGGAGAAAAGGAGAAAACCCATTTCTTTATTGGCGTAACGGCTTCTTGGTTTGTCTTTTACAAAAAGGAAAAAGGGTGCTATGTTCTTGGATTGGATGGTTCGTTTACATTGACCCGAATTGTAAGGGAGTTTAATTATCCAGAAAATTGGTACATACAAATTCAAGGCTTTCGCTCCACGATAAAAATTATTGGTTATGAATTGGATGGTGGGTGGGTTTTACTAATTGGGATGAGAAATGGTTTTTTTTTTTTTTTTTTTTTTTTTTTTTTTTTTTTTTTGTTCTTAAATTGTGAGAGATTCGGGAGGGATTGAAATTGGCCAAGGAGAGAGACATGAAAATATTGTGGCCAAATTTGATTTATCCACCATTCTATCTTTCTACTTCATATGATTAGTTGTTGGAAAGAGAGACAGTTCATCAGAAGTAAAATTTGTCACAAGAGATTAAGAATAAGTCTTACCCAGTACGTAGTAGTGCAGTGAGTAAATTTGGAGCGGGATTCCACTTTTTGTTACAAGAAGAATTGTTTATTTGCATATGAATTTCACTCACATCTATGGATATGATGTTTATAGGCATGACAATTCGTTATTATTAGGTTGACACGGTAACGACACGCATATAATAATACTAAATATGAAAACAACCCATAAAAGCTAATAGGTGATAATTCTAAGTACGAACATAATTTTTAAACGGATTAACACGATAAACACGTTTACTTAATTAACAAGTTTCAGACTTACACAACACGATACGACACGGTAACATGTTAAAACCCAACTAGGTATGTTAATATAATTTCCTTTTATAAAATAAAACTTTAGAAATAACTTTTTTACTAAATTCATAATTAAATCAACAAAATAGTATAGATATTTAATTCATAACATATCATAATATTCATAAAATAATATTTAAAAATTATAACTAATGTTAATATTAATAGATTAAATGGGCTCTTAACTAGAGAATTCATTAATGACCCGAGAGATGAAAAAGGTATCACTAACCCTTCATTTTCATCTCTGATTTAATGGTCATGCTAATGACTTATGTCATAAAGTGACAGGAGTTATTCATATAATTATGTTTTTGTTGTGAAAAAAAATATATGGATATTACTATAGGTATTATATTATGATAATATATCTTAATTCTTTGTAATATTGTAATTATACTAAAATTGTTTCTTATATATATTATTATACTGAAAGATATGATGATTAATAAAAGATTGATGATTCTTTTTATATCTCTAGTCTTCGATCTTTTTACTTTACTATATTCCTATTACCTTCATGCAATCGAGATGATACACTGTTCACACGAGGATATATCTCAATTTCACAACACTTTTGCTTTATTTTGATTCTTATTAATTATTATAGGGAAAATGACACTTTTTCCCCCTTTGTTATATACTTATAACACTTTTTCTCCCTAAATTATTTAAGTGGCAGTTTTTCCCCCCGATATATTAAATGGACATATTTACTCTTAAAATAAATATTTCATTTATTTTTCTTCTCCAACAAATTATAACCACGATTTGAAAAAATAAAATACATTAAGTGTTGAATTTAGAATATTTTAAAAATAAAAAAATAAAATTTTAAAAGAAAGTTTGAACCAACCGTTCAAATTGGATCCAAAATCGTGAACCGAAGGTTCAAAATAAAACTCAAACCGCGATTATATATACTTATATGTGAGAGTCAATATAAATGCGGAAAAAAAACATACACTATTTGCAAATATTATAATTCTAATTTAAGCTATTGCTAGTAGTTGTCCGATTTGAACCTCCGGTTCACGGTTCAGGATCCATTTTTTTCCAGTTCACGATTTTAATAAACGGAAACCCAAATATTGGGTTATGTTATGAATCATAACCGAAAATTTTTAATTTGATTGCTATAGTGTTTGGTTCAGTTCAAACCGAACCATGGTCATCCCTACGTATAAGCAATAATTTGTTGAAGAAGAGAAATAAATAAAATATTTATTTTAAAGGTAGAAATGTCCATTTAATATTATCAGGGGAAAAAATCGCCACTTCTATAATAATTGAGGGGGCAAATGTGAATGTATGAATAACTCAGGGGGAAAAAGTGCTATAAGCATATAACACAGGAGGAAAAGTGCCATTTTCCCATTATTATATGAACGTTTTATAATATTTTCCTTTGATTGAAGACTTTTTCTAACCAAAGCAAATATAAATGAGTGTGCTTTAGCTCAATTGATTATGAATATTTAGCTGGATTGGTACTTATATTGTCCTTCATAGCGAATTCTTTCAAGACTTTACTTTATATAATGATGCTTCTTTTGGTTAATAAATTAAAATCCCATTTCAAGACTTTAATTACTTTATATAAATTCCGATCCCTTGCAATGATATAATAATTAATATGGAAATGGCATAATGTCACGCTTAGAAATTAAGGTGGGGTCTAGTTGGAGATTTTTTACCACATTATCGAATTTTATAGTAATTATTATACTAGTTAGAACATGTGAGTATTATTATTATTATTTTATGTTTATAACTTATGGTTAGTTTTATATGGTTAGAATAAGTCTTCTTCTTGTATCCGGTTAGATAGGAGTAGTTAGAGATAGACTCAGATATATTCTCCTGTAATCTTATCGTTCTGCATTGAATTGAATTTTGAATTCTCATCTGGTATCAGCCTAAACACGATCCGCCACCGCAAAACACCTAACCCCCTCTTTACCCATGTCATCGAATTCATCGGAGCGAACCCCGTCCACCGCCGGTGGCACGTCTCCGGCAACGCTAACCCCTTGGCCGGCGCACATCATTTTATTTCCATGAAACTCAACTCCAGGAATTTCTTATTTTGGAGAACGCAGCTCATCCCTTTTCTCAGAGGACAGGATCTGATCGGGTTCGTTGATGGCACCACCCCGTGTCCGCCGGCGATGATCACTGCCGTCTCCGGCGCCACCACCACCACGGCGTCGACCCCGAACCCGGCGTACAAAGCGTGGGTGCTCCAGGATCAATCGATCCTTTCCCTGCTAATTTCATCGATGTCCGATGAAGTTCTACATCTTGCGGTTGGCCGGAATACCGCCGCCGAAGTCTGGACGTCCATCTGCACCGCTCTCGGCTCCAATACGCAGGCGAGGTGCCTAAGTTTGCTAGGCCAGTTCCAGGCGCTACGGCAAGGGGCGTCGATGCCGGGTGATTACCTAGGGAAGGCGGAGCTACTGGTTGAAGCTCTTGCGCAGGCGGGGCAGCCGTTGTCCATGGCGGAACAGAACTTGTATGTTATGAGAGGATTGCGACCAGAGTACAGGGCATATGCGGCTTCCCTCACTGCCCACGCACCGGTTTCACTGCCGCACTTGGCGGATCATCTGCAAGCTGCCGATTTCATCTTGGCAGGTGACTTCGCAGATGGAGGCGTCAATGGCGCACTTACGGCCTTATATGCAGGTCGAGGCAGTGGCAGAGGCGATCGTCACTCCGGTGGCACTCACAGTGCCGGCGATGGAGGCCGGCAGTCCAATTGGCGAGGCGGACCTGGTGGTCGGAACCAGCATGGTGGCCGGAATCAGCGTGGGGTCCCCGTTGTTAAATTTGTCGATCGCAGGGGCATACCGCGGTCTATTGCTATAAGCGTTACACAACGCAACCGCCCGCGCAGGCACATGTGGCCGTTTCCGGCGAGTCACCGGTCACAACCGCGCCATCGGCCGACGCGTGGTATCCGGACACGGGTGCCACGGCCCATGCAACTCCCGAAGCCGGCATGCTAATGTCCTCGGAGGACTATAATGGTCCGGATATGGTTAGAATAAGTCTTCTTCTTGTATCCTGTTAGATAGGAGTAGTTAGAGATAGACTCAGATATACTCTCCTGTAATCTTATCGTTCTGCATTGAATTGAATTTTGAATTCTCATCGAACACGCGTTTTGCGCGAATTAATTAATGCTCAATTCGTATAATTAAAGCAAATAAATAAAAGATAATCACTACAAGGATCATAGACAATTTTCTTGAACTTTGCAGTTTCTCCTTCAGATGTTACATATATTATATATCTCGCATTCTTCATCAACTCTACCTAAAGCCAGATAAGAAATCATGCATACATTACAAAATTCACCATGTCACCATGTGTGGAGTACGATCTAAAATAACTTATATATATAAGCTCTGTGAGCCACAAATCTTCATGATATTGAGACATACTCATTCTCATTGTTTGACTCCTCATCATTTCTAAAATTTATTATTCCTAAAAGCTTTCCTCAATATTCAATATTCATGAAACAAACGAACTGTTATTATTACCTGGTTCGTCTTGTGCTTCTCCTTTTGGTAGTCGGCAAAGACCAAATTCTTCTGATTGTCAGTATCGTATGGTTTGGCTTGTGCTTCTCCTTTCGGTAGTCGGCAGAGACTAATTTTTTTCAAATGTCGGTAGTAGGCAGAGATAATTTTGTACTTTTGCTGTCATAATTTGTTTGAAGAAGACCAGTAGTTAACTGCCATCCAATTTTACTTAAACTACAAAATTATCACTGTCACTTGAGCTTAATAGAATTTGTTTAATTTGACATTTTAATTTGGTAAAACTAAAAAGAATGAGGATAGATTAGGATTTTAATTTGGCGTTGTACAGTTGGAAGAGCACAAAGTACAATCTTTGATAGCATATTATTACACCAACATTTTTTTAGTTCCCGTTAGGGGCCTAACATTAATGACAAGAGGAGGCACATTAGACTGAAACATGGAACATGAGACAATTACTCATGGATGGAGTAATAACTATAGAACATGTAAGATGTTGGTAATCCATTATAATCTTCTCTATAACTAAAAATGTTTCAACAAAATCTTAATTAATTTTTAAAAATAAGTATATAATTGTCAAGTGCATTGTGGTTTGATGGCATTACTGTTATTTTTCTAACAAAGTTTTCAGATTTTAATCTCATCCCAATTGTTGAACAAATATTATAATTATTAAAAAAGTTTATAATTAATATAATAATTGTCTAAATATTTAAATCAAATTTTGACCCAAAAAGCAAAAGGCAAGATGATGTCCATGGGCCCTATGAACGTGCAGTTTATTTGACTCTTGAGAGCGGGAGTGTGGTGCAATAAAAAATTAATGAGAAAGCAGCTTTTTGATTGGTATATAAGAAAACAATATATACTTTAAAGCATATTGGGAAATTTTTGAATATTTTATATTTTGTAAAGTTTTTACCGATTTTTTATCATATATATGTAAAAGAGTATAATTTTACAAAACGTAAGATATATTTCAAAAGTATAAAATATATTAACGATATTGTAACAAATGACATTTTCCAAATAATATACATTAAGTGAACGTTAAAAAATAAAAAAATTAATTATAAAATTAATATTTAATCAACACATTAAAAATTAAATAATAAAATGATATGGGGTGTAGTGGTATTAATTTCTTTTAATTAACATCATTACAAGTCAACGTGCATATTTTGCTAGTTAAAGCCACAACCATACTCATTAAAAATTTAAAAAGTCGTTATGCCCGGTTCAACGGCTATTAAGGTTTGCCCACAGGCAATAATGAATAACCTTCCCCACCATTTAAATGTTGCCACGTGCATAGCTGATTAGATGGGATTTGGAATTTGTTAAAGTGAACAAATCATTCAAATGAACAAATTAAACTTTTTTTTTTAATATATATAATACACATGATCAAATTGAAATACTGGTCTACTTGTAAAAAGTAATGGCTAATCTCAACCATCAACCAAGGTTCATCATTGGTTGAGTGTTTTGATAAAAAAAAAATATATATATATAGGGTTAATTTTATAATTATTAAAAAATGTTAAGAGCGAGACTCATTTTATAATTATTACAAACTTGAAAGTTTACTAATTATAAGATACTAGTCTTTAATTTCTCAAGATAACGAATGTGAATGTGTTTACACTTTTTACAAAGGGAGGTGCATGTATATTCTCACCTGAACCATCTACTACGTTTAGCGAACTAGAGTAAAAGATGAACACGAAAACTTTGTAGAAGGTCAATTGAGTAGCTTTTTAAATTTTAGCATTTTAAAGTTACAAAAAGTTAATTAACCAAACACTTATTGATAGTACTAATTCTCGTATATATAGGATGTATGTACGGTATGTAGTGTGTATGAACAATAGAGTATACCATATAATGTAGCTCAAGTATTCTCTTATTGATAGTCTCTTGTGGGTTTAGAGAAGGGATAGGATATGTTTTCTAGAGATAGAGTAGAAGGGAACCCCTTAACTTATGTTTTCTAGAGATAGAGTAGAAGGGAACCCCCTTAACTTGAAGGGCTAGAAGCCCTTTTATAGGCCCAAGAAGGTGGCGGGTTTGACCCGTCACCAAACCCGCCACCTTTGACCTCGATCCGGCGACCAGGACCCGAATCGTTTGACTCCGACCTGACTATAAACGGAAACACAGACTCCGGGGTATATATCCTATCACTTATATTGATTTTTTAATTAAGTCAAAGAGTTAATAGTAGTCAAATAAGTCAAAATTGACCTATAGGCTAACTATTTTGTAACAGTTTATTGCTCCAAAATGTTAAAGTTCAAAAAGTTACTCAAAGCAAGTTTTTCAATCAGATTTTTGAGAAAGCCATTTTACATGTAATTAGCTATCAGCTAATAGCTAATTTACCAAACACATTTCTACAATCAGCTAATGCTATCAACTAGTCAAGCCCACTAACCCAATCAGCTAACAGCTATTTACCAAACACCCCACAATGAAATAAACTTGAATCTATCCATTCAATCCAAAATAAAATTTCCAGAAATGAATTTTTGTTAGAACACATAGTTGTTCCAGGTAGTGTATATATGTGTCTGTAGGGAGGGGAGGGAGGGGGCCTTTAATCTAATGGTAATGGTGATACGTTAGTGAGGGGTTTATGGAGGCAAACATGAAAAATTGATTAACAAAAGGTTGTTACGTTGATTTCATTATATTATTAAACGAATTGCGTGTCAAATGCGAACCAGAAAATAATATATAGATTGGATATATGAAGTGGATTTGGAGAAAAATGAAAAGGATGTAATACCAAATAGGAGAAATTTTCGCCTCAAAATTGAAATTTTAATGTGTAACGAAAACAACATTTAACCTCTAGCTGATTAATTTAAGTGAACAAGATAGTAATAAGTTATCACTTAAAAAAAAGATAGTAATAAGTTATGCTGTCAAACAAATTTTACAATTTTTCCTACATTTTTTGCTTTATGTGTAATTTGAAATAATAACCTATTCATGTTTCAGTTTTTCATACCAAAAACAATACCAAAAAATGCTATTTTTCCATATTGAAATGACTCCCTACATGACATCGTGTTTATAATTTTTCTTGATACTAAGTAACCCTTTTTTACTTTTGAATGACTTCACATATTCTGAACCTTATCAAACACTAAGTAACACTTCTTTAAGTTGCTCATTCCGTTATAGATGACTCTCACTCTAGATAGTTCTCACTATGAATCGAATAGCCTTTTCATACAGAACTCTTCTTGGTTCCCCTTGAACCTTATCACACACAAAGTAGATATCCATCTTCTAGATAACCCTTTCCCGCTATATATGCATGAACAAGAGCTCCAATGTTATGATGCTTGAATTGATCCCATCACAAAAATTAGTTTAAAAGTCGATCCCAACTTAAATACCATTTCACAATCTCTTGTGAAACTAATGTGTAGGATCGTATTATAAACTTGAAATTTGAATAAAGGAAATAGAAACATGTTTCAAGAGCATATATAATATAATAGAGTTAATTCAACCAGATGTCCTTTGTCTTTGATGAAAATTCTAAATTTAGTCCCAGATGATCATTTTTGTCATTTAACACCCCAGACTATTATTTGTTGGACAGAGAAAATTACACTTTTGGTCCTGTGACTATAGAGGTCTTGTTAATTTCAGTACTTGACTTTAAAAACTAACACTTTAATCCCGTGACTATGCAATTTTTAACACATTTGGTCCACTCGGCCAAATATCGCCGGAAAGTTGTAAAATTATTTTAATTTGTTTAATCCAGAGGGCAATATGGTCATTTCAAATTTCTTCTTTTTCTTCCGTTTTCCTTCATACTTCTTCTTCCTTCTTTGCCGAGAACTTTGCGCCAGTGCCGGAGAAGACAGTTCGCCACGCATTTCCGGTTGCAAGGAAAATCCCAGAGTTCTTTGCCGAGAACTTGAGGACGTTCAGCTCTCTCAAGGCCGGTGGTACGCCACCAATCAAATGCTACGTGACGGTTTCGTAATTATCGTCGGCGGCAGAACCGCCCAAAGCGTGGAGTTCTTTCCGCCTAGAAATTATCTGCTATGTTTGGCAAGGGTGTCGGAATGTCGGAGGGCGACCAATCTACTGCTATGTTAAATTAACGATCTACTGCTACGTTAAATTATGCTTCCTCACCGGCCAAATGTCGCATGCTTTAGTTGTTTCCACTTTTTAATATAGAATTGAGAATTGAAGGAGGTGGGGGAGGAGGAGTTGAAGTTATGCTCCCTATTTTGAATAAATTCTTTAAACTGCTACTTTGACTAGTGTTCTGAATAAATTATTGAACACTTTCCGACCAGAATCATACACTTGGCGGCGGCGGCAGAGGTGGAGGTGGCGGTGCCGGAATCATACACTTTCTGACCAGAATATTCAACTGCAGAAACTCCTGCGCTGTCGGCGGCGGGAACGTCACCGTTTCTCCGTGCAAAAACACCACAAAGAATAGCAAAAACTAACAGCAATATGTTTAGTGGATCCCAGCTTTTCTTAACGGAATTGGGCCTAAGAAAATGTGTACAATACTCAAAGGACCGACGGTGGTTGACGACGGCGTTGTCAATGGAGGAAGTAATCTCATATTGCTGTTGGAGGCGTTGACGACAAAAAAAAAAAAAAAAAAAAAAGTAGGAAGGAGAATGTAAGAAAAAGAAGAACTTGAAATGACCATATTGCCCTTGAATTAAACAAATTAAAATGATATTACAACTTTCCGGCGACATTTGGCTGGTGATTTCGCACGGTGGACCAAATGTGTTAATAATTGCATAGTCACAGGACTAAAATGTTAGTTTTTAAAGTCAAGTACTGAAATTAACAAGACCCATATAGTCACAGGACCAAAAGTGTAATTTTCTCTTTTTGGACATTTTTAGTCATTCTCATGATTTTTCCTATTTTTAGTAAGGGTATTTTTGTCTCTTTATAATTTTCTTTTGTTATTTTTTCGATTTCAACCGATTTAATTGGTTTAGAACTTTACTAAAAATGAGTTGAAAAATATGCATGGTTACTAAAAATCAGAGGTTACCTAAAGTTCTAAACCAATTAAACACGTTGAAACCGTAAAAATAATAAAAGAAAAATAATGAAAAGTCATGAGTAGGAATAAAAGTGTCCAAAAATAATAGTCTGGAATGTTAAATGGCAAAAATGATAGTCTGGACTAAATTTGAAATTGTCATAAAAAACAAGGGACCTCTGATGGAATTAACTCTAATATAATATATAACGTATAAACATAAATAATGTAAAGCCTAACAATCAGCTTAGATTTTTAGTTGAGATGAAGCAAACGCTTCAATTACAATATTTGGTCCATATTATAACATGAATTAAAATCAATATTCATCACATAATCCATCACTTCAATTCTCTTCCTAAATTCTTTTTTTAACTACAATTTATTTTTATCATTTTCTTTTTGTGTGTGTGAATATATATATATATATATATATATATATATATATATATATATATATATGGAAGGGATCAGGTGCGGATAGTGCTTACAGTGCAATTGTGCGGGTGGGCTCACATTAAGTATTACACTGACACACTTTAAGTACACAACAGACACACATTAAACACACAAACAAAATACATTCATAACACAAACTCACGCACCTTAAGCACAAAACTCACGCATCTTAAACACAACCCTCACGCACCTTAAGCACAAAACTCACACACTTTAAGCACAAAAACACACGCACCTTAAGTTTTAACAACAACTCAAATTAAGTACACACTCACGCACATTAAGTACAAAACTCACGCACCTTAAGCACAAGACTCACGCACCTTAAGCACAAAACTCACGCACATTAAGTACAAAATTCATGCACTTTAAAGTTTCAACAACAACTTACATTAATTAAGTACACAGTCAGGCACATTAAGCACACAATTCACGCACCTTAGGCACAAGACTCATGCACCTTAAGTACAAAACTCACGCACATTAAGCAAAAACCTCACACATCTTAAGCACAAGGCTCACGCACATTAATCACCTACACAACTGCACGGAAAGCATTCACCCGCACCTCACGCATCTTAAGCACAAGATTCACGCACATTAAGTACAAAACTCACGCACATTAGTCACCCGCACAACTGCACGGAAAGCATTCACCCGCACTGGAACTTAAACATATATATATATATATATATATATATATATATATATATATATTGATACTGCTAATTCTACGTAAGCAATAATTAAATAAACCCGAGACCAATTAAAGCAAGTAAATATCTTTATTGATCGCGGTAAAGGCCCTGAGTACAATCTACTTAGTTGCTCTGAGCGCCGACTGACTGCAGTCGGGATTCTCTAGTAACAACCTATCGATCGTCCAAAAAGTCCCCTACACTGTAGCTACTGTGGGTATTTATAGCCGCTGCGCCGAAGACACAAATCCGGTCGTTCGGCATGCTCTCCACGTAGCCACCACGTGTCATCCTCCCGGGTGCCCTATCTGTCGTCATAAAGAGCCGCCACGTGTCCTTTGTCAGCTCTCTCGCGAAAGGGCTACCGCTCGGTGGTCGACACTATCGCTCGGGCAACTCCCAGTCGGACCCCGACCGGGTTCTTCACATGAAGCCCGACCTGTTACCTGCAAAAACAAGAAGACAGAAACAAAGGCACACCACTCGGGGTAGAGCTATGTCGGTCGGGATATTCCCTACCAAAAGCCCCCCCAGCCCGGGCCTTTTTGGCCGTCCGGGAAAAAACGGGACGGGATAAAGAAGCCCAACCGTCGGCTACCTAACCGACCGGCCAGCTGTCATTCCTCTTCTTGCCACGTGTCGGCGACTGCCGGCATCTACGACTGCAACGGTTGCCTCGGAGTCAGTGCGGGTCACATCGCGCAAGTGGATTGGTTTCCTGCCCAAATGCTCTCCTATAAATAGGCCCTTGAGGCCTTCATTTGAACTTTCCTCAATCTTCTGATCCAATCGGCACCCTCAGAGAGTCCCGAGCGAGCTACTCAGCAGATCAATCGAGCAACTTACTCACAAACTTCAGCGAAGTTTCCTTGATTGGTAAGCTCTTTACTCTTTAGCTCTTGCTTTGTTTTTAGCTTTGCGTAGGAGTAGGGTAGAACTAACTCCGATCTATCTTCCCGAACCCTGTACTAACCCCCGACCGACCTTTAGGTAGAAAAACATGTCGGATTCGGATAGCCAGAACACTTCATTCGCAGACTACGACAACACGATCGAGCAGAGCAGCGAGGAGGTGGACATCATGTCTTACTCTCCAGAGGTCGAGCAACGACCACAGCACATACCCGACCGAGCCCCCGAGCCAGAAGGGTCATCGAGCTCGTCGGGGACATCGGGGTCGAGCTCCAGCGGGTCGGGGAGCGATGAGACGTCCACGAGCGGACGAAATTCCCCGGATGAAGGCATTAGGGAAACGCCTACGAGGGTAATAGGGGATTACCCTCAGGTTGAGCCCGAGGTGGGACACCGGGCAAATGAAGCGGAAGCGGTCGAGGAAGACCCGGCCGGGCCGGCGGCGCCAAGCGGGGACGGGTTTGAGTTCCTCAACAGCGAGAGCGTCGAAGGCCAGATGAGCTTGCTGACGAAAGGGGAAGCAAGCAGAATCGCGGCAACTCTCGCCGGTCGGGTCGAGTTCGACACCAGCAGGCAGCTCGGGAATATCATCGAGCGGCACCGGGAAAAGTGGCTCGGGATGCATTACGATTCGTTAATGTCCCCGATCACGTTCCCCTTCTCCAGCCTCCTCACCGCATTCCTGGGCTACTACAAGGTCGTACTCGGTCAGATCTGCCCGAACGCGCATCGGATGATTGCGTGCTTCCCCCAAATTTGTAATCGGCACAACTTAGCCTGCACCATGGAACTCTTCAACTTCGTCTACCAAGTGAAGGTGCTGGCAGCCGCATACGGGGGTGGATTCCTGATGACGCAGTCCCGAGCAGATAAGTGCTCGATTGAGGGGCTGCCCGGGAACAACCGGGGGTGGAAGAACCGGATCTTCTCGGTAAAGTACGATCCGTGGATCCTCCCGGTCGAAAGGGTCTGGAGCCAACATTTTCGAAGGCAAGTCATCCCAGTCGAGACCCAGGCCCTCATAGATGCTGTGACCAAGATCTCGAGCGAGATTTACGAGTATCGCATCTTCAAATCGCCCGAGTGCTACGAAGCGGCCCAGCTTCCCGACCCGGTTTACGACCTGGCCGAAAAATACAAACCCGAGCCGACGGGTGTAACAATTGCAAGGATGCCCGCTCGGGGCAAAAGGAAGGGTAAAGGTTCGAGGATAAGTACTTTCCCTAACCCTTAATATCCCGATTGCTCTTTATCTTCCCGACCTAACTGTTTATTTTTTATTTTGCAGAAATGGCCGAATTCAGAGATAACGACACTTCCCTTCCTCCACCCGCCAAGATTTCCCTTTGGCGGTAAGAAGAAACTGAAGGCGAAACCAACCGGGCAAAAGGAAGTTCCGATGGCCCGACCCATGGGGACCTCGACCATCACGACGGCCGAAGGCTTTGTGGTCGAGCCAAGCGACGTATTGATTACCCGGGTGGAAGTCGCCCGGGGCAAAGAAAAAGCGCCGGAGCGGGGCGTGACTGAGGTGGGCGGTATCAAACGCCGCCGAGAACAGCACAGCCCGAGCCCGTCGACCGGGCGAAACAAGGACGAGTCGTCCATACTGGCCCGTATCAGCAACGCCGGGCCAGTTAAAGAAGATCTGGGGAAGATGACCCCAACTCAAGTGGCTGAACGGATTGGCCACGACCTGGCCGAGGTAAGTGCTTCTGATCGAGCTGACTATAAACATTTTTTTCATTGCAGATCTCCCGAGCGGCTCAACTTCTACAAGGTCGGGCAATGCTAGCCGAGGAGGCCGACCGTCACAAGAAGATGGCTGTTCGACGTCTTCAGGAGGTTAAGGACATCCAAGCCGAGCTGGAGAAGGTCCCGAAGGCCTTGAAGAAGAGTGAGGAGGATCGGGTCCTGGCGGATAAGGTCGCCCAACGGGCGATCGGGGAAAACAAAGAATTAAAAACCCGACTGGAGAATCCGGACGAGCTGGCCCAGTCAGCTTTTAAGGATGACAAAATAGGCTCGGCCTTCCTCACAGCCGCTCGACGGACTAAGATCGGGGAGGATCTAATTTTATCCTTTGGTCGGTGGGCCTTCAAGGCCGGCCAAAGGAAGATGCTTGAGAAAGCTCAGAAGCGATTGGGGCAAGCTCTCGAAGGAGACGACCTCCAACTCGTACTGTCTGCACTCCCTCCCGATTTGGCTGATCCCGGTCCTTCCCCCTTTGCCTCAAAGGAGACTACGGCCAACCCGACTGCGTCAACGGGAACCACCCCGAGCGAGGCGGGTGCTTCTAAGAGGGATGAAGCGAAGGAGACGAAGAAGTAGTTATGGCTCCCTTATTTTGTAAATGATCTTAATCGGGAGCCCGGTCCCGAATTTGTACCGGGCATTTTTTTCAATTAATGAAACTCATCTTTTGTTTAACTTGTGCCATTCGTCTTTCTTTTCGCGTTTTGAACTTTTAGTCATACATGCGCCGACCCTAACTGCTCGACCTCATGGCCTTTTGGCCCGGTCATGCAGCAATCGAATTCGTTTGACACCCGACCTTGTGGGCTTAAGGCCCGGTCGTGCATATGAAATTTCAACATCATACTGGCCAACCCGATCAGGTTTACCCGATCTCCAGGCCTTGACGAAATTTTTGAAAATGGGTAAGCCCCCACGGTCGGGGTTTTCCCGAGCGACGGGCCTATAGATACTTCCTTGTCCCAGCCCCCACACTATTGTGCTCTCGAGGCACGAGTGAGTGCGATAGTGGAAAGAAGTTGAGTGGATCGGGGAATTATGCTGAGAGCTCCTGGCTTCCCCGATTAGTGGCGTGACCCGGATGTCCGCCGAAGAGGAGCGCATTTGACCGGTCGATAGGGTCGCTCGATCGATGTATCTTTACGATGAATTAAACTGCATGCAATGAAGGTAAAGAAAATAACCGACCGGGCCGCCGTATGCAAACGGTCGAGCAATCACCGATCGTATATACATTAAACCCTCCCGCACGCAGGCGGTTAAACAAATATTTACAACCATAAATTTAATTACAACCGACGACCGGGACTAACTCGCAGGTCGAGCCCCCATTTCGTCCAAAGATTACAAAAAATAGGCTAATGCCTAAACATAACGAGGTGCTCGGAATTCCAAGTCCCCTCGATTACTCGACCGGTCGTTGTCTCCAGTCGGTATGTACCTGGCCGTATAATAGCACTGATGATGTACGGCCCTTCCCAATTTTGAGCTAGCTTTCCGCCCTCCAAAGGTTGACTGGCCTCCCTTCGTCGTAAAACGTAATCTCCCACCTGAAAGTAACGAGGGTTGACCCGGACGTCCTTTGAACTCTTGACTCGCTTCTGATACTCGGCCATACGCCGAGCGGCTAACTCTCTCTTTTCCTCGATCCCATCGAGATCCACGACCATCGCATGTTCGTTCTCCTCCGCATTGTAGGTTCTTTCTCGATCGGTCGGGATCCATGCCTCGATCGGGAGTCGGGCTTCTGCTCCATAAACCAGGGCGAAAGGGGTCTCCAAAGTAGCTTCCCTCGGGGTCGTCCGATAAGTCCATAGTACATACGGTAACTCATCGGCCCAACTACGACCAGCCGAGTGTAACTTCTTTTTTAGACCTTCCAAAATCGTCCGGTTAGCGTTCTCCACTTGCCCATTTCCCTTCGGGTAAGCCACCGACGACCGGACGTGAGTCGTCCCGATCGTGGCCAAGAAGTTTTGGAAATACTGGCTTACGAATTGGCGACCGTTGTCGCTGATGAGATGCACGGGCACACCAAAGCGGGAAATCACATTGCGCCAAAGGAAGCGAGCACACTGCTGGGAAGTGATCATGGCTAAAGGCTCGGCTTCTATCCACTTAGAGAAGTAATCAATGGCGACAATCACGAACTTTCTCCGACCGGAGAGCTGAGGGAAGGGGCCCAAGATATCTACTCCCCACCTAGCAAAGGGAATTGCGGTCGTGACCGGCTGATAGAAGGTTGCCGGTCGTCCAGGCATCCGGGCAAACAGTTGGCACGTCTCACATTCCCGAGCTAACTTTTCACAGTCTAGCTGGAGGGACGGCCAATAGTACCCGATCAGCATGATACGACGGGCTAGTGATCGACCTCCTTGATGTGAAGAACATATGCCCGAATGCAATTCCTTCATGACCAGATCGGCCTCAAATGTGGTCAAGCAGCGCATAAGAGGGCCTCCATACGATCGCCTATAGAGACGACCGTCCAAGACTTGGAACCTCGGGGCTCTAAGCTTGGCCTTCCGAGCACGCTGAGGGTCGTCCGGAAGTCGACCGTGCTCGAGGAACTCCTTCAAATCGGTGATCCAATTGTCTTCTACCGGCTGGATTGGGTTGACCGGTAGGCGATGGATGCTATGTCTCGGGATCACCAAAATCTGAGCTATCTTTGACATATGTTCCGGGGCGTCTTGAGCCAACTTAGACAAGATATCCGCGTCGACATTATCCAGTCGGGGTATATGTCGGACGGTATACCCCCGGAACTGAGCAAGCTTCTCCATGGCTAGGTCTCGGTATAATTGCAAACGCTCTCCATTGACTTCATAATCTCCGAGAACCTACCCGACCATGAGCGCAGAATCTGTTTGAGCTCGAATGTATTCAACCCCCAAGTCCCGAGCACACTGTAAGCCATTAACAAAGGCCTCGTACTCGGCTTCATTATTGGTCGGATGGAACTGATACATGAGAGCAAAATAGACTTTGAATCCCTCTGGGCTCGTAACCACCACTCCTCCTCCTGCCCCTTTCTTGCTACTCGACCCGTCAGTAGCCAACAACCACCACTCAGCCTCGGGATCCGCAACCTCGGGGGGTCGGGTATCCCGGGCGGTGCACTCGACCAAGAAATCAGCCAAAGCTTGACCTTTGATAGCTGGTCTCAGTCGGTATTCGATCGCATACTGGGTCAGCATCAAAGCCTACTTGACTAGGCGACCGGATGATGAAGCAGTTCGGAGGATTGGCCCGATCGGCTGATCGGTCAACACGCGAATTGCTCGACCCTGAAAATAGGGAGCCAACTTCTTCGCGGCAATGTATAAGGCATAGACGACCTTCTCTAACCGGGAGTACCGGAGCTCGGGACCATGTAGCGCGTGGCTTACATAGTACACCGGTCGCTGGACCCCTTCTGGATCGGTTCGGCACAATACTGCGCTTACCGCACGATCGGAGATGGCGAGGTACACGTCTAGCTCTTCTCCGAGCTCGGGCTTTGAGAGCACGATTGGTGACATGAGATACTCCTTCAGCTCATCAAAAGCCACTCGGCATTCTTCGTCCCAGACGAATCCATTAACTTTCCGCAATACCTTGAAGAAAGGTAAAGCGCGTTCGGCTAGCTTGGAGAGGAATCGGCTGAGGGCTGCCAACCGACCGGTCAATTGCTGGACTTCCCGAACGGTAGAAGGTGGTTGCATGTCCAGAATCGCTTTTACTTTGGCCGGGTTGGGCTCAATTCCTCTCTTGGTCATCATGTAGCCGAGGAACTTGCCAGTCTGAACCGCAAATGTGCACTTGGTTGGGTTCAGCCGCAACTGGTACTTCCTCATGATCTGGAAGCACTCCCGAAGGTCCCGAGTGTGGTCGGATCGGTCCCGACTCTTGACCAGCATATCATCAATGTAAGCTTCCATCGTTCGGCCCAACAGATCGGCGAAGAGCATATTGACCATTCTCTGGTAGATCGCTCCCGCGTTTCGGAGACCGAACGGCATCACTCGGTAGCAATACAGCCCGTCCGGGGTCACGAAGGCTGTCTTGCTCTCATCTTCATGGTGCATCATGATTTGATGATAACCCTTGAATGCATCCATGAAACTCATCAACTCGGCCCCGGCCGTCTCGTCGACCATCTGGTGGATACTCGGTAGAGGATACGGGTCGAGCGGACAGGCCTTATTGAGGTCGGTAAAGTCAATGCACATCCTCCAAGCTGGGGGCTTAGGAACAAGGACAATGTTGGCCACCCACTCGGGATAGATCACCGGTCGGATGTGCTCGATCGCCGCCATCTTCTTAACTTCTTCTCTAACAAACTCACGGCGATCGGAAGAAAGGTGCCGGGTTTTTTGCACGACCGGCTTTGCTGCGGGATCGACGGCTAGCTTGTGACAAATTACCGATCGATCGATCCCGGGCATGTCTTCAGGCCCCCATGCAAAGATGTCAGCGTACTCCCGGAGTATGGCTAAGATCTCCGCTCGGAGCTCGGGGGTGAGGGCCCGGCCAATTTTAATCTTCCTGTCCGGTCGGTCCTCGGACAGGGGAACTTCTTCGATCTCTTCGGAAGGCTCAGGCTGCTCCTTCCGATCCTTAGCCTCCTCTTTGGCTATGGTATTCACCCGGGAAGACTGACCGGAGTCACGTCTATTGACCGCTCGGGTGTAACACTTCCAGGCGGATTGAACGTCGCCACGGACTACGCCGACCCCGTTGGGGGTGGGGAATTTCATGCACAAGTGGGGCATAGAAATTATCCCACCGATCTTCATAATGGCGGGTCGGCCCAAGATAATGTTGTGGACGCAATGGAGGTTGACCACAACAAACTCTAGCTCCGTCTTGATCGACTTCGGGGATGTGCCGATCTCAACCGGGAGCGTTATTTTTCCCTCGGGGTACACAAGAGCCCCGGTAAAACCCGACAGTGGTACACCGACCGGAGTCAGCTCCATCCTGTCAAGTCCAAGTTTCTCGAATACGTCCAAGTAAAGGACGTTTACACTGTTGCCAGTGTCCACCATAACCCTCTAGACATCCGTCCCTTTCACATCAATCGTGACCACGAGCGCCTCCATGCCATGGTCACCGCTGCTAGGTTGATCTTCAAGGGTAAAGGTTATGGGCTCCATCTTTTGCCTCTTCCCGGTCTCCCGGGAATCCACTATGGCGACCGGGCAATTACTCCGCGGTCGGGAAGCGTCTTCCAATCCACCGAAAATGACGTGGATGGTCGGCTTTCCTGCTGGTCGGCTGCTAGACGGAGGGTCAGGGTCCCGTCGGCCATCACGACGATTGTCTCTTCGGTCCTGACCTGACCGATCGGAGCGTCCCTCACGATCAGAACGATCGGAACGGTGATGGGAACGCCGGTGATCTCTCCGATCGGTGTTCCTCTTGGGATCTTCCCTCCTCCCCACACACTTGTCCAACTTCCCAAGATTGAGAAAATCCTCCAACAGTTGGCGCAAGTGAGTACACTCTTCAGTATCATGCCCGGCACATCGGTGGTAAGCGCAATGCTTACTCTTGTCGGGGCCGTCTCGATCGGGGTGGGGGAGTTTGATGAGATTGCAGGACTGAGCGTACTGCATGGCCTCCGCTGCGGATCGGTTCAAGGTCGTAAACTCACCAGGCCTGGTGCGGGATCGGGGATGGTCATCGCCCGATCGGTGTTCCGCCCAGCCGGCCGGTTTACGGGACGAAGACCCGACCTCCTGCGAGCGCTTTACGGCATTCGCTTCACCGGCGTTGGCATAATCTGTGACCCTTCGAAGGGCCTCCTCATACGTGGCCGGGGGGTGTAGAATTAAGTCCTGGTACAGATAACCCGCCCGGAGAGAGATGTGAAGCATATGGGTGGCGGTCGCATCATCCATGGGCTCGACCTCCCCGACCGCCGCCTTCCATTTGACGAAGAAGTCGGTCAAGCTCTCCCCTTCAAGCTGCTTGGCCTTCTCTAGATACATATAGGGCTTCCTCACCACCTTGGAAGTGACGAACTTCCTCACAAACTTGATCGCCAAGGTGTCAAACTTGTCGATCGAGCCCGGCTGCAAGGTTCGGAACCATTCCGCCGCTCGACCGGTAAGCGTGGAATAAAAAGCCCTACACATTACGGCGTCTGATACGCCCTTCAGCATCATACTGCTGTAAAAGTCATTAACATGGACCTCGGGGTCCGTCCGACCATCATAACTTTTCTCTCCAGAGACCTTTAAATCAAGCGGGTAGGGCTGAGCCATCACCGCCGCCGTAAAAGGCGTCTGGTGCAAGGTCGATTGGTCGACCGGAGGTGTTGCAGGGTGCGCGTTTCTGAACTGCGCAAACTCCGCCTGGAGGTTGTAGAGCAATCCTCGGGTCTCGTTGAGCTCGGCGGCTTGGGCAGCTTGAGCTGCATCCCGAGCGCGTCGTCGTCGGTGAGATCTCGACCCGCTATACCCGGATGAAGCCTCCTGGCTGGCCTCCTGCATCTGTACGTCTTCTTGCTGGCGGTTCGGGTCTTGGGGTCCCAAACGCTGACGCATCTCCGATCGAAGACGATTGAAAGCTGTCGCTCGGGCAACTTCTTCGGGATCCTCCGCTTGGGCGGGAACCTCGGCCGCTTGCTGGGCCTGCCATGGTGCCTCCATCGAATCAGCACCCCCCGACCCCAACCGCGAACGAGCCGAGCGTCGAGCCCGGGAAGCGGACTGATGCTGCGGCTCTACCTGTGCGGTCGGGTGAACTGGAGGGGCGGCGGCTGGAGCCGTGTATGCAGGCGTATATGGTGGATATCCAACCGGGGGAGTGTAGTACATCGGTTGGCCAGGCCAGTACCCGTACGGCGGAGGTGGGACCGGGTACGGATATTGGCCGGGATACATCGCCGGCTGCTGCGGGTACGACTGACCGGGTGTCGGGTATCCCGGTTGAATGTAGTTCACCGGCTGTTGGGCAGCCGGGTATGTGTTGGATGGATGTGGTGGTGAGAGATTAAGATTCAAATCCACCGTTTGACCTTGCTGTTGGGTAGCGTGGTGATCGGATGAACTCGCTGCATCCACCTGGTCGTCAGCGAAATTGTTGTATGCCCACGGATACATCGTTGGAAAGGAACCGAGTGCTCGTCAAGACGTTGCTTTTTCGCACGGTTCCCCACGGACGGCGCCAAAATGATACTGCTAATTCTACGTAAGCAATAATTAAATAAACCCGAGACCAATTAAAGCAAGTAAATATCTTTATTGATCGCGGTAAAGACCCTAAGTACAATCTACTTGGTTGCTCTGAGTGCCGACTGACTGCGGTCGGGATTCTCTAGTAACAACCTATCGATCGTCCAAAAAGTCCCCTACACTGTAGCTACTGTGGGTATTTATAGCCGCTGCGCCGGAGACACAAATCCGGTCGTTCGGCATGCTCTCCACGTAGCCACCACGTGTCATCCTCCCGGGTGCCCTATCTGTCGTCGTAAAGAGCCGCCACGTGTCATTTGTCAGCTCTCTCGCGAAAGGGCTACCGCTCGGTGGTCGACACTATCGCTCGGGCAACTCCCGGTCGGACCCCGACCGAGTTCTTCACATGAAGCCCGACCTGTTACCTGCAAAAACAAGAAGACAGAAACAAAGACACACCACTCGGGGTAGAGCTATGTCGGTCGGGATATTCCCTACCATATATATATATATATATATATATATATATACACACACACACACATAAATTCCTACTTTTTGAAACAATATAAATCCCTACTTATTCGCAAAAGTATCACTGTCTTCTTTTTTTTTCGAAGCCTAATCTCTATCCATTCATTTTTTTAGATAGATATCTAAGATTTATCAGCTAAAACATTTGCAACCTAGGTAATAAAATGAGTTAATGCAATATGGGTCCCCCGAGTATACTATAGTAATTTTGTCATATTTAGTTCTGAACTTTCAAGTTAATCTCGTTGTCTTTCAATTTTACAAGTTAACTATCTGTGGTCTTTCAATTTTAAAATTTTAACTAGTCGTGATCTTTCAATTTTTAAATTTTAATCAGTCGTAGTCCTTCTAAAACGAAGATTTTGCCCTTACTTTACACTGTCCAAAGAACTAAGCGACTAAAAGTAACGGAAGGACCATGGGTGGTTAAAATTTGAAAATAGAAGGACCACGCGTAATTAACTTGAAAGTTTAGGACTAAATTAAACGTGACAAAATCATTATACTTGGAGGACTCCAAATGACATTAGCTCTAATAAAGATTATGCATCCTAATCGAAATATATTGATTTTATGAGATTTTTTTTTTTGAAATATTAATGATTCTTTATAAGATAGTATGTGTTCACAAATATTTTTAGCCTAAATTAAAGAATTTAAACTCCTACCATCGGGGTTTAAATATATGATTATCTATTTAAAATGATAATTGGGGTGTGATTGATGTCATCACGTTACATGATAGTTGTCGATTTTATAAGAGAAGTTAGTTTATAAAGGATCTCTATTATCCTTATGGTATGCTAATCGAAATCGCTCATTATATCCAACCGACATTGTTCTAATAATATAGTAATGATTGTCGTAAAAGATTATGGCCCTGTTTGGTAAAATGGCTGTTAGCTGATAGCTGTTAGTTGTTAGCTGATTGTGTTAATTAGAGGGTATAAATAGTTGATAACATTAGCTGATTGTAGAAAAGTGTTTGGTAAATTAGATGTTAGCTGTTTGGTATAATTTCTTTTCTCAAAAAGCTAATTGAAAAAGTTACTTGGAGTAGCTTTTTGAATTTTAGCCTTTTGGAGTTGCAAAAAACTAATTAACCAAACATTTATATTGATATTTTAACTAACTCAAACAATTAATAGTGGTCAAATAAGCCAAAATTGGCCTATAGGCCAATTTTTTACCAAACAGGGCCTATGTGGAATGACGTATTATACTGACTAAAGGTATTGGGGGTAATTGGTAAATAGCTGATTGTTGGTATTGGGGTAATTGGTAAATAGCTGACTGTTGGTATTGGGGTAATTGGTAAATAGTTGTTAGCTGATTGAGTTAGTGGGTTTAACTAGTTGATAACATTAGTTGATTGTGGAAAAATGTTTGGTAGACTAACTGTTAGTTGATAGCTGATTACATGCAAAATAATTTTCTCAAAAAGCTTATCGAAAAAATTACTTTGAACAATTTTTTGAATTTTAGCATTTTGAAGCAATAAGTTATTACAAAAGTTTTTTTGAATGCTACTAGCTCTATTACATTGTAGTATCTGTTCGTATACTTTATAAACCTACTGAAACACAAAGAGCTAATAACGCCTCCACTGAGGCTTAAACTCACAACCTTCTAAATAGAAGTCTAACCCGGGTACCATTGGACCACATAGTCCTAGTAGTTATTATAAAAGTTAATTAATCAAACATTCATATTAACTGTTTAATCAAGTCAAACAACTAATAGTAGTCAAATAAATTAAAATTGACTGATAAATTAACTATGTTACCAAACATGAACATTATATTATATTACATCGGAAAACTAATTCTCTTATGTGATCCAAAAAAGAGTTAAATCCATTTTTGGTCCTACATTTATTACGCGTTGGACACATTTAGTCCGCATTTATTTATTTTGTCATATTTAATCCAGACTTAATAAAAATTGGACAATTTTAATCCACAATCACAATTGACGTTAAGGGTCCGTGAAATAGAAGGACATTTTTGTCCTTTCAAGCCACCACTCATCACTGTTCATTCCCCTTCTCAAATTCTCACGCACAACTGCCGCTACTCTCTCTTATCTCTCAACTTTGAATGGCTACTCGGGCTCACTGAGAACCAAAAATCCGAACCCGAAGACCTCCCAAAGTCGTCGTCTTCATTTTTTTTTCTCGGATCGCCGGAGTTTTCCCGTACGGAATTGCAGAGAAGTTTGGAGTTTTGAAAGTTGCGGAGGAAAATATGGAATGGCCTACTATTTATCCGTCCCCGCTGAGCCCACCAAGTGATCCCCCACCACTCCTCCCAGCAACATGCGCTTTTTTCGGCCTCAAATCAGGCGACCTCAAGAATGGTTGGTTGGATCGGCGACGGCGGTAATGGAGGAGAGAGTAGAGATGAGTTCTTCTTGAACCACCCACACCAGTCAATCCCGGCAGCGGCGGCGCTGTTCTCGCAAGGCGGAGCATTTTCTCAGAGGGAACCCCTTCAGTCCAACTACTCGCACCTAATCCCTGCTTGGGAGGAGAGGGCAGCATTACCCTCTGCCATTTCCAATACCCATTTCGCCCTAGAATCCACGGCGAAGATTGAAGAGCCTTCTGATCAAGGCGCCATCGTCCTAAGACAGGTCTGCATTATCATGACTTCCCTCATTACAGATTTACAGTTCTATGCTTATTTTCTTGATTATGACTCATCCAATGATCCATTTGGTTATTTTTGTACACGAATCTGATTCATAAAGTTCTTAAATTTTCATTTTTTTTTAATAGATGAATAATTTTTGCTTTCAGTTTAGTGTAATTCTGCTAGTGTGTACTATAATGATACTTGAACTTGTCATTGAAAAAGATGTGATTTTCGTACTATAATGTTGGTCTGATTGGAGATTGAATTTAGGATTTTTTTTTGCCTAGTAATAGTTGTGCAGTCTTGGACAATCTAGGTGAACAATGTTAGATGAATGTTTTGTCTTTTGTGAATATGGTGATAGACATTTGGGTGGAGAGCGGAGAAGAACAAGGGGAATAGAAAGGAGTTGTCACTGCAAGATGCAGCCTTGGTAATACAAATGGGCTTTAGGGCTTATCTTATAAGGAGATCTCAGGTTTTGCGGGCTCTTCGTGAGCCGACCATTGCAAAAACCAAGTTGCGGGTGGCTCGTGAGTCGTGATGCTGAGGAGATACAGAGGTTCCCTGAGAAGATCATTGCACTGTTGATGCCATTGATGGTGTTGTTTACACTTTGAACTCAATAGTTTAGAAGAAATATAAAATATTATATTTTGCTTGGGTCTGTGGTGAAGAACATCACTGGTGAATTTTAAAATTGGAGGCTGATGAAGAATTACATATGAAAGGACAAAATTGCCCATCTATTTCACGGAGCCTTAACGTTAATTGTAACGGTGGACTAAAATTGTTCAACTTTTATTATGTCTGAACTAAATGTGGCAAAATTAATAAATATGGATTAAATGTGTCCAATGCTCAGGACCAAAAATGGATTTAACTCTCCAAAAAATTAGGACCTATTCTCTTCAAGTGGTGATTCTCCGCATTGGTTGCTTGCAAAGGAACAACACAAGCTACATCTATAAATAGTGCTTCAACCACTAAGGAAAACATAATATAAGAATCCTACAAACACAATCAAACCTTGCAATCAAAGATATTTTTCAAGTTATTGAGTATATCCTTCTCATTCTTGTTGCATAAAAAATATAATCACGCAACCAAGTTGAAAACTTGGTAATTCGGAAGCAGGGTGGAGCTAGAAAAATTAAAATGGGACCGAAGTTGTAGAGAAAATTTACAATGTTAGTCGCACATTGTTATCAAAATAATCTTACGAAAAAGAATTATTTCTAAAAAAAAATTAACAAGCACAAGCAGAAAAAGAATTATTTCTATAAAAAAAATTAACAAGCACAAGCAAGGTAAAATGGTAGGTTGTTATTAGTACGAGTCGAACAAAACAGTTTCTCCTTAAAATCTTACTTGCTACCTCCCAAAGATGCTAAGAACATTGTAGCCTAGATAACTTTTCTATGCTATACACTTCAATATGCCTTAAAAAGGTTCTTGTATATATAGTGGTGCAAACCCACTTCCCAAACTAATGTGGGACAAAGACTACTTAAAAGTTTTTCCACCTTCATTTTCCAACTCAAATGGTTGTACGTTGAGAATTAATTTCTCATTCACCCATTATCAGTTTCGAACGTACAATATATCAATTTCTTCATCTTACTATGAAGAACCAGAAGCCACTTTGACCTGCCCCAAATTAAAAGTGGACCCTACATATATTTGTACCACAAAATAGCCACTTTCCATGCCATTTTATGATATTTTTCCAACAGGCATTAGTATCAACCATACCATATCATTATATATACCATACATTATTGTACGTGATTATTATTAATAATGATTTCTAATTATATTATGTGCAATAATGTATGAAATTCATAATTATATGAGTACGATCGGCAGGGGTTTCAATCATTACTTTAGAATTTTTTTCACACAACATAAAATATAATAATAATAATAATAATAATAATAATAATACATATTTGTATTTATTTAAATATATATTATCACTTGCCAACTATCATGTAGTGTGATGATATCCCGGTTATCCATCCAAATGGATGGTCATAGGTTTGAACCCCGGTGGCCGGGGGGCCGTGGGACTTAGATTTTTTAAACTGAAAATGTTTGAGAAAATATAGAACAGATACTACATTGTAAAGGATTATGAGTATTTCAAAAAAAAAAAACCAAAATTTTTCATATTTAACTGATATTTATTTTACTAGTTAACTTAATATTTTAAAATTTGAGGGATGAAGACTAAAATCAAAATCACGAATTAAAGAATCAATATTAATTTTTTCCAATTTCAAAGCTAATCATTTAAACTAGCAAATGTACATTTTAAAATTGTAAATAAATAATAAAAACTTACAATAAATCACTAATTAACTAATCAGCGTAACTAATAAAAATAAAACATATATCTCTAATTTAGAATTTTTTAAATTAAATTGGATACTTAATACCCTCTATTATTAAAATTTTGATAAAAGAAATAAGCAAATAAAAAATGGTGAATTTAATTATTATTATTATTATTATTTTTGAAAACTTTGATTTATTTATTTTTATTTAAAGATTTGAACCTTAATATATATTTTAAGTTTCTAAATAAACATAATAATTTTTTTTTTAAAAGGAGGGTGACAAAAAGTGTATTTTATCCCTATTATATTAATATATACATATACATATACAAATATATATATATATATATATATATATATATATATATATATGTGTGTGTGTGTGTGTGTGTGTGTGTGTGTGTGTGTTTAGGATCAGGTGCGCACAACACTTCCAATGCGAAAATGCGGTGAACTATGATTTGCACTATGATTAATGATTTTCTTAAAATCAATTGTATGCGAAATGTGCAGTTGAAAGTTCAAAACCATGCACTTGAATGTATAAAAATGTGCACTTAAAGGCAAAAAATTTGCATTCGAAGGCAAATAGATGTGCTATGATGCAATTTATGGTACCAAAAATGGAGGTTATGCAACTTAAGTGTTATTAAGCCAATTATCCATACAAATCGTTTGTAAATCTCACAAATTTCATTAGAAATTTAGTTATATGTTGTTAAAAAGAATGCACAAGATATAACAAATATTGCCCAGAATTGTGTACTTGAAGGCAAAGAAACATGCACTTCAAGGCATAAAAATGTGCACTTGAAGGCAAAAAATCTGCACTGAAGAAAAAAAATAGTTCACTTGAATGCTAAGTATTTTTTTTTTAAAAAAATTTTACACAATAGTAAAACACATATACAGTTGTAGGCATTAAATTGAGCACTTGAAGACATAAAGAGGATCACTAGAAAGCAAGGGAGAAAAAAAAAGGACACTAAAAGGAAAAATTCGAAGATATTAATTATGCACTCTTAGAAATGAAAGCATGCACATGAAGGCTACAAAACGTGCACTTGAAAGTAAAAAATTTGCACTCAAAGGCACAAAGATGTGCACTCAAAGGAGAACCTAAGTATTGAAACAAAACAGATGCACTCGAAGAAGAAAAATATGCACTTGAAAAAAAGAAAAATGTACACTCGAATACAAATCTAACCAACTTACTCAAAATTACTAATATGTCACCGCGCGTTTTTTAATTAGTATTCAATCTGAGCTGTTGAATTGGACTGCATCTACAATCAAGATTTGTGCACATTTTGTACCTGTAGAAGCTTTTTCATTTGATCATACATATATATATATATATATATATATATATATATATATATATATATTTATTTATTTATTTATTTATTTATTAAAAAAAAAAATTGGTGGGGGACCGGGGCTCCCTACCCCCAAATTAACGTAGCTCTGCCCCTGTTTGGAAGTTTACTTTCATTAATCATGCTAGAAGTTGAAGAGTTCTTAATGTAGAAATTTACTTTTATTCTCTCACATTGTTATTTAAGGGTGAAAAGAAAAGTGTTTAATTAAACCCCATTTTACACAACTAATTAACAAACCTTACTCCGGGGTGTGAGGGGCCCTTAGGGTTGGGGTTCAGCCTTTAGGAAGAATTAACAAACTTTACTGAGAGAGAAACACGTTCAACTTTATTTTCCACCCTTCTTTAAGCATTTAATCTTAAACATATATATCCCAATACAATCAACAAAAATTTAAATTTTATTTACTAATAAACCTTTAATCATAATAGTATTAGGTTAATATTCTTCCAATTTTATTTTTTATTGCTTAGCTCTTAGGGCATATATATCAAACAATCTTTCGCTTGCACAAGAATATACTCATCTTGTTAGGTCAGAGTGTGAAAGCCTTTGAGAATGAAAAAATATTTTATCTTTTGTAGACAAGAATATACTCATCTTATAAAGATCATACATAATTTTAACTTTTTTTTAATACAACTCTTGAAATTTCATCTTCGGTTTGGGCTGTTCTACTGGACAGTGGGCTGCATGTCTTATAAATTTCTGGAGCCTTGCAATATCTAACTTTAATTCTATTCTCAGTAGGGCTACGTTGATTATTGAGTAAATACCCAAAATGATCCCTCAATTATAGCTAAATTCACAAATTGGTCATCGACTTTCAATTTTAATCAATTAAGTCTTTAACTTTGCAATTTTAACACGATTTGGTCCTTCGAACACTTCTGCATTAACGCCCGCGCCCGCGCCGTCATCGACGATCTCCAGAAGAACCTACAGCTCTCATCGGAGCACATGGAGGTCTCCAGGATGACGCTGCACCGGTTCAGAAACACGTTGTCTTCTTCACTCTGGTACGAACTCAACTACATTGAATCCAAAGGGAGGACGAAGAAAGGCGACAGGATTTGGCAATCTGCTTTCGGCGGTGGATTCAAATGTAACAGTGCGTTCTGAAAATGCAACCGGAACCTTAAAAAATCGACGATGGACCATGAAATTACATATATATCCTCAAAAATCACAGTCAACAAACGGTCAAATAGACGGAGGACCAAATTGTGTTAAAATTGCAAAGTTAAGGACTTAATTGGTTAAAATTGAAAGTCAAGGACTAATTTGTGAATTTAGGTATAGTCGAGGGACCATTTTGGGTATTTACTCTTGATTATTAGGCCTGGTATGTATCCAATTATTATGCCATGGACCGGGTCCACCTTGCAAGTTAGACCCAATTTTAAAACGCGCGTTTAGAATAATGGTGCCCGTTTTCTCAGTCAATGATTTTTTTATTTTATTTTTGTGAATATAGTGTTCAAAAATTGTGAATATAGATTCAAAATTTGTGTTATATTGTTGATATAATTGTGAATATAGAGTTCAAAAATTGTGAATATAGAGTTCTACAATTGTGTGTTAGTGAGTGTTATTATTCTTTATATTATATGGTTCTTTTATGTGGTTTAGATTTAGTTGACTTGAGCTTCTCTATTAGATAGGAGAGTCTCTCGTCACTTATCTTTAATAATCTGTAATCTCCGTTGGTTGTAACTGATTGATGAAATTCAAACTCTAATCTGGTATCAGATAGGTTACGATCACTTTTTCTCTCTCCACCTTACCCACCCAATCCCAACCGGAAACCCATCAACGATATGTCGCAATCTTCTGAGCGCACAGTCTCAGCGACGGCTCTCCCTCACCGGCAATCGCCAACCCTCTTGCCGGCGCGCATCACCATGTTTCAATGAAACTAAACAGCCGCAACTTCCTCTTTTGGAGGACTCAGCTAATCCCGTTTCTGAGAGGACAGGATCTGCTGGGGTACGTGAACGGCTCCACGCCGTGTCCACCGACAACGATTGCAGCTGCTACGACCGGAGACTCCGGCTCCGGTGCGACGCCAGCGACCGGCATGACTCCCAACCCAGCGCACAAGGCCTGGGTGCTCCAAGACCAGTCGATCTTGTCGATGATGATCTCCTCCATGTCCGACGAGGTGCTTCATCTAGCCGTCGGCCGGGAGACTGCAGCGGAGGTGTGGACGTCGATCACCACGGCGCTCGGCTCCTCTACGCAAGCGCGGTGCCTCAGCCTTCTTGGCCAATTCCAGTCGCTGAGGCAAAGGAATCTATCCACCGCTGAGTACTTGGGGCGTGCAGAGGTGCTCGTGGAGGCATTACCACAAGCCGGTCGACCGCTCTCCTCCTCCGAGCAGATTCTGTATGTGCTGCGAGGTTTGCGGCAGGATCTTCGTGTCATGGCGGCATCACTGACCGCTACCAACAACACTGTCTCGCTACCTCAACTGGCGGATTTCCTTCAAGCCCAGGAGTTCATCATCTCCGATGAGTACTCCTCAGTTGGCGATAGCAGCGGTCATCATACGGCCATGTATGTGGGCCGAGGCCGAGGTTCGAACGGCGATGGCGGTCGACATTCCGGCAATGGACAGCAATGGCGCGGTGGCCGTGGCGGTAATGGGCGCAATGGCCGTGGCAGAGGAGGCCGGAGCGGACGTGGCGCTCCAAGATGTCAGATTTGCCGTGCTCAGGGACACACGGCGGTCTATTGTTTTAAACGTTACACTACGCAGCCGCCTGCCGAAGCCCACGTTGCTACTGCCGGCGATCTACCTGCTACGCCGTCGGCAGCTTCGTCGGACAGGTGGTATCCCGATACTGGTGCCACCGCCCATGCCACGCCGGACGCAAGCATGATGTCGCGCTCAGATGAATACACCGACCCCGATGTCCTACGAGTCGGGAACGGCGCAGGTTTTACTATCTCACGTATCGGTCATGCATCGATCTCGTCCGTGTCAAAGTCTCTAAGTTTGTCTAATGTGTTACATGTCCCGAGTTTGTCCGTCCCGTTACTTTCTGTTAATAAATTCACTAAAGAAAACATCGTTTATTTTGAATTTCATAACGACTGTTTTATTGTGAAGGATTCCAAAACCAGGGCAACTCTGCTTAAAGGGCCAACCTCTGGGGGATTGTACAAGCTTCCGCTTTCTCACACTCAATTTGCGTTTGTCAGTTCCCGGGCCACTTCAGATATTTGGCATCGCAGGCTAGGTCACCCGCACGGTGTCATTCAGAACCGTATTCTCAAGAACTGTCCAGTTTCACCAAATAAACAAAAGTCTTTGGAGTCTTGCACGGCTTGTCACCTCGGCAAGTCGTCACGTTTTAAATTAGATAGAGTTCATAATTCCAGTACAAATGTGTTAGATTTAATCTTTACCGATGTATGGGGCCCGACTCCGGTAGTTTCTAGTACTGGTTTTCACTATTTTCTATTGTTTGTAGACGACTATTCTCGATTCTGCTGGTTTTATCCGTTACGGGTAAAATCAGACGTTTATAAAAGTTTTGAGTTGTTCCAGGTGTTGGTAGAGCGACAATTTTCGCGCTCTATCAAAAGTATACAATCTGATCTAGGGGGTGAGTACCAAAAATTACACACTATGTTCCAAACACTGGGTATTAATCACCGACAGTCATGTGCCTACACACATGAACAAAATGGACGAGTTGAGCGCCGTAACAGACACATTGTCGAAACGGGTCTTGCTTTACTCGCCGAAGGGTCGGTAGCAATGGAATATTGGGATTTTGCCTTCGAAACCGCTACATGTCTAATAAATTACTTACCAACTCCAGTGTTGAACTTTGACAGTCCTTACTCACGTCTATAAAAAGTGTCTCCTCCATACACGTTTCTTCGAATTTTTGGGTGCCGGTGTTATCCCTATCTAAGGCCTTACAATCGCCATAAGATAGAATACCGCTTGGCACCCTGTGTCTTCTTAGGTTACCCCCCGTCCTTTAGGGGATATAGATGCATGGATCGTGTAATTGGGAAAGTTTATATCTGTCGTCATGTCCGGTTTGACGAGACGGTGTTCCCGTTTGCCATGGAGACACCCGTCCCGTCTACACCTCCAGATTCAACACCGTGGGCGTCTGGGCCCATAGTCCCACGACTTGCCCCGATGGTCCCACGGCCTAGCAGCACCCCGGTGTCCTCGAAATCTGAACCTATGCCGTTAGCGCGTGAACCTGCTCCCTTAGCCATTACCAGACCACCTCGTGTCAGGGCTAAGCGACGGCGTACCGAGCCTTAGGACCGAGGACATGTTATGCGCCTTCGTCATCAGACTAGGGGCACGGAAGAGCAGTTTCATGCTCTGAATATAACTACTGATCCGACTTGTTATTCCCAGGCTGTAGGGCATCCACAGTGGCGTGAAGTCATGGATCAGGAGTTTAATGCGCTCCTTCACAACAACATTTGGCGTCTGGTTGCACCAGAACCACACATAAACATCATTGGCTGCAAGTGGGTGTTTCGCACCAAGCGCACAACTGATGGCTCAATCGAGCGCTATAAAGCTTGCCTAGTTGCCAAAGGGTTCAACCAGGTTGCAGGCGAAGATTTTTTTGATACTTATAGTCCGGTGGTTAAACCGACCACCGTTCGACTGTTGTTCTCTCTTGCTATCTCTTCTAACTGGACGATGCGCCAGTTAGATGTCCATAATGCTTTATTGAATGGACACTTAGCCGAGACTGTTTACATGAAGCAACCGCCAGGTTATGAAGATCCAACACATCCGGATCACGTCTGCCACCTGTAGCGCTCTCTTTATGGGTTAAAGCAGGCATGATTTAAGAGGCTTCACAACTTATTAATTCTTGCAGGGTTTGAATCATCCAAGACTGATGTATCCCTGTTTCACTACACATCGGGTACATCACGAGTGTTTCTACTTGTTTATGTAGATGACATCATCATGATGGGAAATGATGCTGCGTTGATATACCTTGCTTCAACGGCTTGCCACCACCTTCAAGATTCGTGATCTTGGAAAGCTGGGATTCTTTTTGGGGATTGAAACCATGTAAGTAGATGGTGGCTTAATTCTGTCTCAGAGGCGGTACATGACGGACCTACTCAATCGTGCCGGGATGCTTGACTGTAAGCCGCTTACCACACCTGCCGCTGTCACGTCACTAGTGTCTTCTGCAACAACTCCGTATGAGAACCCCACTCAGTACATGCGCATTGTTGGGGCTCTACAGTATTTGACGATCACAAGGCCAGACTTGTCCTATTTCGTGAATCGCTTATGTCAGTTTATGCATGCGCCTACAGATGATCACTGGGGTTTAGCTAAACGAGTGTTGCGCTATATAAAGGGTACTATCAGCTACGACTTGCGTATTGCTCCTTCCATATCCACGATTATTCAGGCATTCTCAGACTCAGACTGGGCAGGATGTCCGATCGACAGGAAGAGCACAAGCGGATATGCTGTCTTTCTCGGCACCAACCTGATTTCATGGCTATCCAGAAAACAGCGAACAGTAGCACGGTCGTCCACAGAAGCAGAATATAAAGCTCTAGCCGATGTCTCCGCAGAAGTCACGTGGGTTGTCTCTTTACTCCGAGAGTTAGGTCTGCACTCCTCTCACCCGGCCACTCTCTGGTGTGACAACCTTGGAGCAACTTATCTATGTGCAAATCCCGTGTTTCATGCCTGGACGAAGCACATCGAGATTGATTACCATTTTGTTCGAGATAAGGTTGCCTCAGGAGACTTCGTGGTCAACTTTGTGTCGACCAAAAACCAGCTGGTAGACATCTTCACCAAACCGCTCACAGGGCCCAGGTTCACGCTCCTTCGAGACAAGCTCAATGTTGTTTCGCACCAATCTTGTGCTTGAGGGGGGTGTGTTAGTGAGTGTTATTATTCTTTATATTATATGGTTCTTTTATGTGGTTTAGATTTAGTTGACTTGAGCTTCTCTATTAGATAGGAGAGTCTCTCATCACTTATCTTTAATAATCTGTAATCTCCGTTGGTTGTAACTGATTGATGAAATTCAAACTCTAATCTTGTGAATATTGAGTTATGTAATTTTGTATATTGAGATCTAAAATTGTGAATATTCTGTTTTAAAATTGTGAATATAGAGTTCTGCAATAGTGAATATTGAGTTATGTAATTTTATATATTGAGATCTAAAATTGTGAATATTCAGTTCTAAAATTGTGAATATAAGGTTCTAAAATTGTGAATATAGAGTTAAAAAATTGTGAATATAGAGAAACGAATTCTGAAGACAAACAGCAAGAAATGAAGCAATTTATAACAATTGGTATAACAATTGTCCTTGGCAATGTATATCGTGGACCAGGGTCCACATAACATTGTGGACCCTAGAGCAAAACGACATTGTTTTGATATTTAAGCTTTAACAGATTCGATAATTTTCTATTTCTCATGTTTCAACACAAATTTTAATTTATTCTAGGTACAAAATCAATACTCTTAAGGTACAGAATTTCATAACACGAGACACAAAATTCACAACACAAGACACATACACATATTATATATTTTTATTCTCAAATCTGATTTATGTAGATAGTATATGTCTTATAGCCACATAATTTCATAATGTCAGAAATAAATTAGTAAAATAAGACACAATATGTTGTGTTACACAACTACTAATCTATTTCATCTACTGAATCCATACGCTTTAAGGTACAAAATTGCAGAACATGAGACACAAAAACACATAACACAAGACGCATACACATGTTTTATATTTACTTTAGTTCAGGTACAAAATCAATAATTTTAAGATGCAGAATTGCATAACCTAAGACACAAAAACGCGTAACACAAGATACAAAAAGCGTATGTGATACTGCTAATTGCCACGTACGCAGTAATTAAATAAATACGAGACCAATTAAAGTAAGTAAATGACTTTTATTGATCACGGTGAAGGCCCTAAGTACAATCTACTTGGTTGCTCTGAGTGCCGACTGACTGCGGTCGGGATTCTCTAACAACAACCTATCGATCGTCCAAAAGTCCCCCACACTGTAGCTATCGCGGGTATTTATAGCCGCGGCGCCGGAGACACAAATCCGGCCGTTCGGCATGCTTCCCACGCAGCCACCACGTGTCGCCGTCCCGGGTGCCCTGCCTGTCAGCGTGTGGAGCCGCCACGTGTCTCTTGTCAGCTCTCTCGCCAAAGGGCTACCACTCGGTGGTCGACACTTCCGCTCGGGCAATTCCCGGTCGGGGTCCGACCGGGTTCTTCACAAGAAACCCGACCTGTTACCTGCAAAGACAAGAAGACAAAAACAAAGGCACACCAACCGGGGTAAAATTATGTCGGTCGGGATATTCCCTACCAAGAGCCCCCCAGCCCGGGCCTTTTTGACCGTCCGGGTAAAAACGGGACGGGATGAAGAAGCCCAACCGTCGGCTACCCAACCGACCGGCCAGCTGTCATTCCTTCTCTTGCCACGTGTCGGCGACTGCCGGCCTCGGCGATTGCAACGGTCGCCTCGGAATCAGTGCGGGTCACATCGCGCAAGTGGATTGGTTTCCCGCCCAAATGCTCTCCTATAAATAGGCCTTTGAGGCCCTCATTTGAACTTTCCTCAATCTTCTGAATCAACCGGTACCCTCAGAGAGTCCCGAGTGAATCATCAGCAGATCAACCGAGCAGAACATCCTCAAGCTCTATCCAAGTCTTCGCGATCGGTAAGCTTTCTACTTCCCTGCTTTGTCTTTTATTTCTAGCCTTGTGTAGGAGTAGGATAGGACTAACTCCGACTTAACATCCTGAGTCCTGTACTAACCACGACCGACCTTTAGGTAGAAAAGATGTCAGATTCGGATAGCCAGAACGTCTCGGTTGCAGACTACGACGACACGGTCGAGCAAAGCAGCGAGGAGGTGGACATCATGTCCTATTCTCCAGAGGTCGAGCAACGACCACAGCAAATCCCCGACCGAACCCCCGAGCCAGAAGGGTCATCAAGCTCATCGGGGACGTCGGGGTCGAGCTCCAGCGGGTCGGGGAGCTCGAGCGCGAGGAGCGGAGAAACGTCCACGAGCGGACGAAATTCCCCGGCTGAAGGCGTCAAGTGAACGCCTACGAGGGTAATTGGGGGTCAAGGCGTCAAGGGACGAAATTCCCAAGAGGACAACCGGACAGAGGACGCGGAGGCGGTCGAGGAAGACCCAGCCGGGCCGGCAGCACCGGCCGGGGACGGCTTCGAATTCCTCAACAGCGAGTCCGTCGAGTCCCAGATGAGCTTGCTGACAAAAGGAGAAGCGAGCAGAATCGCCGCAACACTAGCCGGTCGGGTCGAGTTCGACACCAGCAGGCAGCTCGGAAACATCATCGAGCGGCACCGGGGAAAGTGGGTCGGGATGCATTATGACTGGCCCCGATCACTTTCCCCTTCTCAAGCCTTCTTACCGCATTCCTGGGCTACTACCAGGTCGTACCCGGTCAATTTGCCCGAACGCGCATCGGATGATCGCGTGCTTCCCGCAGATCTGCGGTCGACACCAGCTGGCCTGCACGATGGAGCTCTTCAACTTCATCTACCAGGTGAAGGTGTTAGCGGCCTCATACGGGGGTGGGTATCTGATGACCCAGTCCCGGGCAGACATGTGCTCGATCGAAGGTCTGCCCGGGAACAACCGAGGATGGAAGAACCGGTTGTTCTCCGTGAAGTACGAACCGTGGATTCTCCCGGTTGAGAGGGTCTGGAGTCAACGTTTCAGGAAGCAAGTTGTCCCAGTCGAGACCCAGGCCCTCAAGGACGCGGCCACCAAGATATCCGGGGAGATCTACGAGTACCGAATCTTCAGGACACCCGAGTCTTTGGAGGCGGCCGACCTGCCCGAGCCCGTATATGTCGTGCCCGAGAAGTATAAGCCCGAGCCTCGGGGCGTGACGGTTGCAAGGATGCCCGCTCGGGGCAAACGGGAGGGTAAAGGTCTAACATTAGCTAACTCCTCCCGATCGCAACTCCTCGAACGTTGCTTAATTTCTCGACCTAACTTTCTTCTTTATTTGCAGCCATGGAAGAGTTCGGAGATGATGACGCCTCTCTTCCCCCGCCCGCCAAGATCTCACTGGGCGGCAAGAAGAAACCAAAGGCCAAGCCGGCCGGGCAGAAGGAGGTCCCCACAGCCCGACCCATCGGGGCCTCGACCATCACGACGGCCGAGGGCTTCGTGGTCGAACCGACCGATGTCTTGGTCACCCAGGTGGAGGTCGCCCGGGGAAAGGAGAAAGTGCCCGAAAAGGGAGTGACCGAGGTTGGCGGCATGAAACGCCGCAGGGAGCAGCGTAGCCGAGCCCTTCAACCGGGGGAAGCAAGGACGAGTCGTCCATACTGGCCCGTATCGGCAACGCCGGGCCAGTCAGAGAAGATCTGGGGAAGATGACCCCAACTCAGGTGGCCGAAAGGATCGGCCATGACCTGGCCGAGGTAAGCACCTTGTTCTTTTAATTTTTCACACAAGTGTTTCTGACCGGGCTAACTCTGATTGCCTTTTGCATTGCAGATCTCCCGAGCGGCCCAGCTTCTGCACGGTCAGGCCATGCTGGCCGAGGAAGCCGACCGCCACAAGAAGACGGCCGCCCGACGCCTTCAAGAGGTCAAGGACATCCAGGCCGAGCTGGAGAAGGTCCAGAAGGACCTGAAGAAGAGCGAGGATGATCGGGTCCTAGCGGAAAGGGTCGCCCAACGGGCGATCGGGGAAAATACAGAGTTGAAAGCCTGGTTGGAGAACCCGGACGAGCTGGCCCAGTCGGCTTTCAAGGACGACAAAACGGGCTCGGCATTCCTCACGGCGGCCCGACGGACGAAGATCAGGGAGGATCTGATCCTATCCTTCGGTCGGTGGGCCTTCAAAGCCGGCCAGAGGAAAATGCTCGAGAGGGCCCAGAAACGACTGGGGCAAGCTCTTGAAGGAGATGACCTCCAGCTTGTTCTATCTGCACTCCCTCCGGACCTTGCTGACCCCGGTCCCTCTCCGTTCGCCCCGAAGGAGAAAGCGGTCGACCCGAGCTGGCCTACGGCGGCTGTCCCGAGCGAGGCGGAGGCTTCCAAGAAGGGCGAAGCCAAGGAAGTGAAGAAGTAGAAATAGGTTTTACTTCTTTTTTTGTAAAGTGACGCTGATCGGGAGCCCGGTCCCGAGTTTGTACCGGGCACTCTTTGAAATTTCAATGAAATCCGTTTTTTGTCAAAGTTGTGTTGGTCGTTTCTTTTCCTTCTTATTCGCACTTCTATTTCTAGTTAATGCGTGCGCCGACCCTTAGCACTCGACCTTACGGCCTATTAGCCCGGTCTTGCACCAGTCGACATGTTCGACACCCGACCTTGTGGCCTTAAGGCCCGATCGTGCATCTGAGATTTCGACGATTAGCTGACCTACTCGATCGGGTTTACCCGATCTCCAGGCCTTGTCGAAATTTTGAAAATGAATAAGCCTCCACGGTCGGGGTTTTCCCGAGCGACGGGCCTAAATTTTGAAAATGAATAAGCCTCCACGGTCGGGGTTTTCCCGAGCGACGGGCCTAATTCCTTTCATCCCAGCCCCCACACTATTGTGCCCTCGAGGCACGAGTGAGTACGATAGTGGAAAGAAGTTGGACGGATCGGGGAATTATGCTGGGAGCTCTGGCTTTCCCGATCGGTGGCGTGACCCAATTGTCCGCCGAAGAGGAGCGCATTGGACCGTTCGACTGACTCGCCCGGTCGATGTGACTTGTAATGAGATGTCCTGCATGCAATGAAGGTAAAGAAAATAACCGACCGGGCCGCCGTATGCAAACGGTCAAGCAATCGCCGATCGTATATACATTGAACTTTCCCGCTCGCAGGCGATTGAATAAATATTTACAATAATAAATGGAAATATACATGACGACCGGGACTAACTCGCAGGTCGATCCTCCACTTCGTCCAAAAATTACAAAAAATAGGCTAATGCCTAAACATGACGAGGTGCTGGAATTCCAAGTCCCCTCGATTACCTGACCGGTTGTCGTCTCCAGTCGGTATGTCCCCGGTCGTACGACCGCGCTGATAACAAACGGCCATTCCCATTTTTGAGCTAGCTTCCCGCCTTCCAAAGGTTGACTGGCCTCCCTTCGTCGTAAAACGTAATCCCCCACCTGAAAATAACGAGGGTTGACCCGGACATCCTTTGAACTCTTGACTCGCTTCTGATACTCGGCCATACGCCGAGCGGCTAGCTCTTTTTTTTCCTCGACCCCATCGAGATCCAAGACCATCGCATGTTCGTTTTCCTCCGCGTTGTAAGTTCTTTCTCGATCGGTCGGGATCCAAGCCTCGATCGGGAGTCGGGCTTCTGCTCCATAAACCAAGGCGAAAGGGGTCTCCAAAGTAGCCTCTCTCGGGGTCGTCCGATAAGTCCACAACACGTATGGCAATTCATCGGCCCAACTACGACCAGCCGAGTGTAACTTCTTTTTTAGACCTTCCAAAATCGTCCGGTTGGCATTCTCTACTTGTCCATTTCCCTGCGGGTAAGCCACCGACGACCGGACGTGGGTCGTCCCGATCGTGGCCAAGAAATTTTGAAAATACTGGCTTACGAATTGGCGGCCATTGTCGCTGATGAGATGCACAGGCACGCCAAAGCGGGAAATCACATTACGCCAAAGGAACCGAGCACACTGCTGAGATGTAATCGTGGCTAACGGCTCGGCTTTAATCCACTTAGAAAAATAGTCGATGGCGACAATCACAAACTTTCTCCGACCGGAGAGTTGAGGGAAGGGACCCAAAATGTCTACCCCCCACCTAGCAAAGGGAATTGCAGTCGTGACCGGCTGATAGAAGGTTGCCGGTCGTCCAGGCATCCGGGCAAACAGTTGGCACGTCTCACATTCCCGAGCTAACTTTTCACAGTCTAGCTGGAGGGACGGCCAATAGTACCCGATGAGCATGATACGACGGGCTAGCGATCGGCCTCCTTGGTGTGAAGTACAAATACCCGAATGCAATTCCTTCATAACCAAATCGGCCTCAAACGCGGTCAAGCAACGCATAAGAGGGCCTCCGTACGATCGCTTGTAAAGACGACCGTCCAAGACTTGGAACCTCGGGGCTCTAAGCTTGGCTTTCCGAGCACATTGGGGGTCGTCCGGAAGCTGACCGTGCTCGAGGAATTCCTTCAGATCGGTGATCCAATTGTCTTCTACCGGTTAGATTGGATTGACCGGTAGGCGATGGATGCTGTGTCTCGGGATCACCAGAATCCGAGCTATTTTCGACATGTGTTCCGGGGCGTCTTGAGCCAATTTGGATAAGATGTCCGCATCGGCATTATCCAATCGGGGTATGTGCCGGACGGTATACCCCCGGAACTGAGCAAGCTTCTCCATGGCTAGGTCTCGGTATAATTGCAAACGTTCTCCATTGACTTCATAGTCTCCGAGAACCTGCCCGACCACGAGCGCATAGTCTGTTTGAGCTCGAATGTATTCAGCCCCCAAGTCCCGAGCACACTGCAAGCCATTAATGAAGGCTTCGTACTCGGCTTCATTGTTGGTTGGATGGAACTGATACATGAGGGCGAAGTAAACTTTGAATCCCTCTGGGCTTGTGACCACGACTCCTCCTCCTGCTCCCTTCTTGCTACTTGACCCGTCAGTAGCCAACGACCACCACTCAGCCTCGGGATCCGCAACCTCGGGGGGTCGGGTATCCCGGGCGGTGCACTCGACCAAGAAATCAGCAAGGGCTTGACCTTTGATGGCTGGTCTCGGTCGGTATTCGATCGCGTACTGGGTCAGCATTAACGCCCACTTGACTAGGCGACCGGATGATGAAGCAGTTCGGAGGACTGGCCCGATCGGCTGATCGGTCAACACGCGAATTGCTCGACCCTGGAAGTAGGGAGCTAACTTCTTCGCGGCAATGTACAAGACATGGACGACCTTCTCTAACCGGGAGTACCGGAGCTCGGGACCATGTAGTGCGTGGCTTACATAGTACACCGGTCGCTGGACCCCTTCCGGATTGGTTTGGCACAACACTGCGCTTACTGCACGATCGGAGACAGCGAGATACACGTCTAGCTCTTCCCCGTGCTCGGGCTTTGAGAGCACGATTGGTGACATGAGGTACTGCTTTAGCTCATCATAAGCCACTCGGCATTCTTCGTCCCAGACGAATCCATTCACTTTACGCAATACCTTGAAGAAAGGTAAAGCGCGCTCGGCTAACTTAGAGAGGAAACGGCTGAGAGCCGCTAACCGACCGGTCAATTGCTGGACCTCCCGAACGGTAGAAGGTGGTTGCATGTCCAGAATCGCTTTCACTTTGGCCGGGTTGGGCTCGATTCCCCTCTTAGTCATCATGTAGCCGAGGAACTTCCCGGTCTGAACCGCAAATGTACACTTGGTCGGGTTCAGCCGCAACTGGTACTTCCTCATGATCTGGAAGCACTCCCGAAGGTCCCGAGTGTGGTCGGTTCGGTCCCGACTCTTGACCAACATATCATCTATGTAAGCCTCCATCGTTCGGCCTAGCAAATCAGCAAAGCGCATGTTGACCATCCTCTGGTAGGTCGCTCCCGCGTTGCGGAGGCCGAACGGCATCACTCGGTAGCAATACAGCCCGTCCGGAGTTACGAAGGCTGTCTTGCTCTCATCTTCATGGTGCATCATTATTTGATGATATCCTTTGAATGCATCCATGAAGCTCATCAACTCGGCCCCGGCCGTCTCGTCGACCATCTGATGGATACTCGGTAGAAGATACGGGTCGAGCGGACAGGCCTTGTTAAGGTCGGTGAAGTCAATGCACATCCTCCAAGCTGGGGGCTTCGGAACAAGGAAAATATTGGCCACCCACTCGAGATAGATCACCGGTCGGATGTGCTCGATCGCCGCCATCTTCTTGACTTCTTCTCTGACAAACTCACGGCGATCGGAAGAAAGGTGCCGGGTCTTCTGTACGACCGGCTTTGCTGCGGGATCGACGGCTAACTTGTGACAAATTACCGATCGATCGATCCCGGGCATGTCTTCGGGCCCCAATGCAAAGATATTGGCATACTCCCGGAGTATGGCCAAGATTTCTGTTCGTAGCTCGGGGGTGAGGGCCCGGCCAATTTTGATCTTCCTGTCCGGTCGGTCCTCGGACAGGGGAACTTCCTCTATTTCCTCGGAAGGCTCGGGTTGCTCCTTCCGGTCTTTTGCCTCTTCCTTGGCTATAGTGTTCACCTGGGAAGACTGACCGGAGTCAGGTCTATTAACCGCTCGGGTGTAACACTTCCGGGCGGATTGAACATCGCGGCAGACTACACCGACCCCATTGGGGGTGGGGAATTTCATGCAGAGGTGAGGCATTGAAATTATCCCACCGATCTTCATGATGGCAGGTCGGCCCAAGATAATGTTGTGGACGCAATGGAGGTTGACCACAACGAACTCTAGCTCCGTCTTTTCGGGGATGTGCCGATCTCGACCGGGAGCATTATTTTTCCCTCGGGGTAGATAAGAGCCCCGGTAAATCCCGACAGTGGTACACCGACCGGAGTCAGCTCCTTCCTGTCAAGTCCAAGTTTCTCAAACACGTCCAAGTAAAGGACGTTCACACTGCTGCCAGTGTCCACCATAACCCTCTGGACATCCGTCCCTTTAACATCAATCGTAACCACGAGCGCCTCCATGTCGTGGTCACCGCTACTGGGTTGATCTTCGAGGGTGAAGGTTATAGGCTCTATCTTCTGCCTCTTCCCGGTGTCCCGGGAATCCACTACAGCGACCGGGCAATTGGCCCTCGACCGGGAAGCATCATCCAATCCACCAAAAATGACGTGGATGGTCGGCTTTCCTGCTGGTCGGCTGCTAGATGGAGGGTCAAGGTCCCGTAGGTCATCGCGACGATCGTCTCTTCGATCATCTCTTCAGTCCTGACCTGACCGATCGGAGCGTCCATCACGATCAGAACGATCGGAGCGGTGATGGGAACGCCGGTGATCTCTCCGATCGGTGTTCCTCTTGGGGTCTTCTCTCTTCCCCACACACTTGTCCAACTTCCCCAGATTAAGCAAATCCTCCAAGAGTTGGCGCAAGTGGGTACACTCCTCAGTGTCGTGCCCGGCACATCGGTGGTAAGCACAATGCTTACTCTTGTCGGGGCCGTCTCGATCGGGATGGGGGAGTTTGATGAGATTGCAGGACTGAGCGTACTGCATGGCCTCCGCTGCGGATCGGTTCAGGGCCGTAAACTCACCAGGCCTGGTGCGGGATCGGGGATGGTCATCACTAGATCGGTGTTCCGCCCGGCCGACCGGTTTATGGGACGAAGACCCGACCTCCTGCGAGCGCTTTACGGCATTCGCCTCGCCGGCGTTGGCATAGTCTGTGACCCTTCGAAGGGTCTCCTCATAAGTAGCCGGGGGGTGGAGAATGAAGTCTTGATACAAATAACCCGCCCGGAGGGAGATGTGTAGCATGTGAGTGGCGGTCGCATCATCCATGGGCTCAACTTCCCCGACCGCCGCCTTCCACTTGACAAGGAAATCGGTCAAGCTCTCCCCTTCAAGCTGCTTGGCCTTCTCCAAGTACATGTAAGGCTTTCTCACCACCTTGGAGGTGATGAATTTCCTCACGAACTTGATCGCCAAGGCATCAAAATTTGCAATTGATCCCGGCTGCAAAGTCCGGAACCACTCCGCCGCCCGACCGGTGAGCGTGGAATAAAAGGCCCTACACATCACGGCGTCTGATACGCGCTTCAGCATCATGTTGCCGTAGAAATCGTTAACGTGGACCTCAGGGTCCGTACGACCGTCATAACTCTTCTCCCCGGAGACCTTCAAATCAAGCGGGTAGGGCTGTGCCATTACCTCGGTCGTGAAAGGCGTCCGGAGTAAGGTCGATTGGTCGACCGGGGGTGTTGCAGGGTGCGCGTTTCTGAATTGCGCAAACTCCGCCTGGAGATTATAGAGCAATCCCCGGGTCTCGTTGAGCTCTGCGGCTTGGGTTGCATCCCGAGCGCGTCGTCGTCGATGAGATCTCGACCCGCTATGCCCGGATGAAGCCTCCTGGCTGGCTTCCTGCATCTGTACGTCCTCCGGCTGCCGGTTCGGGTCTTGGGGCCCCAAACGTTGTCGCATCTCCTGTCGAAGACGATCAAAAGCTACCGCTCGGGCAACTTCTTCGGGGTCATCTGCTTGAGCGGGAACCATGGCTGCTTGCTGGGCTTGCCGTGGTGCCTCCATCGCATCAGCACCCCCCGACCCCAACCGCGAACGAGCCAAGCGTCGAGCCCGGGAAGCGGGCTGATGCTGCGGCTCTACCTGTGCGGCCGGGTAAACTGGAGGGGCGGCGGCTGGAGCCGTGTACGCAGGCGTGTATGGTGGGTAGCCAACCGAGGGCGTGTAGTACATCGGTTGGCCAGGCCAATACCCGTATGGATACTGGTCGGGATACATCATCGGCTGTTGTGGATATTGCTGACCGGGTGTTGGTACCCCGGTTGAATGCAGTTCACCGGCTGTTGGGCGGCCGGGTATGTGTTGGATGGATGTGGTGGTGAGAGATTGAGGTTGAGGTCCATCGTTTGACCTTGTTGTTGTGTGGCCTGGTGGTCGGAGGAGCTCGCTGCATCCGCCTGATCGTCGGCAAAGAGGTTCTGTGTCCACGGGTACATGGTTGGTGAGTGACCGGGTGCTCGTCAAGACAATGGTTTTCTTGTACGGGTCCCCACAGACGGCGCCAAAATGATACTGCTAATTGCCACGTACGCAGTAATTAAATAAATACGAGACCAATTAAAGCAAGTAAATGACTTTTATTGATCACGGTGAAGGCCCTAAGTACAATTTACTTGGTTGCTCTGAGTGCCGACTGACTGCGGTCGGGATTCTCTAACAACAACCTATCGATCGTCCAAAAGTCCCCCACACTGTAGCTATTGCGGGTATTTATAGCCGCGGCGCCGGAGACACAAATCCGGCCGTTCGGCATGCTTCCCATGTAGCCACCACGTGTCGCCGTCCCGGGTACCCTGCCTGTCAGCGTGTGGAGCCGCCACGTGTCTCTTGTCAGCTCTCTCGCCAAAGGGCTACCACTCGGTGGTCGACACTTCCGCTCGGGCAACTCCCGGTCGAGGTCCGACCGGGTTCTTCACAAGAAACCCGACCTGTTACCTGCAAAGACAAGAAGACAAAAACAAAGGCACACCAACCGGGGTAAAATTATGTCGGTCAGGATATTCCCTACCAGTATGTTATATTTGCTTTATTTCAGGTACAGATCAAATCCATACGCTTATTAAAGTATAAAATTGCATAACACAAGACACAAAAACGTATAACACAAGACACATACACATACTTTACAGTAAAAAAAAAAAAAAAAAAAAAAAAAAAAAAAAACTATAACATGAATTGAACAAAAAACGGTCACCGTCAAAATTAAAATTCAAAACTACGTCCTTCGATAAAAGGGTCCACTCTGAATTCTGATCGAGGGTATAACGATTGCAAACCCTTGTAGGAACGATACGGTTAATAAAAATATGCGAATGAACATACTTTCTATAAAGCCCACATTGCAAGGAATGCAAGCACATGGACCATGGCATCAAATACATGGAAACAAAAACTATATTTTATATTCTAAAGCAAAAACAAAAGAACCACCGGCGATTATTAATATAATTATATTTTTATAAAGGAAAAAAAAAAAAATTAAGGCCCACAAGATAAATATCTTTCTAGATGATTTTCCCTCTTCCAAACATACAAACCCCACACATGCAATTTAGGTTGAGGGAAAATGTAATATTTTATTTATTTATAAATTTAAAAAATGTTATACATGCATTTAGGCATACAAGCAGGACAATTTGGATGATTTTTTTTTATTTGAGAAATTAAAAAAAAATGGCATGCTAATTAAGGAAGAGAACATGGTGGGGGTGCAAAGAGACATTGCAAAGGCATGGCATGTACGTAAAATTGATTTGCTTATCATAATTATGTTAGCATCTTCAAGCACATGTGTGCCCATCATTGTTAGTTCAATTTTTTTTTTCCAAATTAAATTCATTTAATTTGCTCCTGTGGAAGAATTGGTATTTTATATGTGTGTGATTTGGTGGAAATTTGCTTCTTATCCATTGCTTTTATATACTTTTAGACCAAGCTGGCTTAAGGTTTTGTGTTCTTTAATTTTTTATTAAGTACTGTTACATTCTCTTACAAAAATCACTCTCTAATATTCATTACATGCATGACATGTAGATTCTTTTTTGTATTTGACTAATAAGTAAATTTTTTTAACCCAACAAGGTAGCTCAAGTAGCAAATGAGCTTTCTTTGTGGGGGAGAATTTCGGGATAACCCGGGTTCAATTTCCACAAGTGATGATTCCCTTTGGGCTAGCTTCTGTGCTTCTCGGAGCGAACCGGGTGGACCTGGACTGTTAAACGGACAGAGAAAGACCTGGACAACAATGTGTGGTTTACACAAAAAAAAAAAAAAAGTAAATTTTTTATTAATTTATAATCAGGTCATCATCCAATTCATTGATAGTCAATAAATAATTAATTAATATAGAATAATTGATTGATCTCTTAATGTTAGAACAATCTCAATAGAAATTTTTTGTTGATTTTTAGAACATGAAAAAAATTGAACAACTAGTTTTTGTCTAATAATGGGGAGCATGATTTTTTGCTAAACTTTTCTCCTGCAAAAACATAGGGAAAAAAAGGGGGGAGGGAGAGGGGGTGTAAATTGCGCATTTGGAGCGCATTGCGTGTCAGAGTGGTCGTCAGTCGGCGGCCACTCTGACGTATTAGTGTGACTTTCCTTTGATGTTTTTCTAATTGTCAGAATTTTTTTTTCCTTTTCTTTTTCTCTTTCATTTTTTTCGCTCTCTCCTACTTAACTTTTTAAAATGTTGTGCAAAAATCAAACAATTGGAGATGTTCTTAAGAGTCAATAGAAGTTTAAAAAGATAAGTTGCTTAAACTTAATAGTCTCTATAAATTAATTTACTTTATTAGAAACCTGCAATAATGAGGTTTCATAATATTAATTTCTATTTGTGAGTTTAAAACTGTTACTTGGCAGACATGAGAGATGCCTAGGCTATATCAAAATTGTGTAGACTTGCATTGTATCAGTTCTCTTTACTTTTTTTTTTTTTTTTTTTTTTTGGGTATTTTATTTAAATTGTTTATTAAAAAAATTTTAAAGCTAATCCAAACATTTTTTAAAGCTAATCCACTTGTAATGATGTAATTAATATTTACTACCAAATAATTAGATTTGGTGATGGTTTTGATTATAATTAATGTACATTATTACTTCACTTAAAAGTAGTACATAAGGGAATATTATGTTATTGATCATAATAGCACTTAATGATGTTTTGAGAGCCTTTAATTTGTAGTGAAACTTTTATTGCATGTTTCTAAGAGCTAATTCCACCGGAGATCCTTTGTCTTTGCCAGACTATTGTTTTTTGGACACTTTTAGTCCTTTTCATGATTTTTTCTATTTTTAGTAAGGGCACTTTTGTCTCTTCATATTTTTCTTTTGTTATTTTCCCGGTTTTAAGAAGTTTAATTGGTTTAGAACTTTAGGTAACCTCTGATTTTTAGTAACCATATTTTTCAACCAATTTTTAGTAAAGTCCTAAACCAATTAAACTAGTTGAAATCAGAAAAATAACAAAAGAAAACCATGAAGAGACAAAAATGCACTTACTAAAAATAGAAAAAATCATGAGAAGGACTAAAAGTGTCCAAAAAACGATAGTCTGGGATGTAAAATGACAAAAACGATAATCTGGGACAAAATTTGAAATTGCCACCAAAGACAAAGGACCTCCGGTGAAATTAACTCTGTTTCTAATTACAAAGCGCAAGGTTAAAGTACAAACTAAACTTTTATTTCTTTATTATATTGAAAAAAAAAAAAAAAAAAAAAAAACTAAGAGAAGGACATGTTACACATCCTAAAATCTAAGGGGTGTGTGGTTTATGAGTTAGGGTAGTTTATAAGCTATTATACAAGAGTGAAGTTTATTCATTACACGCCTTCTGATAATAATAATAAATTTTTCTCGTCATTAAAAAAATAATACATAAAAAAGTCCGAAGTATAAAACTCCCACAAAGAAAATTATTGCATCTTTGTTGTTTAGGATTTTCCAATAATTACACTGTTCTCTTTTTCTTTTCTTTTTTTTTTTAAAAAAAAAACAATTACACTGTTCTCTTAAAATTATACTACGTACATATTATTATTCTATTTGCCTATATTTTATATTTAATTAATGTATGAATTCTTTTTATAATGTCTCCTTTTGTGTGAGAGACCTATTTGGATAGATAACAGTTAAGGGTTGCTGAAAAATAAAGATAAAATTAGTGAGTCAGTTTTATAATTGCAATAATTATAAAATTAATCACATTTTTTACTAAAACCATCAATTATTAATGAATTATGATGAGCAACTAAGATCCATCTTCAGTTTTTATGATCATATACAGAAGTGTTGTATGATAGAGCCAATTGGAAACGGCACAAATATTAACCCTTTATTAATTTCTGTTCATATAATATACTGCACATGTGCATGTTATTATCGCAAATTATTTTGTGGATCCGAGTTAAAATATTCACAATTTTATATACTACGAACACACAATATTAACATATATGTAATTGATTATTTTGTTTTATATTCACAAGTTCCTTTCAAATATTACATCACTCAA